>NC_090926.1:703149323-703452354 GCF_040938575.1 Ambystoma mexicanum | reverse complement strand
TCGGACCGTATCCGAATACGGGAAACCCGCGCACGGCAAAAGACGTGCACAGGCGTCAACGCGTCTGCCACACGAAGGCAGGCGGAAGCGTCCCCGCGCAGAGCATAAAAGTGCGCGCAAACAACAAACGCGTATATACAGCTATGATGAATGCCCCATTTGTCGCTGCACTGATCGTGGGACACCGCAGGAGGAGGAGAATAGCCAGGGCACGCATTTTCGCACCACGGACAAGCCTTTTTGGGATGCCTGATGACCAGGTCTATGGCAGGTATAGGTTTCCACCCCATATCATCCTAGACCTGGTCAGGGAGTGGGAAGATTACCTCACATCCCCCACCCTTTGCTCCCAAGCATTGAGCCCCTTGGAGAAGCTGCTCAATGTCCTGCATTTTTTGGCCACTGGGTCATTTCAGCGGACCACTGCCATAGTGGGGGGTCTCACAGGCCACGCAGTCACGCTGCCTACACCAGGTACTGGCAATCATGACAGTGCGCCCCTCAGTCCGCAGGCACATATACATGCCCAGAACACCCGCAGAAAGGCAGGCCGTTGTCCTGGATTTTTTGAGGGTGGCACACTTCCCCAAAGTGCTCGGTGCCATAGATTGCACCCATGTGGCCCTACGTCCACCTAGGGCCATTGAGCACATCTACCGAAACCGCAAGCACTGGCATTTCATCAATGTACAGGTGGTATGTGATGCAAAGGGAATCATCACCTCTGTCTATGCAAACTACCCTGGCTCCACCCATGACAGTTTCATATACAGAATGTCCGCCCTGAGCCGGGCCCTGGAAGCTGGGCAGCATGGCGACACATGGCTCCTAGGTCAGTACAAATGCCCTTGCACATGCATGCAAGTCACACACAGACAAATATCCAAACCCTAATAATCTGAACTATTATCACCTCCCCAGGGGACAGTGCCTACCCTCTGAGCAACCACATGATGACGCCAATCCGGAACCCCACCACACCACCCCAGGTAAGATACAACGCCGCCCATATTGCAACCAGGGGCATAGTGGAGCTCACATTCGGAGTGCTCAAGTCACGTTTCCGCTCCCTTGACCGCTCTGGTGGGCAACTACTCTATGCACCACCAGTAGTGTGCAGGATCATTGTGGCAGCATGTGTCCTGCACAATGTTGCAACACGGCAGGGCGTCCCAGTGGACATGGTGGTGCCCCCACATCCCCAACCACAGGCACAGGCGCTGCCCATGGGAGGGGACAGGGCACGTGGCGAGGAAGCCCGGAACCAGCTTGTGGCCACATTTTTCACCTAAACTCCTACCCCTGCGGAGTGCACACAGGCCTGGCACATACTAGGTGACAATCGATGATGACAAAGAGACAGTTAACTGTCACAACCCTACCACCCTGAGAAAGTTGCCATGGAAGTGCCACATCGTCTGCATCCCTAGCTACTTAAACACAAGCTATCCTGTGTGACCAAAAGGCACACATATGACATATGACATGATATGGGCCATACACAAGTATTCCAAGGCGCAATGAGGCAGGGAGGGGGGAACAAGGGAACACAGAGAACGGTACTACTAGGCCAGGTGTCATTGGGATCGTGCAAGTGCAGGGGTAGGGGGAATGAGAAAAGTGCAAGGGGAAGGGTGGGGGGGAGTCCAGTACAGGGGAAGTAGCCCAAAAAAATAATACATAGGTCGCCTGGTGGCAACTACAAAGGTAAGTGCAGACAAGTGCTGGGAAGGGAGGGCTGTAGGGATAGAGAGACAGTACTGCAGTGCAGGGGTTGCCAGGGAGGCAGTGCAAGTGGAGAGTGGCTGGGCCAGGGACCGAGGTCGGTGAGAGTGGCCCAGTTGCAGCTCCTGTGCAGTTCCAGTGGAGAATCCTGCAAGGGAGAGGCAGACAGGAAGCAGAAGCAAAGAGGAAGGTCTTGAGGTGCTTCCCGAACTGGAGATGATTCCCCTCAAGTTCAAGTCAGGCCGGAAGTCTGTTCCAGGGGGAGGGCCCTGCTGCGGAGAGAAATCTACCCCCAGCTAGTTGCTCTGAGAAGCGGATGACACGGACATGCAAGGTGTGCATCACACACACCTGCAAACCAGGCCATGGCCATCACTGTCATGTCACTCAAACCCTCCCAAACATCAACATGACATGGCACGCAATACCCATACACCAATGCAGTAACGATAAGGTACACATTGCCATGTCCTAAATGCACAGTGGCATCGGACACTGCTGCCTGACCCGGAATCAGATGAAATTACAGACCAACAACCTCCCACCCAAAATAAGTCATTTCCAAATGCATTACAACAGTCGTAGACGTAACATCACAATGAATGCCTGTCTACATGCACATTATGCATTGCAAAATCAACACTGCAGCTCATGTGTGCAGTGTCCTACTTCTGCATCACACTGCTCAGCGCACAGCACAGTGAACAGCCATTGTGTGTGATGCACACCCTGAGCATCACATCTAAGTGACAGACCACGTCAAACATCAAATTAGGCATGTACTGGATCCATGATCGGTCACAGAACATGTGCTGCCGGGACACAGTGGGCACCAGAAGGCAAACAGTGTACACGTGGATATGCAAGGGTGGGAGTACATGTAGTGCATCAGAGTGCAAGTGTGTGGTTCTGCAAGGACATGCACTCCACATATGCATGTGCACTCAAGTGACCATCAGTGTTCCCTACACATCACATGTGAACATCCACCATGTGTACACCCCAGCATGTGAAACCACAACTATCCCCTCGCACCTGAAAGGAAAACACAACACATGAACAGGCATTGATCAGCAGAACACAACATGTACATAGGATACCACCATTACTATGTCAGAGTTCCCATCGCACTGCAGGGCAAGGCAACTATCAACAACAACCCCCCCCTCCCTCACAAATAACCATGACCCACTGAACAACTGCACCTGGGTCATGGAGCCTCCAAACCTCAATTCCACCTGGCCACAGGATCACCTTTACCCTTCGTCACCATCTCCCACCTTGTGTGTAAAAAGATGCCTGAACCCTCAGAATCCACACTCATCTCCAAAATCACAAAATCGAAGGCATAAAAACGAACCCGAACACCCTCCACCAGATGACTTGACGTAGCAGTACCTCACAAAGGCCAAGTACTACCACAATGATGCAACAACCAAGGTAGCACAGCAAAACAATGTCACGACAGGATGTGAGACATGTGTGGTACATGACATAGGATGATGCACCATGAATGGATGTGTACTGTCACAGGTCCCCTGTACAGGCGCGGGAGTGTCACGAAACAACCACCCCCACCATGTCCCGGGTGCCTGCAAGGTCAAACTCACACAGGCCCCTGAGACCCTGGTGGGGAAGGAGGTTCAGGGATATGCAGTCGGGACAGGTGTTGACACACTGGATGACTGGAATGAGCGGCAGGAGAGGGGAGGAGGAATGACACATGAAACTAGGGAATGCACGAAAATGTACAACCTGCATGAACACATACACAATCCAAACAAACTTGGACATAATTGTCATGGCCTTCTGTAGTCCAGGCTCAGGAGTGGTATGAACCAACCACCCCCTCTAGGGTTTTGGCGCCTGCAAGTTCGGGGCTTACACAGGCATCCGCAACCCCAGTGGGGAAAGAGGGTCAGGGAACGTTGCTTGGATAGGCACGGGAAGCAGGAACACCGGGTAGAGGGTACAGGTTTCAAAATTGCATAGGATCACGGGTGATTAGGGAGAAAAAAACATACCAAATTGAACCACACATACATCCATGCATCAGTACACTTCCCAGCAAGCCTATGCAGAGCAGTTCGTAAGAAAAACAACAAGACACTTAGCTCTGGTTTTGAGTGCTGGCCTCCTGCCTGCGCACTCTCAGGTCCGGTTACAGGAGCACTGCAATGCTGCAAAGAGAGACACAGTCAACAACCTGTACGTGCCAATTGCACAAAAACACAACACCAAACATGCCCCATAGCAACAGACTACTCTACAAACAGACAATGTGTGGTTGATGCTTTGTACCCATATATAACATCACCCCTGTGACGGGTCATACACAGTCAATGCAGTAAGGCAGCCGCTGCTTGGTGCGTGGCAAATGGAACACCAATGTGTCACAATTCACACAACATGCAATGTTCCCTGGGTAAGCAGACAGACCCATATAGCAAGCCATGACTACAGAGCAAGTTGCGTACCACCATGACCGAAACAAAGTTGGCAGTGCATTTATCATGAAGTACGTGGAAAAGACATGCACTGCACCCGAGTATGTCCCTTGCTGTATGTTCCTGTGAGCTGCCCCTTTACATTTCTCGGAAGGCTACATGGTTGATACAAGTGGCTCAATGGACCTTGGTGTACCGGAGGGTATGTGCCACTGCCCCTGCATGTGTCCCAGACAACCCTACTATCAGCAGCCATCAGTCCACAAACACATCTGAGCTGCATTGTGTGCTTCAACACCAATATTCGTCTAAGCTCACCCTCAGTGCTGTGACTAAGCCTGCATGTGCAACTCGCCTGGTGCAAGCTTTGCTGTGTCGTGGCCCTCCTGTGATGCTCACCTTGCCTGGAGTTCCTTGGAACATGTCAGCAGTTCTAGGATGTGGGTCTGCAATCACTGTGCCTCTGCTTCTGCACACATGTGCATGTGGGCACCAACAAACGGGTCCAGAATTCCGTCGTCCAATGGGCCATGTCTGCTGGCAAAGGTGCTCTGGAGGCTCATCCCCCTGCAGAAAGGGCATGAAACACATGATTAATGCTTCAAAGTCATCTGTGTGTGTCTCATCAGGCATCTCATTACTTGACCATGTCAGAGAGTCACATCACAAATCACACCATCAGTCTGTCTTTCACCTCCAAAGTGTGGAACACTATCTACAGCATGAATTGCAACAAGCACATGTACAGGAAATATATGAAACATACTACACAATGCATAGCAATCAATGTCCACATTAATCATGACACACCCCATCTAGCAAAAGCTGAACAGTGGACAATGACACCTAAATCATCCCCACTAGGGGTGTCAACACAAGTCACACAGCACCAGACATGCCACAGATATGACAGTCCAAAGCCCTTGTGTAAAATGCTGTAACACCGAACCATCTTTGCGAGCCCATGGATAAGGAAGGCAGGAGTGGCATATGTGAGTCAAGTAACCCAAGCAGCAAACACATACACAAGACAACCATGAAGGGCCCAGCTGGAACAGACAGTGGATGCCTTCAAAAGCCACAAAGCACCGCACCGTCACATGAAAGCACAATAGACTAGAAATTTTAAACTAAATCAACTATTAACTAATTACACTAACTATGGAAAACCTACATTACCTATTTAAACTAACTATCAAACAGAAACTTAACTAACTAAACTAAAAGAAAAATCAAAAATGGCCACATACGACCCGGGGGGAGGGGAGGCACCCAGGAGGGGGGAGGTACAGGGTGCTGCTCAACATCCACATGCGATGATGCTGAGCCAAAAAAAAATCCTCCATGGGCTCAACGCCTGCACAGCACGACCTATGTGGGAGATAGATGGTCGTCCGAGTCTGGCTCATCCTGGAAAGGAGGACGTGGCACAGTAGCCTGGCCACGCCTAGCCCCAGCTTGCCCCTCGTTGGCAGCAAGTCTGCCGGACAGGTGAGCCTGGTTCTGTGTGGCGATGTGACGTAGGTCTGCATGCAGAACCTCCCGTGATACACGTGCTTCCTCTTGCAAGGTAGCACGTGTAACACGGAGTTCCTCCTGCAAGGCCTGGCTGGACAACCGCTGCACCTCCCGGCAAGCCTGTAGCTCAGCCGAGATGGTACGCTCAAGCTGTGCAAACCTCTCCTCTGCCTGCTGCCTCTGGGACATCATAAGGACACCCAGAGTGGATCTGAGGGAAGCATACTCCTCCCACAGGGCATCCATGTGCGCCTCTGCGTGAGCAGCAATTGCTTGACGCAGAGATGACATTTCAGCCTGGCATGCCCAGTCTGAGGCCGCCATGCCCAGCCTGAGCGAGCGGGCCGTGGACCGTGCCGCCTGCTGCTGGAGAAGCACCTGCCTAGCAGTGGGGAGCACAGATCGGGCCACACGCTCCATGCTCTCAGCGATGTTCTCCATTGCTGCCCCCTGCCGTTCGGAATTGGCAGTCATGTCTTGCTCCCACTCAGTATACAGCGGTTGCGCGCGGCGACCCCGTTGCCGGGCTTGACCCCTGCGGGACCCAAGGACCGGGGGTCCTCGCTGTGTTGGCACCGCCTGCGGCTGCACGACTACATGCCCCCGTCGACGTGATGTCCCAGGCACATCAGTGACTGGTGTGGAGGCTGACCCTGCGTCCCGATCCACCACGGGCGGAGGAACCAAGACTGTCTGATCCCTCAGTGCAGGTGTCGCAGACAGAGGAGTGTCCACATCAGAATCACTCACCCCTGACACATGGACTTGATGCTCATCCAACTCAACATGGACATCAGAGTCATCATCAAGGCTGGACTCATAGGCAGCCAGAGACAAGATGGACTGCAGCACTTGGGGGTTTTCGTGGCCTACCACCCCACGACCCCCACTAGTGCCGGGTTGATGTGGCGTTACCAACCCTGTGTCTGGCATGACAACACCATCCTCTGCCTCCATTGCGTCATCACCTGAAAAATAGAGAGAAAAAGGTCAATACACATGTCAGAAGCACACGACACACACACACACCGACAGCAAAGGCATCCGGCAGACATGTGACACACAACATATGACCTGGCATGCATGCTGGGTCTACTTTGAATAGCTTCTGTGATCAGACCTGTTGAAAGGTGGCAGTTTCCATGGAAGTGGGTCTATGCAGTGCAGAAAATGTGTACGCCACTCACTACCTACATGTACAAGCACTACATGGTGTGTGCCAGGAAATGTGAAGGCAGTGCAATGTCAAATTCAGACATCACGTGCATTGTGCATTCAATGTGTACCATGTCTAGAAGCCAAGCACCCCTCCACCCCAGTACCAAAGCAGGGATGCCTAGCATGGTATCAAAAGGCTGACCATACACCTGTGTATTGACAGGCAGTGTTGACTGGCATCAACAGCTTAATGTGATTCAAATTACAACACTGCAAATGATGCTGGGACAGTGGGCAGGACACATGATGGAAACTCCGGAGGCCGCCCACGTGTGAAGAAGACACAACAAGAGTTGGACAGAGTCTTTGGCCATTGAACAGGCTGAGGTCTGTGAGCCACACAGATTGTCAGAGCCTAAACATGTGTACAACGCAGGACTGAGCCACAGTTGACATGGGAAGGCTGATGAGATGGCAGGCAATGTATGTAACCAAGGACCTATATTACAGTGATCATCCAGTCAAGGACACATAGGGGCATGCGTGCAATGCACATGGAGCATGAATGGGCACTCATGTCCCTGCGGGACATCTGACCCATGCACAGTACAATTGAGATACCCTGCATCGAGTACTAAGGCTGTACCACACGGCATATGGCTGGCAGATTCTACGCTGGAAGTTAGCATCTACACAGGACACATGAACAAGAAAGTACACATTGGCAAGATTGAAGCAGACCAGTGCAAAGGTGGAACTGGGGTGCAGAGTGGCGGAGGAGGGGCAAGGGAGCATGCCTACATGGAGTCCCGCATGCAGGCAGAGGAGACATGCACGACGGTAGCATTGCATTACTTACACATCAGAACCATGTACACGTCACATGTAGCAGCAATCATGCACAACACATCCCACAAGTGAAACACACACGTCCTCAACAAACACGCATCAACACTCACTGGACTGGGCATCAAAGTCCAGCTTCTCTCCCACTCCTTCGACCAATTCAGGTGGTATGAACTCCGCAACGAGAGCCTCATGCGGAGTGAGTTCTTCCTCCTCTGGTGCAGGCCCACCGCCAGTCACCAGAGTCAAGTTGTAATTTGAGGCACGCTTGGCCTTAGTGCTGCGCTTGATGTCATTCCAACGCTTTTTGCACTCCTGCGCCGTGCGCACCTCATGGCCGAATGAACTGACATGTTCCGCAACATGCTTCCAGTGGGTGTCAAGTTGGGCAGCCGTGGTCTGACTATTGGCACCCACTAGCATGTCACGGCTGTGGCCCCGCACGTAGTCCACGAGGAAGTCCAGTTCCTGCATACAGAAAGGCTTCTTCCTCGACGTGCAGGAGGTCGTGGCTGTGTGTGGGGTCCCAGCCTGTGCTGCAGGTGCAACCTTCCTCCTCTTGGACTGTGGCGCAGACCCTGGCTGGCTAATGCCGCCCTGACCAGTATGGCCAGTGGGTTCGGTGGATTGAGCCAAGGGAGTGGCAGGTGGAGGGATGACCAAAGGCCTGACTTGTGTCAGTGGCAGCTGGGTGCCCACTAATGGACCCTGCGCAGCAACATCAGCTGTGGCAGGGTCGTTGGCCGCAACGGTCCTGGTTGGCAGACTCACAACCGGGGTGCTGTTGGGTGCATCTGCCCCTGCACTTGCCAACACCCGGCTGTTCGGGGCAGCAGATGACATGACTGCCCCAGGGACACGTGTCTTGGTCTGAGCAGCCCGGCCTGCCCCTATGGTTTCCCCCCTGGCCTGTTGGAGATCTACCAAGGGCTCTTCAAGTGCCAACGCAGCCTGCGCTGGCAGACCCTGAGCCTGGGTGGCGGTGTCCACAGCTGCAACTGCAGCTACCACTACCCTTGGGCCCGTGGCAGTCGATGGAACGGACTGCCGGGTCATATGGGTGCCAGTGCCAGATGCAGGAGCTGCATCCCCCGGAACCACTGGGGGTGGTGGCATGGCTGCACCGACACATGGCACAACATTGGGCTCAAGTGGCGCATCCCTGCCTCTTCCCCCTCTGTGGCTGCCCTGGACACCCTGGAGTCCCCCTACTCCCTGGTCACCACGGCCACGTCCCCGACCACGCCCGCCACGAGGAGTACGCCCAGCTGAGGCGCCCCTCACCTTTGGTGGCCTCCCAACCATGGCACAGATGTAGTAGTGCTGGCACAGATGGAGTGGTGCCAATGGGAGGTGTACACCACAATTGTCCTGGGCAATTGGGGTGAAGCGGGTGGGAAGCAAGATGTTAACAGCCCCCCTGCACCTGCAAGGCTGTATGTGACCCCGGTGATGTGGTGACGGGTCACGAAACACTCAGGCACCCCAAAACTGCAGTAAAACCGTGCACGCAACCCTGCAGCCTACGTGCGTGGATTCAACCTCCCGCAGTACGCGGTGGCACCCAGTAACACGAATAACGCGTATGCGTGGGACACGCAGGCTACTATGACATCGAAAATGGGTGCGATACACAGGGGCACCCGCAGTGGGAAAAAGAGCGTGTGCGACTCACCGTCTGACTAGCGCCATGCAGAAAAACACGCATAGCCAATACCCCCGCCAAAAGAAGAGATACGTCCTTGATAGCTGTGAAGTTGTGATGGCGCGCGAAACAACAGGAAGCAGCAACACACGTCGTTCTCCACGAAAGGCACGTACAGCGAACTGCTGGGCCCGCTCACCTTTAACCCGTGCTGAGGGAAACGCACGCGCGCGTCACGTCACTTACGCGCATGGGCCCTTTCCTCGTATTACATGCGGATGTGCAGTTTTTCACGCGCGCTTATGCGCATGGGCCCTTTCCTCGTATTACACGCGGACGTGCAGTTTCCACGCGTGCTTACGTGCATGGCCCTTTCCTCATATTACACGCGGACGTGCAGTTTTTCACGTGCGCTGAAATGCCCATGCACGTCTGTACGCGTCACGTCACAGGGGCGCTTGCGCTTGAGGGGCCTTCTGTCCAATGAAAATGCGTATGCGTGCAGACGCGCTTACGCGCTAAGGGCCTTTCCTCGAATTACACGCTGACGTGCAGATTTTTCATGTGCCAAATCACTCCGTATCAAGCTGGCCACGCGTAAGCACACGGAAGACCACGCTCCTGCCCAGAAGGCCGAACTACTGCCCCCCAGAGCCCCGAGCACGCTCCCACCTGCCATCTGCTGCTGCCTGACTGCCTGCTGCCCACGTGCCCTGCCATTTGCTGCCTGCACATCAGCCAGGGGTGCTGTTGCTGTGACCACCCCTGCTGGAACCGAAGACTCCCGACTGGGATTCCATCGCTCCACAGCCCAGCCCCAGGACCCAGTTGCCCACCCACTCCTGCCTCTGGGGTTGTCATGTCGGGGCAAACACCATCTGGGACCACTGACAACCCCCGGCCAGAGAGGCAGAGGGGCACCAGCTTCAGTGCCACCGAAGTTGGTGTCCTGGTGGAGCAAGTCCTGGGGCAGTATGATGCCCTCTTCGGAAGTTCCCGCGCCGACAAGGAAGGACGGACTCGGATCTGGACTGACATCGTGACTGCCATCAACGCGGAGGGGGTGGCAGTCCGCACATACAACATGTCAAGAAGCGCTGGGAGGACTTCAGGTCCAGGACCCTGAACAAGGCCCGGCGCCTCTTGAAGGCAGCGGATGCCAAGGGGCGCCGGGGCCACTTGTCGGAAGAACAGATGAGGGTCCTGGAACGCATATCCCCAGCGCTCCACGTCCAGGTCCTAGAGAAGCAGACCCGTCTGGAGTCGAGCGGTGAGTGTACATGCATCCTGATTGTGAGCAGTGCGTGTGGTGATTATTCAGTAGTGTGCAGGTTGCACATCTGTTTGTATGGGGTCGAGTATGGGTGGGGGTGTACAGGGCCGTGGGGCTGACACATGCGAGGGCTGTAATGTGTGAGACATTGATGGTGCTTGTGTGTGTAGGCTTGCATGCCAAATGCAGTTGTGTGGGCACACATGTTTGGATGAATGTGTATGTAAGTAGACATGTCCGTGATGTCACGCATGTATGTTTTTTTCGGCTGCATGTATCAGCACTGTGTACATGTGCATGTGTGTGTATTTGACAAGGGTGCAACAGTGATGCAACATGGATGCATGTGACAGCGGTATGTGGAAGCCTGATTGGCAGATGTGACATGGATGCCCGTCTGAACAGTGCGACACTTGGCAGAGGTGTACACATGCATGCAAGTGTGGTGGTGTGTGTACATGTGTGGTGCACTTCCTGTGTTGCATGTCATGTCTGGCTCACCTTTGGCTGCTCATGCTTTTGCATGTGTATGGATGGTGGTGGCAGTTGCGATATGGCTGTGGTATGGCTCATGTGTGCGAGTTGTAATGACATGTGTGTTGGGGATTGTGATGACATGTCTGAGGTTTGCCAATGCCACTCATGTACAACTGTCATGTGTATACGTGTCCATTGTACAGTGCCCTGATGCCTGTGTTTTGTTTCTCCCTGTCTGCAGCGTCAACTGATGAAGAGGGCGGAGAAGGTGCTGTGGAGCACACCGGCGGGGATCCGACCGCCAGCCGGAGACGCAAGGCCCGGCTCCCCTCCCAGGTTGTCATCTCGTCGGGGAGTGAGGAGTCCGGTGCCACGTCCCAGGCCGCAGCTGCCGGGGGGAGGTCCAAGAGGCGGAGGTTGGAGTTGGACTCCTCGGCAGCAGAAGGGGCAGCTGGGACCCCACAGGGCCCAACAGGGGAAGATGGCACGGAGTCATCCAGGTAGGTGGGGGGTTTGGTGGAGGAGGAGGCCGTGCAAGCACCAGAGACAGGGTCTGGAGGTGGGGATCCCACTGGTGCTAGTGGTTCAGTGCAGGACCAGGGACAGGAGGCAGCACAGGCCACCACGGAGGTGCCTGTGTGCAATCCTGTCCCCGATCCTGTCCCTGCATCATCTTGCACCAGCAGGGATGCCTACGTCCAGACCCGTTTTCAGGCAGGGGATGAGCTCACGTCAACTGGCCTTCCTCTGCCTGCGGACGTGGCTATCCAGGTCCGGGTTGAGCCTGTCCTGGCTGGTGTGGCATTGCGTCAACGGGCCATGTGAGGTGACCTGCAGTCTTTTCATGAAGAGACTGCAAGTCATCTCGAATGGCTCG
This sequence comes from Ambystoma mexicanum, assembly GCF_040938575.1. NCBI lineage: Eukaryota > Metazoa > Chordata > Amphibia > Caudata > Ambystomatidae > Ambystoma > Ambystoma mexicanum. The sequence continues at coordinate 703,440,388 of NC_090926.1, read as the reverse complement.
TTGACCACGTCAGCCTGCTGGGACAGGTCACCCAGGCCGGATTCCTCCGTCTGATGGGGCTTGCTCCGACCCCCTCCTCAACTGGACCCCCTACGCGCCAGTCGTCCTCTGTCCCATCTTCCCACCCATCAGTCACCTGGGTGCCCTGTGGAGCTGACTCTGATGGTGCGGCCAGGCTGGTGGAGGAGGCATCCCTGCCACAGTCGGGAGTCGGACGTCCAGCAGGGGTGGCCACATCAACAACTGCACCCCAGCCGGCGGAGGATGTGCAGGCAGCAGGAGGCAGTGCACGGGCAGAGGCACAGCAGCAGCAGCAATGTGGTGGGAGCCATGAAGGCTCGGGGCCTTCGACATCGGAGGGGCAGGCATCGGCCGGAGGGCAGGAGGACCCAGGACAGAGAGTGTCTTCCGTGTGGCAGCGGTTGGGCCACGCCATAGATGCGGAGCGGCAGCGGGCGGAAGAGGCACGGCTCACAATGGTCAGGGCGGAGAACTCCATGCGGAGGGCCCTGAGGCGGGCCGAGTGCCTCGAGGCAATCCGCAGGGGTTTGGAGATGGAGACGTCGGCGGCCCTGCGGACCCTCAGGGCCATGGAGGAGGACCGCCTCCGGGACATTGAGGAGGAGTTCGATGATGCCCTGGCCCGGGACATCCACAAGTGAGCCGTGAAACTAGCCCGCTGCCCTTGTACATAGTAATGTAGGTAGTGTTAGGTTTCATTTTTGTTTTTATTTTATTTTGACCTTTCGGATATTGGCCACATTTTTGTATATAGTTTATTTTATTAGTTAGTGTAGTTAGATAGGTTTCCTTTATTTTGTTGGGATAATGGACCCTGGATTGTTCCCATGTACATAGTTGACAGTTGGATTGTATTTTCTTTTCTATTTTTAACCATGGAGCAATGGCTTTCTTTTTTATTTCCCATTGGATTTTGTTTTGTGGACATTGACTTTGGACATTACTTTGGATTTTTATTTTTGGTTTTGCTTTTTTTGACGGACATGCTTCTTTTCATTTTTGTACATTCACGTTTCTGTTTCTTCATTTTTTATTCTATTGATGTTTCCTTTAATACATATTATTTTTGGTGAACTTCAATGTGTGGTATCTCATTGGTTTCATGCATTTCATGATATGTGTTTTGAGATTCACTGACACCCATTGGGTGTATGTGAGGGAAATGTGTTTGTTTCGGAACTTGCAATTGGTGTTCTGTGATGTAATTGCAAATTATGAGTGGGTGGATGCAATACTCGGGTGGGTGTTTTGCATTTGGAGGCTGACCATAGGGACCAGGGATCTAGATTGTGATGACATGTTGGCTGGGGAACATGAGTTGCACATGGGTGGGGGCCTGCTGGCAGGTGCCCCACAGTGCTGGGGGGTGGGGGTGGTGGGGAACATGAGTTGGACATGGGTGGGGGCCTGCTGGCAGGTGCCCCACTGTGCTGGGGGTTGGGGGTGGTGGGAGACATGGGTGGGGGCCTGGTGGAGGCTGCCCCTGGTGACTGGGGGGTGGGGGTGGTGTGAGACATGGGTGGGGGCCTGGTGGAGGCTGCCCCTGCACTGCTGGGGGTGGGGGTGGTGGGAGACATGGGTGGGGGCCTGGTGGAGGCTGCCCCTGGTGACTGGGGGGTGGGGGTGGTGTGAGACATGGGCGGGGGCCTGGTGGAGGCTGCTCTGGTGACTGGGGGGGTGGGGGTGGTGTGAGACATGGGTGGGGGCCTGGTGGAGGCTGCCCCTGGTGACTGGGGGGTGGGGGTTGTGTGAGACATGGGTGGGGGCCTGGTGGAGGCTGCCCCTGCACTGCTGGGGGATGGGGGTGGTGGGAGACATGGGTGGGGCCTGCTGGCAGGTGCCCCACAGTGCTGGGGGGTGGGGGTGGTGGGGAACATGAGTTGGACATGGGTGGGGGCCTGCTGGCAGGTGCCCCACAGTGCTGGGGGGTGGGGGTGGTGTGAGACATGGGTGGGGGCCTGGTGGAGGCTGCTACTGGTGACTGGGGGTGTGGGGGTGGTGGGAGACATGGGTGGGGCCTTGGTGGAGGCTGCCCCTGGTGGCTGGGGGGTGGGGGTGGTGGGGAACATGAGTTGGACATGGGTGGGGGCCTGCTGGCAGGTGCCCCACAGTGCTGGGGGGTGGGGGTGGTGGGGAACATGAGTTGGACATGGGTGGGGGCCTGCTGGCAGGTGCCCCACGGTGCTGGGGGATGGGGGTGGTGGGGAACATGAGTTGGACATGGGTGGGGGCCTGCTGGTAGGTGCCCCATGGTGCTGGGGGGTGGGGGTGGTGGGGAACATGAGTTGGACATGGGTGGGGGCCTGCTGGCAGGTGCCCCACAGTGCTGGGGCGTGGGGGTGGTGTGAGACATGGGTGGGGGCCTGGTGGAGGCTGCCCCTGGTGGCTGGGGGGCGGGGGGGTGGGAGACATGGGTGGGGGCCTGGTGGTGGGTGCCCCTGCACTGCTGGGGGTGGGGTGGTGGGAGACATGGGTGTGGCCTGGTGGAGGGCGCCCCTGGTGACTGGGGATGCAGGAGGACATGCGTTGGTGGGCAGTAGTGCAAGTTGACATGTGGGTTGGCTGGGGCTCATGGCCATGGTGGATGGTGTGCCTGCAGGACATGTGCAGGGTAGGCCCCTGTGGTGTGAGCCACCTGCAGGGGCCGTGGAGGGTGTAGAGGGAACACCTGGGAGGACCCACACGTGCAATTCACGTGTGGTGCTCCTCGCGCACCCCTGTAATACACGTACCCTGATGGAATCGCGTGTGGAACTTCCCGCGCACCCCTGGAATACACGTACCCTGCTGAAATCGCGTGTGGCACTTCCCGCGCACCCCTGGAATACACGTACCCTGATGGAATCACGTGTGGGACTTCCCGCGCACCCCTGGAATACACGTACCCTGCTGATTTCGCATGTGAAACTTCCCCCGCACCCCAAAATACACATACCCTGATGGAATCGTGTGTGGAACTTCCTGCGCACCCCTGAGATACACGTACCCTGCTCGCACGGGCCCAATCGCGTGTGGAAATTCCCGCGCACCCCTGAAATACACGTACCCTGCTGTAATCACGTGTGTAACTTCCCCTGCACCCTGAAATACATGTACCCTGCTGATATCGCGTGTGGAACTTCACGCGCACCCCTGAAATACACGTACCCTGCGGAAATCGCGTGTGTAACTTCCCCTGCACCCTGAAATACACGTACCCTGCTGATATCGCGTGTGGAACTTCACGTGCACCCTGAAATACACGTACCCGGATGGAATCGCGTGTGGAACTTCCCGCGCACCCCTGAGATACGCGTACCCTGCTCGCACGGGCCCAGTCGCGTGTGGAAATTCCCGCGCACCCCTGTAATACACGTACCCTGATGGGATCGCGTGTGGGACTTCCCGCGCACCCCTGGAATACACGTACCCTGCTGATTTCGCGTGTGGAACTTCCCGCACACCCCGAAATACACGTACCCTGATGGAATCGCGTGTGGAACTTCCCGCGCACCCCTGAGATACGCGTACCCTGCTGATATCGCGTGTGGAACTTCACGCGCACCCTGACATACACGTACCCTGATGGAATCGCGTGCGGAACTTCCCGCGCACCCCTGAGATACACGTACCCTGCTCGCACAGGCCCATTCGCGTGTGGTAATTCCCGCGCACCCCTGAAATACACGTACCATGATGAAATCGTGTGTGGAACTTCCCGCGCACCTCTGAAATACGCGTACCCTGTTCGCACGGGGCCAATCGCGTGAGGTAATTCCCGCGCACCCCAGTGATACACGTAGCCCGCTTGCTGTGCTGGTACAGGGTTAGCGCAGCCCTTTGCGCTGGATTGGGTATATTGATGGCTTTTCCCTGCGCGAGAGGCGTTCTTGGGGGCGTAACTGGCGCTGCTGCAGGGTCGCTGCGCCACTGTGCGCCACGGCTGGTTTTGGTGGCTGGAATCCATGAATACGCTGTGCGCGGAAATGGATTTTAGCGCACGCGGCTGGCGCAGGGATTCGCACGCGCACACTGTGCGCCAGCCACGTGCGCCACTTGTGCACTGAATTCTATGAATTACCCTCTTAATGTCTTTAGAATTGTACTTCATTGTCGATAGATGCACAATAATTTATGTGATCTTCAATTCTCAATCTTTTTTCAATTTTTTTTTAACTTTCTAGTACAGATTTGATTTATTTGTATTTGTTTCTCTGAAAACCTTAAATAGTTCTCTTACTATCCCTTGCTAAGTACTATATTTGTCTTGATATGGTTGTGTTCTCTGACATATGGTACACAATTTTAAATCTCCTTGTTAATAGATATTGCCAGTTTGTTTTGTATCTTATTTTTTGTTTATTGATGTGCCTTTAATACATGAATGTTTTGTTCATAATTACAAAATCTGTAAATAATCCTCAATTAATGTGCTTTTCATGGATGTATTGTGCTTATGTTGTTGATCATTGCTAAGTATTCCTTAAAAAATCCTCAAAAAATCTTCATAGTGCTACATAGTCTTTTTCTTACTCCTCAAATGATCCTCAGAACGTGTTCCGATACTATGCTAGTTCATCAGGAGGATAGATATTCCTATTCTAAAACATATATATTATATTTTAGTACAACAAACTTACATATATATAACATGCAGAACTCCAAGTAAAAAAACAGTTGATTAACCTTTTGTCCTGTTAATTTTTCTTGTAATGCTTTCAATTTATACCTTAAACCAAATTGTGATGGCTGAAAAGTTCTAATAAATCCTTTGTAATGAAATGACTGGCTGAAAAACCATGGTCTAGAGGATTGGCTAGATCTGTGCCAGTGGTTATGATTGATTCAAAACGTTCTAGCCATCACCTTTTGTTTTTTCTATAATGTATACCTTTCACATTTTCAAAAGGTTTGATCTTGGCTGTGAATAAGGTTTCTACGAAAATACATAATGTGCCTCATCACAACCTTGGCGGTATTCTGCCAGTAAATCTGCCGGTGTACTGCCAAAGCAAATATCATTACCACAACTCGGTCTGGCGCTATTAGCACCGATACCCGGAGTTGTGTTAAGGCTGTTATTCCCAAATGGTTGTAGAGCCATAGGAATATATGGGGCAGTAGCAGTGCGATTAATGCCGGTGGTATAAGCACTGCGGTAATAGTGCTGCAAATGGGTGGAAAGTGGAGAGTTCAACCACCGACGTAAACATCCAATTTTCTGCCCAAACTCGGTATTGCCGCATATTTGCTACTCCTCCCAACCCCTAATAAGGCCCTATATGTATAAAAAAAGATGTTAGGAGGAATGTTCTCAATATTTAGTAGCTCTGCTTATATTAGTTTATTATTTGTTTCTATGTCCCTTTGATTTTTAGACTAAAGTAATTGAAAATATGATTCATTATTTAAGGGAAATGAACCTTTTCTAGCACTGTACTGGAAAATCAGACTATCGCTCGGTGCTCCAAAGCAAAAGTGAACACTTCTTTGCAATGTTCGAGGAAGCCAAGATAACATCACAAAATGGCAGATATTTTAAAATACGTCCCGCACTATGAGCCTGTATCACATTTTATATGCAATGAAATCATCATTGGTGACATAAATTGCGCTTGCTGTGGAATTGTTGTTTTCATCTCTTTTTGGGAAATAATCATTTATTGCAGAAATCTATGGTTTTCAATCAACCAATATTATAGATAGAGCTGAGCTAAGACGAAGCTTCATTAGAAGAGCAGTGATTGGTGTTACATGTTTTCTGACATATTTACTGACATTTGCAACAGAATTTCCCCCACAATATCTTAGGTAAATCTCCCTATCCCCGAATATGAGGCACAGTCTGACACCTCAATTTCCCTTGATTTCATAACCTCTGGGAGGGTTCTTACAAGGCTAGCTCTAGCTGCATGTGGGCTAGTCATTACTTGCACTTTCCTTAATCATGGATAGTTGTTTAGAGATCGTTTTCAGCAGTTTAATCTCCCAGTTGCACCTTTGAGGCATTGTATGGGACCTTCAGAACTTTGTTTTGCAAATCTCTCATGAGAACCTCTCCATCCCATGGCAATTGGCAACTTGAGGGTCTATTCTAGACCTGTGCTGAGAAGGACCCTTCTTTTTTACACAAGACTAGGGACTGACTTGGAGGGTTTTTTTTCCAGAATCAAACCTAATTTCCATAAAATTATCTCTACCAGAATACAGGAAATGTGTTTGTCCTTGAGTGTGGAATATAACTGTGTAAAGAAACTGTGTGAGCATGAAAAGAGGAACTTAAAATCTGGTTCACATAGTCTCAGATACGTACACTATGCATAAACACAAGCGTATGTGCCAACATGCCCGATTGCATTCGGTAGATGTAAGTCCAGCATCAGGTTTAACTTTGCATTCTGGGACCTGTAGTCCTGGGATTATAACGGGCAAATTCAAACTTCAAGTCCTGGAACACACACTTAAATATAGGACCACATTCGCATCTACCAGATGCATTGGCACATGTTGACATGTATGCACAAAAATAGGAGTAGCAGGGATTAAGGCAATAATTGGTTGGAGCAATATTCCCTTTTGTGGTGCCACATCAGTCAGTGAGATGTAAAGGGGCATTTACTGCACTCATATCATCAGTAAATGCCGTGGACACTGCACCATTATCGGTTGTCCGCTTTCTGTTCCCTTTCTTTTACCAGGTGAACACAACTGCATTCACCTAGAGCAGATCCCATTGTGAGGTCTCCCTAGTACCATTGCATGGCAGGTCAGAATGATCGTGAAAGGGAGTGGATGTTCTATCATGTGGTTTGTGACCCACCCACTGACAAATGGGCACTGTTGGACTAATGCGATCATTTCTGCAGATTTCATGAGATCATCCAATTAGATACACCATTGAAATAGCGTCTGCGATAATTGCATATGGTGGTTGGTTGAAATACCAGTAACTCTTGCGTTTTACCAAGAAGATTACAATTAGCACTATGCAATACGTGCTCTGAGCAGCTGTGCTACATAGGAGCTCGTTGTGTGGCTCGAGGTCTGGGAGGAAGGACAGAAGATCGTTGTATGCATGGCTGGATTAACCATGGAGCAAAATGTTCATATGTACCAGCTCCAGCCTCCCCTCCCAACCTAATCTCAAAGGGCCCCCCTGATGCAGATTAATTTCACAACGTTCCCATTATTTTTACTTGCAGTCGCACTCGTGTTTGGGAGACTGTCTATGCAGTTATATGCTATTAAAACATTTTGAATGTATTACACATCTTTTTGTTAACTGACCGACCTTTGAGTGATCTGTGTGCTGTAATGCTCCGTACTACATAACGTAGCTGCAAATAGAATTCGGCATCTCTCTAAATATGATGCTTTAAATGCAAGCGAAACGAGACTGTCAACATATCATAAACTATGCTATTTTGTTTTTCTTTATTGTGTTTCAGTTCAAAAGAACTTTTCACAAAACAGTATAAACATACAAGTAGCAAACGTTGCTATATAAAACCAGGGTTCTTTACATCTTACATAAAAGTGCAAATAGAATAATGCAATGGGAAATCTATGTTGTGTACTTTGCCTGTGAACTAGGGCAGAATTAAAGAGAGAGCAATCTTTATTCCAAGCAGCATGAACCATGTTCTGTCTTCAGGCTTCACGCCAATACCTCTATTGTCACATTTCAAAAATTATTATTGACAAGAAAGCCTGTCTCTATAAGGACATTGTTCTCGCTAAACACAACAGACCCTTTATATTTTCAAGAAGAAAAATGAATTGATTTAGTTTGCGTGGAACTGGAAGAAATGGAGTTTTGAAGAAATACAGGTGACATTTAATATCAGCACTGACTGAAAGTATTATAGTATAGTATCTTTTAGCCAGCTAAATATTTAGCTGTGGTTCGCAATAATGCCAAAACATGGACAAAGACGGCAGGCCTCTGGGAGGAGTGCCCATAGGGCAGTTTCTAGACAACATAACACCCAATGCGTAACACTAGAATTGCAGTTTCAATTGGGTGACATCTAGTTCGGGGAGTCATCCACCCACCCCAAATCAGGCACGCACACTTTTTAATTATTGGATACATTTCTGTTCATTAACCTGAGACCCCCGAATTTAACAATATTGATTCCCTACAACCTCATGCCCTTTAGGGACAAGAAACACACAGAATTGCACAGACGGTCCATGCATTAATAAAATGAAAATAATTGACTCCATTTAAATATAAACAAAATATGAATCTATGAAATTCCATATTCTTTAAATACTCAATACTCTGGTCGCATCACTTGTCTATTCTACATTTGCATGAATGTAGACTTTTGTAATACACACATCACCATATGCACAATTGATTTATCAACAGTGTCGATCCAGATTGGCATCTCCCTTCCCCTGGACAAAAGGCAGATTATATTCAACTGACTGTTCATTTGACTCTTGCCATGCCTTGGATGTTGGAGAACTTTTATCTTTCCCCAGTCTTCCGTTGGCTTGCAAATCCATTCTTTGGGGTCCACAACCCTGGTTGGTAGCTTTGGCGTACCCTTGTCAGCTACTGCACCAAAAAGCTTTGAATGATGCTCTCTCCAAGCAGGATGGGTCCCTGACCCTTGGATGCAGACCTGGTTCCCTCTCATCAAGTTATTCACTGTCCACGTGCTGCTTGAATCCACTCTCTGTGCTGTATCGGTCCCTGACCCTCTGGTGCAGACCTGGTTTCCTTTCACCAAGTAATGTACTATAGAAGCGTTGCCTAGATGCTCCCTCCAAGTTGGAGACCAGGTTCACTCTCCTGTCAAGTCTTGCTACAGTTACATGTACGGTTTGTTTGTGAGTCCCAGACTCGCCTTTCAAAATGTGCTCTCACTTTCTGTAGATGTGGTTCACTCTTCTGCCAAGCCGATGTAGCACACCATGTACTATTTGGGTGTGAGTCCCAGACGTGCCTTTCCAGCAGTATTCTCAGTTTCTGTAGACTTGGTTCACTCTCCTGCCAAGCTTCCAGTGGTACTCTCAATTCCTGTAGACTTGTTGCACTCTCTTGTCAAGCCTTAGTACAACTCTTTGTACTGCTTGGGTGCAAGTCCCAGATTCACCTTTCCGGTGTTTGCTGTGCCCTTCTTGATGTTTACAAACCATTATTGCTGCCTCCCTTCCTGGCAGCGTGGTCCTTCCAGCCTGGACCAGCCCGAGTTTCTTCCTCTACTGCACAGCACCTCTGTCAGCACCTGCCTCTACGTTTGGCTCAATTTGGATCTTGTGGTTTCCCCTAGGTGGGCTTGACCCACTGTCAAATCCTTCTGTGGTATTTATCTTAATTCGGCCAATCATGGAGTATGATCCACTAGACTGTTGAAAGTGGTTTCATGCAGACTCAGTGTTGCTCGGTTTTCACTATCCATCTCAGTCCCAGGTGTGTGTTGAGATGATGGTTCCCTTTCCCTCGTCCTCTTTTCAGTATTGAGTGAGCACAGATATGGTGACTCACTTGCACTCTTCCTCATCTCAATATACACTATTGGAGGTGCCTTAGTAAAATAGATGGGGTGTGACTATGAGTGTGACGGGAATTGAGGTGAGGAAGTAAATGTGGGGTATCTCTTGAAAGGGGCACCATGGTATTGTGTTAGGGGAGAATAATGCATTCTCCCTAGATGGTTGTCACTGGTTCCAAAGGGGGGTCTCCCATCCCATGAGATCCATATTCTGAGTACCAACCCCAGAGGGTCTATCCAGTAGTGACCTCATCACCCTGGCTTCATGGGAAGGGGCTCCCTCTTTGGAAGCAGTGATGACACAGGATTCTTCACAATCATCAATTCAAAATACTGATTCATCTAATTCATTGGATAGTTCTTCAATGCATTACAATGTTGCCACTGTGGTGTAACAGCATTTTGCCAGATGTCATCTCTTATTGCATCTTTTGTATACGATTTTTAATGCTGGACATTGATCACTGTCTGAAATATGGAACATAATCTTACATCTGTAGCATCTCCGTCACTCATTTCTCTCAGTTCTTTCATATTTTTATTGTTTCTTTCTCACTGGATTCCTTTTATTTGCATATGTTTGCTTACTTTGCATTGCTAAAACCTTTGAATTACTGCCTGTTTCTTGTAACCTTTCTTTTAAGTTTTATTTTGTTTTGTAATTCCTACACACACATTATGGTGTGTTCAACGTCTTTTGCCTCTCTTATGACTTCATAAGTGTGAGATTGTATGTAGTCCACAACGCATCTCTTACTTTACTTTCACAACATTCCTGCTTGAACTAGTGTCTAAGCCTCTCTTCCAAATTATTCCCAAATTTGCACGAAGAAGCCAGTCCTATTAATGCAGTGACATATTGTTCTACTGATTCACCTTCTCCTTGAGCCTTTTTCCCAAAATAATAACGTTGAAGAATTAAACTAATTTTATTCTCACAGTATTTATGTAGCATTTTGATGCATTTTTCATATTCATTCAGTCCATGCACTTCCACGTCATTTAAATTTGGCAAATGTACTTCATTACCTAGGCACAAGATTATCAATTAAGTTTCCCTTTCAGTTGCATTGTCAGCTCCACATATCACATGCACATAGTGCACAAAACTATGTTTCCTCCCCCTCCGTGGTGTATGGGGTTCATCTTGTGTGTGCAAAATAATGATGGTTCTAGTACATTTTGTAGGTTCTCGTTACTTCTTTGTTAGTCTCCCGATTCCACTGTGTTGTTTAGTTAGGTATTTCTCTGTAATATTTGTGAAACTTTGCAATCATGCATTCATTTTTGGCATACATTTATCTGAATAATGCATTGATTAAATCTATAATATGCGTTTCTTGTTGTGCTCTTTCATTGGACAATGCTCTTCCAATGCCTAAGTTATATATTTGTTTCTTTTACACATACAATGTTGTTTACTGTTTCCTAGGCAACTGTGACATCAGTAGGTCTTTTCTTTTCCACATTGGATGTGGCATGAGGTCCTCTCGTCAGCCTTCGATGTCTCATCATGGCTCGGCACTGCTCAGGAGTTTCTGTTATTTCTTTGTGTTCAAATATATACCCACAGTACTGTAATGGCATGGAAGCCAGTGCGTACCTATAACACCTTTCCTTTGTATCTTCTTTCTCACCCAATGATGGCTACATGCACCTCAATGTCTTATACATCTCACACACCCACTCTTCCCTTCATTCTACTACTCCATTCCATTATAGAGGACTATGTAACATTAACACATCAGAATCATTCGCAAAATGAAAATATATGTTTGCTAGATTTCCTTCAGTGATATTTCTATTGCATAAAGGTGTAAAAGTTTACATCTCTCATTTTCAATGGGCAACTTAAACGCAGGAAAATGGGTAGCAAATAATTATGTTTCCCTTTTAAAAAAAAATAAAAAATGGTGCTGGTAACAGGACTTTGCCTGGTGATGTAACCAGGAAAAGAATTCAATTTACATTTTCTTTCTATACATGCACACAGTTTGATATCATTGTACTCCCACAATACTTCTTCTGTGCTTGATCATTACACAGAGAAGGGGGTATGGGATCTCCCAGCATACACACCATAGACCCTATTCTATAAAAACTGTGATTCCAGAAGCACAAACACTTCTCAAATATGTCTTTATTTCTCATTATGTCTAGTCAATGTACATCCCCCACCCACTCAGTACTTTCACTAATAAAATGGTCTGGGATTGAATGTATTTACCTTCAGAGTAACCCCTCAGGATTATTTCCGCTTAATATTTTACTTGCATATGAATTTCTTGTGGCTGTCTCACAGGAAGGTGGGCACCCTCTTAAGGACTGGTTGAATTACCCCCTCAGGAACAGGCAGGCAACAGTGAGCAAGATGGGTCATCTCCCTTCTATAGGCTGGTTCTCTATGTTTCTGTACTTTGACCTGTCTGCTGTCTCTTTCACTGATGAAGCTGGATCTCCACGTATGCCTCTCTTACAATATGCTCAAAGTAATCCAAAATAGGTCCATAGAAAGCAATATATATATATATATATATATATATATATATATATATATATATATATATATATACCCTTCTCTATGCTGTAGTTATCAATTCTCCTGTCTCTCCATCTGACAGTCAGCCAGACAGTGAGTGAGAGTGTGAATGTGCTCCTCACAATCTATAGGTTTAAACTTTGGTCAATGTATAGGATTGGACAGGCTTAGAAATGTGACATCACACTAAACCATCATCTTTGTACTCATTGGGCATATTAATAAAAAGGGCAGTCTGATGGGAGTGACTTCTACACACAGTATCCATCACATTTGATGTGATGTTACCTTGGAGAAGGCTACATTAAACAATTCTGGAACAGCATGTTTTTCACATGTGATCAAGTTGTTAATCAGTTTATCAGAATATTTTCACTTAACAAACCAGGTGATGTGGTTTTTGACTCAGCATGGAACATGGTGGATGGGTTACAGATTTTTAAATGTTTCCTTCCAACACTTCCATACAAAAATATTATATCCATTTCACCAAAACGGGCTCACTGGCACAGGAGTTATGATATGTAAATTGCTGATGTACATCATTTTGCGTGACAATATCCACATCTGCCTAATTTGTTTATAAAGAACGCGATTTCAGAAAAATACAACTTTTCATTCATTTAGAAAAACTTCTCTATGACATTAGTTCAAAAGTTATACGCACTAAGTGATTTCAAATGTAATTCCAAAAGGCTTTTTCTCTTATTTTCATAATATTACATGGCGTTCCCAGTTTCTCTGCCTAGAAACAGAACATCTGGTATCATGTGATTTTGGAGTTTAGGGCTTGGGCCTTTACGAACCAGGGAGGCCTCATTATCATGGTGGAAGTTATTTGAAGTTAGGCTAAGGGCAGGAACATTCACTTGATTATTTACAACTACTTTCTATCAATCACTTCAGTCACCCTCCTATTATTCGATGGTGTACTTTCCTTCCCCATGGAAGAGCTGGCTCTAGGGAAGTTCAAATTATTTGAGTGTAGGCCGCTTCTCAGAATTAAATCTGTATATGTTTAAGGCAATTGGGTAGGCTCAATAACAAATGGGTTTGTTAATAATTACCATTTGTTTTGTTATGGAAGGCGTTTTCTCAGAACACAAGGTCCAGGTGGAGTCATAAACTGTACCCAACACGTTGTCCTTTTTGCGAAAAAAAGTCACAGAAACCAACTGGTCGATTCATGGAATTAATGTGCGCCGAAAATTCCCGCGCAGAGGTGCCAAAACGTGCGATTCGCAGTAAAAGTGCGAAAATCGCAGTGCAACTGCAAAAATCGCAGGGAAACCAGCGCACATCGATTCATGGAAGTCCGTGCACAAGAAAAACATTGGATGTGCGCTGAAAAAGTGCGCGGCACACGCCGGCGCACAGGTCATCCAACAGCGTGCGCCACAGCCACTGCGAAATCGCACATAGCGCGGCGCACATCACAAAAGTAAGCGGAACACGGGCCGTAACACGGAATGGGGAACAACGCGTGAAAATATGGGCGTCACGGGGGAAGTACAGGAGGCAAGTGCGCGGAACGTCCACACGCTCGCCTACAACCCGTATTCATGGAATCGAATAGCGCAAACCAGCGCACGGTGAAAGACGCGCACAGGGCCAAACAAGTACGCCACAAGAAAGCAGGCGGTAGCGTCCCTGCGCCTGAAATAAATGTGTGCCAAAATGTGCGCTAACAAAAAGCACCCATATACAGCCATGATGAATGGTCCATACGCGATTGGCCTGGGTACGTGTGTTTCGGGGTGCGCGGGAAGTTCCACACGCGAATGGCCTGGTAACGTGTACTTCGGTGTGCACGAGAAGGTCCACACGCGATTGGCCTGGGTACGTGTGTTCCGGGGAGCGTGGGAAGTTCCACACACGATTGGCCTGGGTACATGTGTTTCGGGATGAGCGGGAAGTTCCACACGCGATTGGCCTGGGTACGTGTACTTCGGGGTGCGCGGGAAGTTCCACAGCGATTGGCCTGGGTATGTGTGTTTCGGGATGCGCGGGAGGTTCCACACGCGATTGGCCTGGGTACGTGTACTTCGGGGTGCGCGGGAAGTTCCACACGCGATTGGCCTGGGTACGTGTGTTTCGGGATGCGTGGGAAGTTCCACACGCAATTGGCCTGGGTACGTGTACTTCGGGGTGCGCGGGAAGTTCCACACGCGATTGGCCTGGGTACGTGTGTTTCGGGATGCGCGGGAAGTTCCACATGCGATTGGCCTGGGTACGTGTACTTCAGGGTGCTCGGGAAGGTCCACACGCGATTTCCGCAGGGTACGTGTATTCCGAGGTGCCGGGGAGTGCTACACGTGATTTGGCTGTGTGGGTCCTCCCAGGTGTTCCCTCTACACCCTCCACGGCCCCTGCAGGCAGCCCACACCACAGGGGACTACCCTGCACCCCGGCTCATGTCCCACAGGCAACCCATCCACCATGGCCATGCCCCCAGCCAACCCACATGTCACCTTGCACTACTGATCACCAACACATGTCTCCCAGCACCCCCAGCACTGTGGTGCACCTGCCAGCAGGCCCCCACTCATGTCCCACTCATGTCCCCCTGCACCCCCACCACCCAGCAGTGCAGGGCACCCTCCTCCAGGCCCCCACTCATGTCTCCCTGCACCCCCACCCCCCAGCACTGTGGTGCACCCTCCACCAGGCTCCCACTCATGTCCCCCTGCACCCCCACCCCCCAGCACTGTGGGGCACCTGCCAGCAGACCCCCACTCATTTCCCACTCATGTCCCCCTGCACCCCTACCCCCCAGCACGGTGGGGCACCCTCCACCAGGCCCCCACTCATGTCCCCCTGCACCCCCACCCCCAGCATCCAGGGGCACCCTCCACCAGGCCCCCACTCATGTCCCCCTGCACCCCCACCCCCCAGCACTGTGGGGCACCTGCCAGCAGGCCCCCACTCATGCCCAACTCATGTCCCCCTGCACCCCCACCCCCAGCATCCAGGGGCACCCTCCACCAGGCCCCCACTCATGTCCCCCTGCACCCCCACCCCCCAGCACTGTGGGGCACCTGCCAGCAGGCCCCCACTCATGCCCAACTCATGTCCCCCTGCACCCCCACCCCCCAGCACTGTGGTGCACCTGCCAGCAGGACCCCACTCATGTCCAACTAATGTCCCCCTGCACCCCCACCCCCCAGCACTGTGGTGCACCTGCCAGCAGGCCCCCACTCATGTCCCACTCATGTCCGCCTGCACCCCCACCACCCAGCAGTGCAGGGCACCCTCCACCAGGCCCCCACTCATGTCCCCCTGCACCCCCACCCCCCAGCACTGTGGGGCACCCTCCACCAGGCTCCCACTCATGTCCCCCTGCACCCCCACCCCCCAGCATCCAGGGGCACCCTCCACCAGGCCCCCACCCATGTCTCCCAGCACCCCCAGCACTGTGGGGCACCTGCCAGCAGGCCCCCACTAATGTCGCACTCATGTCCCCCTGCACCCTCACCACCCAGCAGTGCAGGGCACCCTCCACCAGGCCCCCACTCATGTCCCCCTGCACCCCCACCCCCCAGCACTGGGGTGCACCATCCACCAGGCTCTCACTCATGTCCCTCTGCACCCCCACCCCCCAGCATCCAGGGGCACCCTCCACCAGGCCCCCACTCATGTCTCCCAGCACCCCCACCCCCCAGCACAGTGGGGCACCTGCCAGCAGGCCCCCACTCATGTCCTAATCATGTCCCCCTGCTCCCCCACCACCAGCACTGTGGGGCACCCTCCACCAGGCCCCCACTCATGTCCCACTCATGTCCCCCTGCACCCCCACCCCCAGCACTGTGGGGCACCTGCCAGGAGGCCCCCACTCATGTCCCCCTGCACCCCCACCCCCCAGCACTGTGGGGCACCTCATGTCCCCCTGCACCCCCACCCCCAGCACTGTGGGGCACCTGCCAGGAGGCCCCCACTCATGTCCCCCTGCACCCCCACCCCCCAGCACTGTGGGGCACATGCCAGCAGGCCCCCACTCATGTCCAACTCATGTCCCCCAGCACCCCCACCCCCCAGCACTGTGGGACACCTGCCAGCAGGCCCCCACTCATGTCCCACTCATGTCCCCCTGCACCCCCACCACCCAGCAGTGCAGGGCACCCTCCACCAGGCCCCCACCCCCCAGCACCCAGGGGCACCCTCCACCAGGCCCCCACTCATGTCCCACTCATGTCCCCCTGCACCCCCACCCCCCAGCATCCAGGGGCACCCTCCACCAGGCCCGCACTCATGTCCCCCTGCACCCCCACCCCTCAGCACTGTGGGGCACCCTCCACCAGACCCCCACTCATGTCCCACTCATGTCCCCCTGCACCCCACCCCACAGCACTGTGGGGCACCGTCCACCAGGCTCCCACTCATGTCCCACTCATGTCCCCCAGCACCCCCACCGCCCAGCACTGTGGTGCACCCTCCACCAGGCTCCCACTCATGTCCCCCTGCACCCCCACCCCCAGCATCCAGGGGCACCCTCCACCAGGCCCCCACTCATGTCTCCCAGCACCCCCACCCCCCAGCACTGTGGGGCACCTGCCAGCTGGCCCCCACTCATGTCCCCCTGCACCCCCACCAACCACCAGTGCAGGGCACCCTCCAGCAGGCCCCCACTCATGTCCCCCTGAACCCCCACCCCCCAGCACTGTGGGGCACCTGCCAGCAGGCCCCCACTCATGTCCAACACATGTCCCCCTGCACCCCCATCCCCCAGCACTGTGGTGCACCTGCCAGCAGGCCCCCACTCATGTCCAACTCATGTCCCCCTTCACCCCCACCCCCCAGCATCCAGGGGCACCCTCCACCAGGCCCCCACTCATGTCCCCCTGCACCCCCACCCCCCAGCACTGTGGGGCACCCTCCACCAGGCCCCCACTCATGTCCCACTCATGTCCCCCTGCACCCCCACCCCCCAGCACTGTGGGGCACCCTCCACCAGGCCCCCACTCATGCCCCACACATGTCCCCCTGCACCCCTACCCCCCAGCACGGTGGGGCACCCTCCACCAGGCCCCCACTCATGTCCCCCTGCACCCCCCCCCCAGCAGCCAGGGGCACCCTCCACCAGGCCCCCACTCATGTCTCCTAGCACCCCCATCCCCCAGCACTGTGGGGCACCTGCCAGCAGGCCCCCACTCATGTCCCACTCATGTCCCCCTGCACACCCACCACCCAGCAGTGCAGGGCACCCTCCACCAGGCCCCACTCTTGACCCCCTGCACCCCCACCCCCCAGCATCCAGGGGCACCCTCCACCAGGCCCCCACTCATGTCCCCCTGCACCCCCACCCCCCAGCACTGTGGGGCACCTGCCAGCAGGCCCCCACTCATGTCCAACTCATGTCCCCCTGCACCCCCACCCTCCAGCACTGTGGTGCACCTGCCAGCAGGCCCCCACTCATGCCCAACTCATGTCCCCCTGCACCCCCACCCCCCAGCACTGTGGTGCACCTACCAGCAGGCCCCCACTCATGTCCCACTCATGTCCGCCTGCACCCCCACCACCCAGCAGTGCAGGGCACCCTCCACCAGGCCCCCACTCATGTCCCCCTGCACCCCCACCCCCCAGCACTGTGGGGCACCCTCCACCAGGCTCCCGCTCATGTCCCCCTGCACCCCCACCCCCCAGCATCCAGGGGCACCCTCCACCAGGCCCCCACCCATGTCTGCCAGCACCCCCAGCCCCCAGCACTGTGGGGCACCTGCCAGCAGGCCCCCACTCATGTCCCACTCATGTCCCCCTGCACCCCCACCACCCAGCAGTGCAGGGCACCCTCCACCAGGCCCCCACTCATGTCCCCCAGCACCCCCACCCCCCAGCATCCAGGGGCACCCTCCACCAGGCCCCCACTCATGTCCCACTCATGTCCCCCTGCACCCCCACCCCCCAGCATCCAGGGGCACCCTCCACCAGCCCCGCACTCATGTCCCCCTGCACCCCCACCCCTCAGCACTGTGGGGCACCCTCCACCAGGCCCCCACTCATGTCCCACTCATGTCCCCCTGCACCCCACCCAACAGCACTGTGGGGCACCGTCCACCAGGCTCCCACTCATGTCCCACTCATGTCCCCCAGCACCCCCACCGCCCAGCATTGTGGTGCACCCTCCACCAGGCTCCCACTCATGTCCCCCTGTACCCCCACCCCCCAGCATCCAGGGGCACCCTACACCAGGCCCCCACTCATGTCTCCCAGCACCCCCACCCCCCAGCACTGTGGGGCACCTGCCAGCAGGCCCCCACTCATGTCCCACTCACGTCCCCCTGCACCCCCACCTCCCAGCAATGTGGGGCACCCTTCACCAGGCCCCCGCTCATGTCCCCCAGCACCCCCACCCCCCAGCACTGTGGGGCACCTGCCAGCTGGCCCCCACTCATGTCCCACTCATGTCCCCCTGCACCCCCACCACCCAGCAGTGCAGGGCACCCTCCACCAGGCCCCCACTCATGTCCCCCTGCACCCCACCCCCCAGCACTGTGGGGCACCTGCCAGCAGGCCCCCATTCATGTCCAACACATGTCCCCCTGCACCCCCATCCCCTAGCACTGTGGTGGACCTGCCAGCAGGCCCCCACTCATGTCCAACTCATGTCCCCCTACACCCCCACCCCCCAGCATCCAGGGGCACCCTCCACCAGGCCCCCACTCATGTCCCCCTGCACCCCCACCCCCCAGCACTGTGGGGCACCCTCCACCAGGCCCCCACTCATGTCCCACTCATGTCCCCCTGCACCCCCACCCCCCAGCAGTGCAGGGCACCCTCCACCAGGCCCCCACTCATGTCCCCCTGCACCCCCACCCCCCAACACTGTGGGGCACCCTCCACCAGGCTCCCACTCATGTCCCTCTGCACCCCCACCCCCCAGCATCCAGGGGCACCCTCCACCAGGCCCCCACCCATGTCTCCCAGCACCCCCACCCCCAGCACTGTGGGGCACCTGCCAGCAGGCCCCCACTCATGTCCCACTCATGTCCCCCTGAACCCCCACCACCCAGCAGTGCAGGGCACCCTCCACCAGGCCCCCACTCATGTCCCCCAGCACCCCCACCCCCCAGCATCCAGGGGCACCCTCCACCAGGCCCCCACTCATGTCCCACTCATGTCCCCCTGCACCCCCACCCCCCAGCATCCAGGGGCACCCTCCACCAGGCCCGCACTCATGTCCCCCTGCACCCCCACCCCTCAGCACTGTGGGGCACCCTCCACCAGGCCCCCACTCATGTCCCACTCATGTCCCCCTGCACCCCACCCCACAGCACTGTGGGGCACCGTCCACCAGGCTCCCACTCATGTCCCACTCATGGCCCCCAGCACCCCCACCGCCCAGCACTGTGGTGCACCCTCCACCAGGCTCCCACTCATGTCCCCCTGTACCCCCACCCCCCAGCATCCAGGGACACCCTCCACCAGGCCCCCACTCATGTCTCCCAGCACCCCCACCCCCCAGCACTGTGGGGCACCTGCCAGCAGGCCCCCACTCATGTCCCACTCACGTCCCCCTGCACCCCCACCCCCCAGCAATGTGGGGCACCCTCCACCAGGCCCCCGCTCATGTCCCCCAGCACCCCCACCCCCCAGCACTGTGGGGCACCGGCCAGCTTGCCCCCACTCATGTCCCACTCATGTCCCCCTGCACCCCCACCACCCAGCAGTGCAGGGCACCCTCCACCAGGCCCCCACTCATGTCCCCCTGCACCCCCACCCCCCCAGCACTGTGGAGCACCTGCCAGCAGGCCCCCACTCATGTCCAACACATGTCCCCCTGCAACCCCATCCCCCAGAACTGTGGTGCACCTGCCAGCAGGCCCCCACTCATGTCCAACTCATGTCCCCCTACACCCCCACCCCCCAGCATCCAGGGGCACCCTCCACCAGGCCCCCACTCATGTCCCCCTGCACCCCCACCCCCCAGCACTGTGGGGCACCCTCCACCAGGCCCCCACTCATGTACCACTCATGTCCCCCTGCACCCCCACCCCCCAGCACTGTGGGGCACCCTCCCTGAAATGCACGTACCCTGCTGTTTTTACGTGTGATACTTCACGCGCACCCCTGGAATACACGTGCCCTGATGGAATCGCGTGTGTTACTTCCCGCGCACCCCTGATGTACACGTACCCAGGACAATCGCGTGTGTAACTTCCCGCGAACCACTGGAATACACGTTCCCCGCTTGGCGTTTGCTGTTTGGCAGCCCTGTGAACTTGTTCAGGGTTAGCGCAGCCCTTTGCAATGATTTGCGAATTTTGAAGGCGTTTCCTTGCGCGAGGGCGTTCTTGGGGGCGTAACTGGCGCTGCTGCAGGGTCGCTGCGCCACTCTGCGCCACGGCTGGTTTTTGAGGCTAAAATCCATGAATACACTGTGCGATGAAATTGATTTTATCGCATGCGGCTGGCACAGTGTATGACACCAAAGTTAGCAGGTTATTCTATATTTTACTTACATTTAGTTTCTTTAGTGCGCACTAAAGAAACCAAAGGTATGTAAAATATAGAATAACAGGCTATATAAAGCAAACAGATATATTTTAGGAATTCAGTTTGAAAAAAGTGCTTTAAGATTAGGGTAAACGCCACAAGATACATGCTAACTTTGGTGTACCTCTCTCTTTAGTTCGAGATTTAAATGCACTATTGGGATTGCGTTACAAAGGGAAAACGCCACCGAGAGCAATTACCAAACAACATAGCGGCTTTGTGTGAAACAAAATCACAAATGAGTGCACCTAAATATTTACAACAAATTTCTTTAAAATAAGTCTCTTTAAGTGTTAAATGTCAAATCAGTGAAGGGGGAAAAAGGCTATGTAATGGGAAATCACCCACACTTTGAGTGTTTGCAACAAACCATGAAAGATTTTGAAAGTTAATTTCAACAAAATATGTTTCTTGTTTGTATTTTAGAGAAATAATTGAACTGCAATCTAAATATATTAAGAGTGGTCATAAGAATGACAATGTATACTTCTGTTACTCCCTCCTGAGGATCTGTCCATCAAGTTGGGACAGTGAAACACGTGTCGAGGGTAATATAATTACAACTATTGATTCATGAAATAGAAAAATAAAATCTGCTGTGAGCGCAAGACATTTGGTTTCTGTCACTTTTTTTCACAAAAAGGACAACGTGTTGGATTGATTTAACAGCCTGATCAGCTTTAGGCTAGATAAACCAAAAGGTGCTGCCCAGCCACCAATCAAGCAGTATCAAAATCCCTAATTATTGGAAAAATAAGGCTCACCAAGGAATTGTGTAAAGCTGAAAACAGGGGACCATTTGGAACCCTAACCTTATGGAGTCATAAACTGTATAGCTGAGCTTCAAAATCCAGTGCTCACACTTTTCACATGGCAAAGTAAGCCAGCACCTAGACTTGTTGCTGTTTTGCTATGGGTTTGTAGAAGGAATACCATTTGGAGGTTCATGCATAAAGCTGCGGTTTTGTTCGGAAATAACCACTCTTTTTTTCTCCATTGCAATTATCACCTCAAATAGATCAGCATGATACCGCTTTTCTTTTCAATCAAAGGTCTGCACAATACTTTTTTCTATATTTCATTGTGTTTCTTTCTACAAAGCTGATTCAATGTAGCTGGATATTTGTGTGTGCTTGTCTATTACTTTAGACACATGCTCCTCCCATTGTTGGCCAGATAACCTCTCATATTTCCTGACACATGTCATTTTTCAAGTGCTGTGCACATACTGCAACTCACATGTTTGTTTTTAATCTGGCAATTGTCTTTATTTGCATATTTTTCTTCAGTATATATTTCCCTACAGAATGCACCCTAAACTCAGAACCCTGTACTAAAACCCCTCTCCAACATTATAAAATCATTGCAATATAAACAAAACCTAGTTTAAATAACATTTAATTAATATTCTTACAAAACCTAGTTTAAATAACTTTTGATTAATATTCTCAGAGAATCGAACTGTTGAAGAGAATCGAAACTGTTGATTAAAATACTTAAAGCTCAGTTGAACCAGGAAAGAGAAGGCCAAATTGAACAACTTCTAGACAAAGCAGATGATAGAATTTGTGGAATCCAGGAAGAAGGATATAAGACCATTATTTACACCACTGCACGCTTATGATAAAGAAGTGGTTAGAAGGAAAAGGATCCTCAATTCAAATCTGAAGCGTATAACAAACTGGACTCAAACGATGCAGCAGAAACCAGCAAGAATCTGAAATGAAATCATCAGAATTGGATTTGATCCCGGAAGCGTGAATTGCTACAGCAAGATTCAGAAAGAAATGCTGAGGAGTATTGAGTCAAAAAACATGAGTGAAATATGGCAGGTGATCAACGATCTGAGTGCCCCTCAGGAGGCCCTACTGACTAATTCAGTTTTCGGCCAGTGCCTGGGCGGACCATTTCATCGCATTATTCCAGACCACCAAGCAGGAAACGTGTGGCTTTCAGACTCTAAGGTGTGGAGGATGCAGCTTTGAGAGCACCACAGAGGACATCCTCAACATAATCAACAAAGCCAGCAAATCCAGGGCCCCTGGATGGGACGGGATGTCTAATGTAATGTTAAAGAAAGACCTGCAGCACTGGGAAATTATTTTATGGTTCCTCTTTGATCAAATCAAAAAGTCAAGGTAAGTACTGACCTCGTGGAAAACTTCAATCATAGTGACAATCCTCAACAAGGAGGATAGGTCAGTCATCAGCCCCTGCAAATTACAAGCCCAAAGAGTTGCCAGGGAAGATCTTCGCATCACTTGTCCTGCAAGGTCTAGCCAAATGGATCATGAGCTTGGCGAATCATGACATAAGGCAATCTAGATTTGTTAAAGGAATGGGCCCAGCCTAAATGTCTTTTTGATCAATATCGTAAGTCAGGTAAAGGAGAAGAAAACCACCAAATTCAATTTGGCATTCATAGATCTAGCCCAGGCTTTTGACACAATTGAGCGTACAAAACTGTGGTCGACGCTTGTAGAGTCGAAAAGCCCTGAAGATCTATTGGAAGCCATAAAAGATCTTTCCTAGCCTATCATGACCACGAAGATGTTGAAGCAAGGTTGTTCTCTAGCTCCCGCGTTATTCAACCTTTTCATCTCTGACATCTACAACACCTTGAAGAACGTTAGAAGTTTTCCACCAAAATGCCAGGAAATCACAAATACTGATAATGGAACCAGCGGGAGGCAAAGGAGCAAATAAACACTGTGGTTTATAAATGATGAAAAGTGAACCAAAGTAAGTTCATTGAATTACCTGGGAATGTGCTTAAATGTAAGTGCAAATGATGCCGCAAGAGAGACCATCCTCCGAAGCAAAGCCAAGAATCTAGCGGCGCAGGTGCGGCGCAGGCGTGGATCATGTTTAAAAAGTACTGCAAATATTCAATCTGCCCCCTCCTGTCATTCTATCATATGAAGGTGTTGCCTATCCTCACCTA
Source organism: Ambystoma mexicanum (assembly GCF_040938575.1). Lineage (NCBI taxonomy): Eukaryota > Metazoa > Chordata > Amphibia > Caudata > Ambystomatidae > Ambystoma > Ambystoma mexicanum. Next base: position 703,416,906 of record NC_090926.1, on the reverse strand, counting down.
TGGTGCTGAAGCCTTTTTCGCCCTTCCGGGAGCAGTATGGTCGGTACTAGAGGGCTTTTTCTGGAAGATGGTCCTACTTTTTCCAAGAGGTACTCCAATCCTAGGCAATAAGAATGGATATTGGATGAACCTCCATGTACACAATGGTGATCTGGAAGTCCCTCGCCTTGTTCCGTGGATGTATATCGCCATCGCTGCCATTGGGCTTTAAGCTTCTGCAAGCTACTCTCCAGGAAGGATCAGAGGGTGCGTTGAGAGAATGTCAGCAGATTTGCAGTGCAGTTCTACAGGGCCTTGAAACCGCAGAGGAAATATTAATAACAAACCCCACTGGCGTGAAACACAAGCTCTGGGCTCAAGACTGGATTAACATGCAGGAAGAAAGGTCGAGCTTTAAGTGCTATCGGAATACCCTTCTTGAAGCCTGCTCCCTCAGCACACTTCCCAAATATCTGTCAATGTTTCCGAGCAGCTGCTACCATGCACAGTATATGTGCTTTTGATTAAATTTCTTCCCAACCAGAGAAATCATGGGTGTGAGGTCGGTGGGGAATGATGTTGACTCAGTTGTAGACTACTTGCACAAGACCCCCAAGGAAACTTTACAGCAATTAGCCCTATTCTGCTCGGCAATAACTGAACAAAATGGCTGGCCAAATTCATTAATGACCCACCATCACTAACAGCTAACCAGTGATGTATTTTCATTGCTACAAGAGCAACGATTATCATTGACACTGGCCTTTATAAATCTTTTAAAGGAAGTGTTTACTCTACTAGATGTTACACAAACCACAAGGAATGCATAGTGGTTGTAAACAATTATTTTTTTGTCTCAATTCTGTATTGAGGGGAAATGTTTGTGGATGATATTGACTATAATTGGCAAACGTTTTTTTGATAAAGCCAAATACTAAAAAAATAAATTAAAAAAATGATATTCTTATACATAATAGGAAGACATGTCAAAGTAGACAATATATCAAAAACCTTTGTTATCAAATACATACGTTCATTGTTTACAAACAAAGCATTTTCACTAACCATAATTGTTGATAACTATAGTAAACCATGAGTGAGGCACACACTGTGAACTGAATCTAGGCACAGTTATATTAAATGATTTGTCCATCATCCGACACTTAATTAACTTTGAAGCCGAGTCTAAAGCCTAGTCTGCAATTTAGGCATTAGACCACATATCTTCTTAGATCTAGCGAGAACATATTTGTTAATGTGAGTCTAAAGAAATCTGCACTGGAGTTTACAGCTGTATCATAGATGTGTAAATTCATGATGTTTATCATAATCCTAATTCAATTTCTATTCACTCAATATTTGAACTTCTTAAAGGACATCCCACTATCAATAGTAACTGCCCATTAGATACAAGATACAGCTTTGTTTTCTATCATCTACCACTAATATCAAGCTATATACAATTGTCTGTCGACAACAAAGACATCTTTAAAACATACTTGAAAGATTTTATGCCACCCTTATTCTTTCTTTGCACTTCAAATGCAAAGAAATAAAAACCTAACAAATAGGAACAGAGCTTGTAAATTAGTCTCTAAATGCTGGCTGGGATCAAAACATAATGTGCCTTTAAAGTACCTCTCACCTATGCTGCCCCCCACTTTTCCCACTATAAGAAATAGCCCAGAATGTCCATCTGGAGCCCCCATATACCAAGACAAATATTGTACAGACACTTATGTTCATCCTGGTCTTTGCTTTTGAGTTACTTTTAGATACAGCCAACAAAGCATTCTTACATGATTCCTAGCAGAAGTACCCATTCTCTGAACAGGTTCTGTAGACAGACATGATAACATGGTTCCAGTAGGTCGCTGTTCCAATTTGCTATTAATTTGACGAGCTTTGCACCCTAAAGTAAACTGCACAGGAAATGGATGCATGTGGCTGGCATACCCCGGAGCAGACGTTGGGGGGAGGCGAGAGTTAGTGCACTGCTGCATGCTGGGACCTTGTGTGCTCTAACCTCACCTGTCACCTCACCCGGCCATGGTGCAATTTGTTGCAGTGCATTGTGGTGCAAATATCTTGGAAACTGTGCATCCTAGGGCCTGGACCTCGAGTTTTGTTCCTCAGGCCGGGACTGGTCCTCCTACGAGCACATTGATGTTTCGCCGGAACCATCTCATGTGTGAAGGTACTGAAATCTAGGGAAAGGGGTGGGGTGTCTAAATGTTATGTAGCTAGTATTGTCTGCCGGGTCCTAACAGGTAAGTATGCACATTCTGGTGCAGATTGGTGAAACGTTGTAAAATTGTATAAGGAACACTGCTTCACCGGAAAACGGGGTAGGGTGTCCGAATGTCATGTAGCCAGTAATGTCTAGATGGTGGCAACAGGTAACTATGCAAAATCTAGTGCATATATGTGAAACGGTGTGGAATTGTAAAAGGAACAATGCTTCACCAAGCCACAAACCCATAAACAAGCAAATGTTGACTTTTGCTTAAATACAGGAAAAACGGTGGGGTGCATTATCAGTGTCTTACTGAGATGGTATTACATATAGCCATCCCTGTTCATACACCTATGAATTGTCAGTGTTTTACTCTGATGCTATTAAAAATAGCTATCCCTAAAATGTTTTTTTTTTCCCTATATAGAAAGCTACTCTATTTTATAAGCACGGCTACCGGTTTACATGTGGTGCCAACATAGAACACCTGCTCACAGCAAGTTTCACTAACCATTATTGTAGAAATGTTTAGAAATGTTGTTATCCTTACTTGTAAATAAGGTACACATTGTGGGGATCCTAATTCACCTATGCATTTTTTACCTTCCAATACAATGCTGCAAAAAGAATGATACATTTTAAAAACACAGCATTCATATTCAAATATGTCCCTTTTTCTACACAGGTCACTTTTTAATAAACAATGACAACATTTTAAACAAAAATGTTTACACTCTCAGTGGAGCTGGTCTAAGTGTTGTATGAGGATGGATATCCCCAAGCTCTGGGATGGCAAGTGGAAGGTTCACGTATAGCATTTTTTTTTTGCAGAACAAGAAAGGCGTTCCTTTACCATGAAGTACCTTCAGCTGTCTGCAATTTTGTCCTATGAGGAAAATTGAACAACAATTGAAAAAGATTTGAGAAATAGCACTATGCCACCTAAAATAAAAATATTTAAGAAGAAAAGAAAATAACTAGCTGAAAAAATGAATTGACAATATTCTGTGAGGTTCAAGGTTTATTTTCTTGCACTTGTCCTAAATTTTGTCTGCAATACAATGGGACCACATGAATGTTGTCCCAGTGGAGCCGGACTAATTGTTGATTGAGGACGGATGTCCAAAAGTTCTGTGATTGCATATTATATGGTCCACCTTCTTGCTGAACTTGCACTGCACTTTTTCGATCTCACCTTGGCATTTAAATCTTAGACAGTGTATGGGGGCAAGGGCTTGACTCAGATGACATTGTTGCTGCTACTGCTGTGGTGAGACATGGTGGACAATCTCTGAATACAGAGGTTGCTGCTGTGGTCGTTGGTGCAGAGCTTGATACTATGGCAGCTATTGGACGCCATACAGAGTTGGGTCCATATGATTTTATTTTGTGTTGCTCATGGGCCTTGTGAAATGTTGGTCCAGCACCCTATCCTCATCCTCTATACCACCTAGTGTGCATCTGCACTCTCTTTACCCCCACCCACCCTACCCCAATCTGTCTACCCCATTCTCTCTACCGCCACTTACCCTGCCACATGCTTTGTTCAGCCACCCACCCCCTCTACCCTTCCCCACACATCATACCACCACCCACTATACCACTTTGCACCATACCTTCACTCTTTATGTCCACCCCATCCTAGCCCTCCCTTCTAACCTCACCCACCCCACCCTAGGCTCAGTTTCCCACCCACTGTACTTCCCACCTCTGTACTCTCACCCACCCCACTGCATCCTGTGCACCCTGTGTACCTGTAGCCAATCACTGTACCCCCACCCACTCTACTCCCACTCATTCACCTTATCGATTTCTTAGTGAATGTTTTTTTTTCATTCACCTTGGATTTTTGCCCAACGATTATTATATGTGAAGACAATCGTGTAGTATGCACAAATGTTGCATTGAACATAGTGTACACAATGCACTACATATAAGGGTCAAACAAATTAAACATATGTGTACAACTGTAGCTTATTGTATTTCATAAGGTGTGTTCTCTAACTAATTATATTTTCTTTTTTTACAGACATAAAAGGACAAATTCTACCTATGTCCATACCTAATATGATGTGTATTGCAGTTTGTAAGCCCAGTAACCTCATTATTCAATTTATAATGTTCATATTCATTACATAATCAATGGGCACATTTTACTCTGGCCATGGCTAGATTTTATGCTCATCCCTATACCCTACCCACCCCCCCTCTACCTCTATCCAGCCTACTCTAACCCTCTTTAACCCTACCGCTACAGAATCTAATAATGCTTCTGCACCCTAGTCCCATCATCTCTTACGCTGTATGTATCTCAAAATATAACTTGCAAGAACTACTGAATACACAAATATGTGCATATGTAATATGTTTTTTCTCATTTTTCCATAATCGCGGCTACCACTACACCAATGGGATTGATTGTACCCCACATGCAGTTAATTTCAGCAACAACTGAAGAATATAGCCACGGCTACCCTCAAGACAATGGGACGTCTTGTATCCACGTATCCGTGGCTGTCATATTGGACTGTATCCATAGCTATGAACATGATGTGAACTAATGTGTGATTGGTTCAACTAAGATATATTATGAAACATGTATTGGAAGGAGGTGTTTATTTAGCATTGTACTGAGAGTGACCAGCGTAGATAGCAGTAATGAGGTTGAAGAGTCCACATTTGATTTTTCAGTGGTTATTTATGGAACATTTTTATAGGCTGAAAAATGGATAGAAATAATGAAGAAAACGCTGACAACTCTTTTCAGAAGATTGCAGAGGAAAATGTGATTTTAACTTAACATCTAATAGTGATGTCGAAGAAATTAGGGTACATTTTGTGATCCATTGGCTGAGTAAATGTTTTGCTATGAGGATGGCGATGTTGGACGATTAGCAGGATGGATGATTTGTGGAGAGCGATTTTTCGTGGGGAGTACAAGAAGTTTCAATTTTGGGAAAAGGCATTTAATACAGCATTTAAGGAAAGTGTACATAGACACATTGAAATTGTTTTTGAAATCTTCAAATGGACCTAATAATGATATGTACTAAGAATTAAAAAATAGAATAACATCCAAGTAGCACTCGGACTGTGCTGAAATGCTGCACTTCGGGCCCGATTCATGGAATCGTACAGATTTTTCTTGCAAGTCATGCGTGCCGAGAAAAAACCAGCGCCAGCCGGCACACGGATGAACATCTGCGTGCAATGCGTATTCATGGAATTCTACATTATACCCCTAATCTCATCTGGAACGCCCCCAACAGGATCACACACAGAGACAAATCAGCCAGAAACTGCCACATTTGCGCGCAACCCATATGCAAATACATACTCCCTGAAATCAGTGCCTGTGGTGAACTTAACTGCAAGCAGGCCTGCAGCTTGGGGACCCAGCGCAGGGTACTCTGTGACTGTTACCCGCACCCAAACAACATGCGCAGCATTTATCATAACTCCTAAAAACCTGCGTGCAAGCCCTATAAACCGTTCCTGCACCCTGCTATATTGTGTAAGCACCCCCCAAAGTACGATCAGAACCCTCACTGTTCGCACACACCCCTCAATCCTACATGCAAATGCACCCTCATATTTGCTTATTCACTGGGTGAGTATTTACACCTGCTTTTGGCTGGTGTAGAGCTCAAGGTCTGTACGTGGCTATTTCGCAGATGGGATGATGCACAGTCAGATCCATACATTTTCTTTTATGTGCGCTGTTGTGGGTGTGCGAGTGACGTTTTTCTACATTTTTCCATGTTCAGCACCAAGTATCCACCCTCTGCGCAGGCCTCGCTCATGACCTGCGTGGAGTCTCACGCAAGGCCCTTGATGGCTTGCACAGGTGTGCCGAGCCTGCACGAACTCTGCACATTTGATTCCATGAATCGACAAATGGTGATTTGCACACGATTTCATGTGCAAGTCCCATTTTCCCTGTGCAGTTTATTCCATGATTCACCCCCTTAGTGTACTCGAAATAGACCTCTTAAGGCCTACCTTTAAACAAATTTGTATATAAGTATAAAAACATATAAAACTTGATTTAGTTAACTAGCATCCCATATCTGTGGAAATAAAAAGTCAATGAACAGCCTACCCAATGCTACAAAGTAAAATTCCAAAAAGTACATTTCAGGAACACAAACATAAAATAGATCATCTAAGATGTAGTGATATTTTAGTGCAGTTGTGTTTAATTTTGTCTATTTATATAACTTAGACGGTGTCCCTGAAAAGATTATTTTTGGGGGAGCTGAAAAGAGGAGGGTTTTACTGGGAAGGGAAGAACATTAGGGTTCACACCTTTAACAATGTCAGGTATTTTGTTTGTTTTTCATGTATTTTTTTTTTTTCTTTTCAAAAACGGGGGGAATTGGCAATTACAAAAATAATATAGACCTAGTGGTAGTGGGCCTGGTGTTTTGAAATCGCCTGTGCCCAGTCATATATGGTGACATCTCCCACCGTGACCCAATTGTGACACCGACACCACAACACCTTGCATTCTTCAGGTCTGGTGTGGACAGCAGTAGGGGTGATTGGGTCCCGGTAGAGATCATGGTAGATACGGTGGTGGAGACGGATGGTGCAGAGATTGCTATGGTGGTTGATGGTGTACAGTTTGATGCCACAGCAGCAGTTGGGTCGCGTACAGCGTTCCGCCCATGTGCTTTTATTTTGTGTTGTTCATGATTCTTGTGATTGTTGTCATCAACATTGTCCCAGTGTATGCAAATAAGTGCTGTATTAGAATCGAAGTGCCCAAACTCTGTGGTGGCACATTGGAAGGTCCACAGCATAGCTGTTTTTAAAGAACGTTCACTGCTCTTGTTCACCTCTTTTAGGGTGTGGTGCTCTTCCATCATGAAGTACCTCCAGCTGTCTGCATTCCTTTTCATGCTGCATAATCTTTTGCAGTGGGGTGTTGATTCTGAACAGAAATTACCTCATCGCTGCTACTGTTGTGTTCAGACATGTTGGACAATATCTGACCAGGGAGGAAAATGTAATATAATTAAAAAAGACACAACAAAATAAAAACACAAATATTTTTAATAAAAAGAAAATAACTAACTAAAATAATGAACTGACAAAACAAATGACAGGACAAACGAAAGAGACAAATGGACAAAGGAGGGCAAAAAAGGATGGAAAAAATGAAGAGTTTACTCAAAACCTTCTTACACTTCACAGACAACCTGCACAGTAATCAGAAGAAAAAGCTATGAGCAAAAGTAAAGGAGTGTGTGGCTGATTGTTACGGTCCTCACTGTTACAGTCCTACAACTACGGCTACTGCCAGTCTTCTTTCTATAACCATCCCAGAAGGCAGAGCTTTGCTTGCTTTGATACATTTAACCCACCTGAAGTGGAGCGGTGGCGGAATGTGTGGCTGAGTGTTACAGTGTTGCAGTGGAGTGTGAAGCGGAACAGAGGCAGAGAAGTAAACTTGGGGCATACAAACTGGCTTAATTCACCTGAACTCATCTTAGAACAATGGCGAGCTCGGACCTTGCAGTTAAAACTTCTGGATTTAGATTCAAAGTCACAGCCAATCAATAGTATGGTAAAATCCCCCCGCCTTTGATTCCTTTTTACTGACAATGATATGGAGGCGGTGGTTGACACATCTTTTTCCGAATTATGTTTGGTGCTCATCCCAGTGGGGGAGAGGGTGGAATGGATAGGGGGAGCCTAATGAGTACCATATAATAATTGATACCCTTACAGTGAATGAAACTGATAAGAAGGCAGGAAGGCCTGATATCGACCCGAAAGTGGTATTAACTACTGGCCCCAATCAAAGTGAAGATCGAAGGACACCATTGAGGGTGCAGCAATGCGGTACTCCCTCATCAGAAGTTTCTGACTCCAGATTGGGGCCAGTACTTATGTAAAGAGTGCTGCTAAGAACCAGGATGGAAAGTCACTGAATACACTCCATTGATGCTCAGCTTCTAGCACACCGATCCTGTAGGCGCATTCAGAGAGATTGGGCTCTGTTGATGCTATAATGACAGTAACAATGGATGCCTTGAAATGGCATGTATCACCAGATTATAGTCTCAATCCTCAATCATCTCTGATTAGGAGATTAAATCGGGACATTGCAGAGCTAAAAGTAAATATTGCCTTATTGAATAAAGACGAAAACAAATATAGCCCCACGGGAAGCTACCAGCAAAAAAGACAAAAGAATAGGAGGAGATTAGAATCACCAGTGATTCTGCAATATGCAGGGAGTAACATGGAGGGTGAGACCGTGAACCCTTACCCTGATCGGCCAAACTACCCTAATGAGGAGTCCTTGCTGGATGTTGAAAGATCTTGAGATTCAAGAACAGCACTCAAGTAGGTGGGTGCTCAATGCCTCAACATCCACAGAATCTTGGGAGGATCTGGCTGCTGAGTCGACACCAAGGGCAGCAAGGCCGACCATGGAAGCCTGCCTATTATCTGAGGGAGCAACTTCCTTAAAGAATAACATAATGTCAGCGTTAAAGATTTCACGGGCCTCCTTCTCTAAATTATGTGAATCACTAAATTATGCAATAAAAGATCAATCCACATTGCTAGTGATGGTATACTCCAAAATGACATTCTTAGAGATCTTCACTGCAGCAACATAATCAAGAATGAAAAAGGAGGTTGAGATGTCCACCAAGTGGCAAGGTAGACTGTCTGATATGGCAAGAAGAGAAACGGTGAATAAGAATATTATGAATGAAGCTTTATTGGCAGATTGTAAGTGGATGAGAACTCAATTTAAGACATAAAATCATTGTGAAGAAGGGTCTAAATCAGAACATGAGGACAGGGCTCAGAAGAAACAACAGTAGGCCGATCCTCCTAAGGAAAGATCAAGAGGTGGTGATTCCAATACTAATCAAGGACATCTGGGGGCAATGATGGAAATACAGCATTTGAGTTCTGAATTGATAGAGCTATCTGACATTCTTCCAGGAGAGGGAACCCTTGTGGTGAATCAACAAGAGAATCAGCAAGTGATCTAGATTGACAGTTTCTAGATTGATCTGTGAATGTTACCATGTGAAAGTTGCATTTAGAAAGTGTGCCCTACAGCCTCTCCGTCAAGCTTAGAAATGTGCCCAATAGTTGCATTTAGAAGTGTACCCAATAACCTCGCTGTGAATTTAGTAGTGTTCCCAATAACCACTCTGTGAAAGTTGCATTTAGAAGTGTGCCCAATAACCCCTCTGCGAAATTTAGAAGTGTACCCATTAGCCTCTATGAGAGTTACATTTAGAAGTGTGCCCAATAGCCACTCTGTGAAAATTGCATTTAGAAGTGTGCCCAATAGACATTCTGGAAAGTTGCATTTAGAAGTGTGCCCAATAACCCCTCTGTGAAATTTAGAAGTGTACCCAATAGCATCTGCGAGAGTTACACTTAGAAGTGTGCCCAGTAGCCTCGCTGATAAATTGAATTTAGAAATGTTCCCAATAGCCTCTGTATGGAAAATTGTACTTAGAAGTTCGCCCAGTAGCCTCTCTGTGGAAAATAGAACTTAGAAGTTCGCCCAGTACCCTATCTGGGAAAGTTGCATTTAGAAGTTTGCACATTGAAAGAGCATATAACCATTCATACCACACCCCACGCTTACTCTCTCCTTTACATCACCACTCAGAGATACTATGACACCATTCGGTATAACTGTTCTCATACGAACATCCGCCGCTTACTCCACATCATTCTATGTAAACACTGCTGGTCTCACACCCCCAGCCAGGCGTTTTCCTAAGGCCTAACGCAGCCACATCCGTTCCGGATAAATCCTGCCAGAACGAACACATTCTCCTGATCTCTCAACCACCACACCTACCGATAAGAATCAGCTATTACACGTGTACCGCACGAGCTGCACACATATCCGGTGCACACACGCACCTTTTGACTCTCCCTACTCTCTCTACTGATCTGAACTTCGGTTCTCAAGGGCGTTCAACCTACCAGCGCCTTCAGACCATACCAATGGTATATAAGGCGCTATATAAGTGCAAAATAACAATAAAAAGTAGGCAGGATGCCCCAAGTGAAGTTGGGATGATGCTACCTGATCTGCTCAGTAATAGGTTGCAAGGTCTAGTGACATTGCAGCCTGCTGAACCTAAAACCTTTTCAATATTTGACAATCAGATGGCCCTGATTCAGGAGAAATATCAAGCTAAGACTGTGCCTCCACCCCCTCCAAATTAAAAAAAATCTAAAAATATGCAGAGGGGGGCGAAACCGAAATCAAATGGCTCAAGAGCATTCCTGTGAAATTTGACAACATCACCGGCGATAAGGCAAGAGTGGCCTCCACAAACTGGATTGAGTAGGACTCAATTAACAAAAAATGTGGATATGGAAGGAACTGTTCAATCAAAGGAGACATTGATAATTTAGAAATTGAAGTGGAAGGCACAGAAGAAGAGCTGGCTTTAACTGATCTTCTAGATTGCATATCAGTAGAGGAAGGTTCCATGAAGGGCTCTGTAGACCCTAACTTGGATGATACTATAATACAAATGAAGAACCCTGAGATCTACAATGTAAAATATGATCATGCTGATGAGCAATAACAATCCTTTCAAACCCTGGAACAAAAGCCCATTTAGATTATTGGTTCTTCTCTTGAAATATGTGGCACCGGATTTAGATACTCAAGGTGATTGATAAGGGATGCAAGGGATGCAATGATCATAAACGTCTGGAAATAAAATACAAGATGAGAGCAGAAGTGCAGAAGTGCAGCTGACCTTTTTTTTTTATTATTATTTGTTTTAGCTGGTAAACCAACTTTTCAAATATTTACACTCATTATCATTTTGTGGTTACATATCCATACTTACAACGTTAAAAGAAAGTAAATAATTCTTTGTATCTCATTACAAATCATTACAAGGCAGCATAAAACAGCAAAATGTATAGTGTTATGACTACCAGATTGCCATTCACTTCACATAGATACATGCAGTCTTCGTATCAGGAAATATTTGATTAAGAAATTGCACAATTGCAAGCTGTATTGTTAATCTTGGGTTAGAAAATAAAAGATTCCATAACTGTCTGTGACTAGTACCACTCTGGACCAACAATTTATTTCCAAAGCATTTTGCTCTTATGTTATATAGGGCGGGGCATTCAGTTATAAGATGTTGCAATGTTTCACATTGTCCTTTGTCATTACAGTGCCGACAGAAATTCTGATCCTTTAATATTACTCTCCTTCTATATAAAATCTCATTAGTTTCATATTGATTTAGTCTGAATCTATAGATATATATGACTGCTTGGTGAATTTTGTTTTTGGCACGATCAGGATTTGTCAATAGAAGCTCGATCGTTACTGAAGCATCAGAAATCGCATTTAGCGTGTGATTTCTCCACTTCAAAGACATACCAATTTTGGTGGTTAATAAATTTTGGGCCAATACATGTAGAAGGCTGCGTTTCCCCATACCATCCAACATTTTTCGGAGAAGAGCACATTGCTTCCATAATACATGGGTATATAGGGAGATCAGGCCCAATTCATGTCGCAATATGGCCAAAGGTGTTCCTGGCGAAAGTGTTAAAACTTTTTTCCAAAATCTAGCTTCTATGCTATCCCAAAATTTACGATTTTGTGGAGCCAGGGCCTCAACACCATATAGCAAAATTGGAATTGCTTTGGCCTTATAAAAGTGCACAACATGTTTCACTGTGAATTTCCCATATCTTCTAAGAATGATTTTCGATTGTGAGATCAAGGAGTTTAACTTCACCCTAGTTTCAGTTGTCATGGTACTTAGGGTTTTTTTATGTTCAATATAAACTCCAAGATATTTATATTTGGCGACTTTGGTTAATACACAGTTTTGAAGAGACCACTCAAGGTGATATTTTTTTGTGAAGTTGTTCTTGCACACTAATATTTGGGATTTAACTGTGTTGATCACAAGGTTGTTTGATGTTGCATATGTGCCTAGTTGATTTAACATGTTTTGTAAGCCTATAGGTGTACAGGATAATAGTACCAGATCATCTGCGTATAGTAGATAGGGAACCCTTTGAGAGCCTATACGAGGCGCATCTGTTACACAGTTCATTAGTACAGGGCCTATATCCAGAATATAGAAGTTGAATAGGAAAGAGGCAAGAGCACAACCCTGCTTCACTCCTCTGTGGGTCTGGATGGCAGGTGATAGTCTTCCTCCCATGTTTAATTTAACTCGCATAGATGTAGAGGTGTGTAGTAATGCCACTAGATTTGTGAGAGAAGTTGGACACCGATGTTGTCTAAGTTTGGTTATTAACATGTTTCTGTCAATATAGTCGAAGGCAGATTTGAAATCAATGAACCCCAGATATAAGGGGAGTCCACCATCTGCTTGCTCCGATTGAATCATCGATAGTGCTAAAATGTTCGGTATTGTGCCCATGCCTTTAACAAAGCCTGACTGAAATAAGTCTCTTAGACTGTTTTGATCTACCCACTCATTAAGCTCTTTTAGTATTATTCTACAGAATATTTTCGCCGGAGCGTCCAATAGAGAGATTGGGCGATAACTCGTTGGTAACTGGCGGTCGCCTTTTTTGTAGATCGGAACTGTAACGGCTTCCGTCCAAGTTTTAGGTAATTTCTGATATTTATTTATTGTGGCGAATATCTTGTAGAGAATTGAGCTCCAAACTTCAGGATGTTTTTTCATTAGGGCATTTGAAATCCCATCGGGGCCTGCTGCGCGCGAGTTGCTAGAAGTCATAATTAGATGTTTAATTTCCTTCTGATCAATATTCAACCAAAACCTCATCACTTCTTGTTCATTTGGGGTCGAGATCGTGTTTATAGGTAGGGCATATAGGGATTGGAAATGATCTACCCACTGATGTGCCTCAACTACTGTGGATTGCAGATCTAACTGTCGGGTATTAATGGTTTGATTTAATATTGCCCACATTTTTGAGATGTTTTTATCAGCCAGAGTCGACAACATAATGGCTCCATCTTTTTGATAAAGATTTGCTCGATGTCCTTTGACCCAGTTGTTATAACTCAAACGTGCTCTTTTAGTTAGATCCAGTCTAATGTCGAGAGGAAGCCTTGCTAAACTTCTTACCTCGGCACGATAAGCCCTTTTCCTAGTGAGTATAGAACTGTCAAAAACATGGATATGGCTCTCTCTTTTGGAATGACCTGCCTTCTGTTGGCTGAATAGTTGCATTGTGTTGCTATATGTCAATCCTATGTCTGAGGTTTGCCAATTAATGGAGTTAGTTGAATCGTGTAGAATTTGATTGAAGTGCCATAAGGCGTTCTCTGACCATCAGAGTCGATTCTTACCACCATTTACCACAATGCAGCCGCCACCTATTGGCTCTGGTTTACTAACCTTAGTTTTGGCCCTGGCCTGCCAACTAGCACACAACATATTATGGTCACTTAACGCAGATGAGGACACACTAAAGGAGCACATTGCTGACCATAGGGCACAATTTACATATATATAATCAATTGTAGATGTAGAGTTTCCTCTCTTCCAAGTTGGTGCGGGGGGCATGTCAGTGTTAAATGCACCATTCAGCATTTGTAGATTTCTGTGAGTAACCATTGTGTTCCATTGTAACAGTTTCTCACTCGTATGTGTCCCATTTGCTGCCAAGCAGTTCATATTCAAATCCCCTGCTAGGATGAAGTACAGAATCTTATCATCCGCAGATACAATGTCAAATATCAAATTCAGGTCCCTAAAGAAGCACTCCGTAGTAATAGCTGCTGGATTCCAATATATGTTCAGAATTGCGTAGGTGTCATTGTTGATCACCGCCCTTATAAGAAGCATATGAGTATTCGGCATAGCCCACATCTGAGACATTGTTCCTGGTTCATCCTTTACCGCCACCAGCAGGCCCGCAGTGGGTCTGCCTATAATGGGCTTCCTAGCTGGGTTCAAGTGTGTTTGATATCCTGACCAGAGTATGGGACTTAGTAACCAGGTTTCTTGCAGCAAAATTATGTCGAATTTGCTTAGGCCACTCTCATTGTTATTCAGCAAATGTTTGAATCCCCGCGAGTTCCAGCTCACCAAAGTAAGGGGGGATAACTTTGTCAAATTAGATAGCTAGTTTGAGTTACTGATACAATTGCATACACACATATTCCTGTCATTTGACAATTGATTTGAATCTTGGCCATTTCCAACGCCAGTTTTTACCCTTGGCATGAGTTCTGCAATGCTTGACGTATTAGGTTCTGATGTGTCATCCATTTCTGTATCCAGCTGAAAACCTAGGTCGAATAATGAGTTCTTCGCCTGCCATACCAGATTACGAATTAATCTGGATTGAAACCACACTCGAACTGCATTTAAGTTCTGATTTGAGATAAATTCCACCAAGGTTAAATCAGCTGAGTTTATGTCTTCGAGCAGCGGTATGTCTGAGAAGATTGCTAGTATCGCTCTTCTGTTCAGGTCATATTGCGTGCATGGTGCTGGTCTACATTTCACAATCATAGATCACGGTGCCACTCGAGGAGTGACTTTTCCCATTCCCAACATATCTTGTGTTTTGACAGTTTTTGTAGGGATCACATTGTTCGTTTTCTCTTTTGTGTTCGCAGCCAAGTCCCCTAATGCATTTTTGATCAGCGTTAATACATCTTTTGAAAAGTCTGTAGGTAAGCCCAATGATGAAAGGGAAGTTAAGTCAGAATCAGGTGTAGAGTGGGGATCCTTAAAGTGTTTGCATTTAAGTTTGTGGCGCTGGTCACTGATATTGCTGCTCCTTGGATCATTGGGATAGACCCTCCAATTTCAATTCCCTTCTGTGCTTGGTTCCCAATTTCCACGATTTTATCAGCATCATTGTGTGATTTGTGGTGGTTAGTTAATGAAGTTGGGTTTGTGAGTGGAGGAATGGAGAGACCTTGCATGTAAGCATCTACTGCTTTCCTGATTTCAGATCTATGGACCTTTGCATCCTCCCCACTATTCCATCTTGCTTCCATGATGTCATTTGTATTTCTCGTTCCCACTGTCGGCTCTGCCTCCAGACGCTGTAAGCTCTGTGACTCCCTATGTGAGATTACTTTTACCAAAGCGTCCAATGGTGAATATGGTTGGGCTCTGGCTCGCGAGCTTGCATCTGCACTATTATTTGACTCACAGTCACTCGGTACAGTAAGAATCTGCCGGGCACTATTTTTCTTTTTCTTCAAGAAGATTGGCGCAATCTTCACGCTAGACTTTCTCACCACCACATTTTCACCAGCATTCAGTGACACATTTGCTCTCAACTTTTGTTTGCCTTTCAAAAATATGGGGGCCAAAGGTATTGACTTCTTTGGTTTAGATGGTATATGAGCTATGACTGGTTTATCCGGCGGGTTTTCTGTTTGGGATCCCTTCGTAAGCATATTGCGTTCACCCATGTCTTTAGTAGTGCTCGATAATTCTTTGTCATGAGCAGATTGAGGAGGATTTGTGTGGTTATATTTGCTCTGTGAATCCCCCCCCTTTAATGGACAGATGGAGGGTGTTCGATCGCCAGTCTTCTTCTCCTCCTCTGTGGGTGCCAAATGATTGTTTCCAATTCTCTTAACAAAAAGGTTAGTGACCGATTTGTTTTGTTTTGCCTTACTCTGGTTCTTTGTCTTTTTTTGTGAGTTGTCTCTTTTCCGTTGTACGGATTTTTCTTTGATTCTTTTGATCCTTCTTGCTGCCCTCTTCCTCATTTTCTTTCTATCTTGATGTGGACTTGCAGGTGCAACTTCTTCTGTTACAACCTCTTGAAAGTCCAGCTGACTGGCGATATTGGTTTTTAAGGGTTTTTCCATTGAGACTGCTTGAAAAAGATCCTCATTCATATTTGCCAGTCTCATAAATTCTTCCAATGTGGACGCTGAAAGAGATGATTCGCCATCATTTGTGGGGTCTGCCTCCATAGACTCTGTTCCCACGTGACCCTGTGAGTTTCGATTATACATTTGGAGTTGGTTCAGTAGTTCCTGTGTTAAGGATCTGTCAGCCTCTTTGGATTTATGAATATCTGCAATGGACCTGTGTATTGCAGAGATATCCAAACCTTGTTTGGTGAATTCCAGTTGTATCAGTTGTAACTTCGGCAAAACACATGAATTTACGGCATTGCAGCAACCTGCTATGGAACCATCCAAAGTGGCTACCTCTTTCGTTAATTCCATCATGGACCCAGATTGAATTTGAACTTCGGATTTCAGGAGCTCAAAAACAGAGACCAAAGAATTCAGCACGTAGCTGAGAGCAGTTAATGTGTTGATATTCGACTCTGTCTTCTCAGCTACAGTTTCTTCCTGTGTTGCATTTGGGCTGAATACAGCAGGTGTTTCAGCCAGTTGGAGAACCTGCGCTGGGCTTTCAAGTATTTGGATGTCTTCAGTGCTTGAGAGATTTAGAGTGCTCAATCTTGGAGCATTCATGTCCAGAGCAGAGTGGCAATTGTCATAAACATCCTGCTGGCAGGCATCCTCTGAGGGGCTTGATAATATATCATTTAGTTCATGAGTGGCTTTCTCAGGCACTATTTTAATGGCCCCAAAATGGTCTTTTATTTTTTTGTGAATTTTGTTTGTTGTTATCGTGTATTCTAGTCCTTTTTTCCACATATCAGTTAGGGAGGGTTCAGAATCCAAGGTCTCTACACATCTGGCAGGCGTAGAGGCAAGGGAGAAGCATGGGTTTACATGCACAAGCGCTTGGATTCGTGTTTGCGATTCCCCAACCTCTGTCATTTTGTCCGTACTGTTTTCATCAATAGGGCATTTAGCTCCACTTTCCAATTGAGATTTCCTCAATTCCGGATCCTCCCATTCTAGGGGTCCCGTCTCATCCTGAGATGGAGTGCTCCTTAGTTTCATGAGGCGGTTTCACAAATAGAAAGCAGAAATGAAGTTAGATATCAGCAATTTCAAAAGTCCGCCAGCAGGGGGAAATGTAAGGCACAGAGCAGCTGCGTCTTTTGCGTGTGTTAGAACAAAGCCCACGCGCGGACGCGGAACACAGTAAAACTGTGAGAGCACACTTCTAAGACTGCAATGTTTAGAGGCGCCGCTCTACTCCACCCCCGCTTTATCAGTTAAGGAACAAGCCGCAATGGAGCTGATCGGCTCAGTTGTTAGAGGACCCAGCAGACGCCGAATGGCGCTCCTCCCACTGCCTGCACGGAGAGAAATCGCAATACTACAGATGACGGCTCAAAGGCTTCAAAGCCCGCAGTCACCGCTCAGCCCCTCTCCTGCGTCCCACGCTGAGATGAAATGGAGGTTGTGTTCGAACGGAAATGTATCCCGTAATCGTTCTACAAGGTGCCTCTAACTCCTCACACACGCCGGCTCTTTCAGATATTTTGAACGTGTAGAGGGAACACCGACACGTTTCAATTACTCAAGCAATTACAGTGGACACTCGCTGAGTTAAAAAGACGGACAATAGCGAAATCCACCAGTTCCACTGCACTAATTGGTAGATATCGCGAAAATGTCAATAGGGCAGTCCTAATTCAAGGCAATGCAGATTTTACCTGGTAGTTTGGATGGGTGGATAATCCAACGGAGTTCCCCGCCTTGCCTCAGCCGACTGCACAGACTGCAGTGACTGCTTCCACTTACACACCACTTCGCTCCGCTTCGCGGTCCTGGGAGTTTTTAACTCCTACACAGCCAGTAGTGGTAAACAGAGAGGTAGGACTTCAACCAAGTTGCTGCACAGGTTTCAGTCGAAAAAGGCTGGAGACTGCAGTGACTGCTTCCACTTACACACCACTTCGCTCCACTTCGCGGTCCTGGGAGTTTTTAACTCCTACACAGCCAGTAGTGGTAAACAGAGAGGTAGGACTCCAACCAAGTTGCTGCACAGGTTTCAGTCGAAAAAGGCTGGAGACTGCAGTGACTGCTTCCACTTACACACCACTTCGCTCCGCTTCGCGGTCCTGGGAGTTTTTAACTCCTACACAGCCAGTAGTGGTAAACAGAGAGGTAGGACTCCAACCAAGTTGCTGCACAGGTTTCAGTCGAAAAAGGCTGGAGACTGCAGTGACTGCTTCCACTTACACACCACTTCGCTCCGCTTCGCGGTCCTGGGAGTTTTTAACTCCTACACAGCCAGTAGTGGTAAACAGAGAGGTAGGACTCCAACCAAGTTGCTGCACAGGTTTCAGTCGAAAAAGGCTGGAGACTGCAGTGACTGCTTCCACTTACACACCACTTCGCTCCGCTTCGCGGTCCTGGGAGTTTTTAACTCCTACACAGCCAGTAGTGGTAAACAGAGAGGTAGGACTCCAACCAAGTTGCTGCACAGGTTTCAGTCGAAAAAGGCTGGAGACTGCAGTGACTGCTTCCACTTACACACCACTTTGCTCCGCTTCGCGGTCCTGGGAGTTTTTAACTCCTACACAGCCAGTAGTGGTAAACAGAGAGGTAGGACTCCAACCAAGTTGCTGCACAGGTTTCAGTCGAAAAAGGCTGGAGACTGCAGTGACTGCTTCCACTTACACACCACTTCGCTCCGCTTCGCGGTCCTGGGAGTTTTTAACTCCTACACAGCCAGTAGTGGTAAACAGAGAGGTAGGACTCCAACCAAGTTGCTGCACAGGTTTCAGTCGAAAAAGGCTGGAGACTGCAGTGACTGCTTCCACTTACACACCACTTCGCTCCGCTTCGCGGTCCTGGGAGTTTTTAACTCCTACACAGCCAGTAGTGGTAAACAGAGAGGTAGGACTCCAACCAAGTTGCTGCACAGGTTTCAGTCGAAAAAGGCTGGAGACTGCAGTGACTGCTTCCACTTACACACCACTTCGCTCCGCTTCGCGGTCCTGGGAGTTTTTAACTCCTACACAGCCAGTAGTGGTAAACAGAGAGGTAGGACTCCAACCAAGTTGCTGCACAGGTTTCAGTCGAAAAAGGCTGGAGACTGCAGTGACTGCTTCCACTTACACACCACTTCGCTCCGCTTCGCGGTCCTGGGAGTTTTTAACTCCTACACAGCCAGTAGTGGTAAACAGAGAGGTAGGACTCCAACCAAGTTGCTGCACAGGTTTCAGTCGAAAAAGGCTGGAGACTGCAGTGACTGCTTCCACTTACACACCACTTTGCTCCGCTTCGCGGTCCTGGGAGTTTTTAACTCCTACACAGCCAGTAGTGGTAAACAGAGAGGTAGGACTCCAACCAAGTTGCTGCACAGGTTTCAGTCGAAAAAGGCTGGAGACTGCAGTGACTGCTTCCACTTACACACCACTTCGCTCCGCTTCGCGGTCCTGGGAGTTTTTAACTCCTACACAGCCAGTAGTGGTAAACAGAGAGGTAGGACTCCAACCAAGTTGCTGCACAGGTTTCAGTCGAAAAAGGCTGGAGACTGCAGTGACTGCTTCCACTTACACACCACTTCGCAGTGCAGCTGACCTTATTAATAAGAATAATAAGAATAATAATAAATACAGGACCTTATTTAGGTCTCCTAGGGGAGAAATTAGGTGAAGGTTGTCCCAGGGATTATCAAAACATTTTGCCAAACATCTTGAAACAGCCAAGGATGGGTTTGAATATGCCTAGCTTCTGAATAAGTTCAATCAAATTAAATCAGGTCATGAGAGACCGGATGTAAAACACATTCCCAAATACAATCTGGAGGTGGTGGCAGCGCAGAGATCTCTAAGGCAAGACTTGAGGAAGTTGAGAAAGGTGGGTGGGGAAGAATAAATATAAAAAATGTAAGCAGAGGTATAAGAACTGTCTAAAAGCCTGAGAGCCCTTACAGATCAATTCTGTGCTGATACCATGTTGAAGATTGATTGTTAAAAGAATACTCGTAAGTTGTGGGAACTGCTGAATAATAATGGAAAGTTCCAAGAGGCCATGACAACCAATCCAGTGGCGGAATTGCCATGGATTGGTCATTACCAAACATTGTTTGGACAGATGGTATCTGGGAAACAGGCTTGAAACTGGTGACTTCTGATGAATGGCAAATAACTTGGGATAAAGAGGAAATTGTATGCATGAGTAAAAAGTTAAATTCCTCCAGGGCCTCTGGCCCAGACTGGCTTACTAACCAGATCCTGAAAGAAGCCCCAGAACATTGGGCTGATTTTGCAGATCTACTCCATAGGTAAATAGGGCAGGCAAATGCAGTCCCAGAATCATGGAAGTCAGCCCTGATTGTACTGATTTTCAAGAAGGGCAATAGCGAGGATCCCTGCAACATTTGCCCTATCACTCTTCTGGATATCCTGGGGAAGATCTTTGCATCCCTACATTTGGGGAAATTGAAAACATGGGCTGTGGAAAATGGGCGAATGGACCCACTTCAGAAGTGCTTTGTTAAGGGAATGGGGACCAATTTGAACATATTTCTGCTAAGCCTGTTAAAATTGAAGTGAATAGAAGGAAAATGAAGATATACATGGCTTTTATACACCTAGAACAACACAATGAAGAGGAAGGTCTTGAGTTGCTCCCAGAACCGGAGGTGGCTTTGCTCATGTCTGAGAAAGGCAGGGGAGCTGTTCCAGTTTGAGGCCCCAGCCAAATATAGAGATCTGTCCCCGACTCTCTGCTTGGAAAAGCGACTGACCCTCAGAGAGTTGAACTTGGATGTGCAGAGAGCTCAAGAATCAATATTATTAGGAAGAGAGTGTTGGTAATAGTGTGGTCCCAGGCCCCAGAAAGCCTTGTGGATGTTGCAGAGGGTCTTGAACTTGATCCTTGCCACCACTGGGAGCCAATGAAGAGATTGCAGAGCTGGAGAGATACAATCCCTTGGTTTCAGGCCAAAGACAATTCTTGCAGTCCTGTTCTGGATAAGTGGTAGAGGTCAGAGGCTAGAGGCAGTAAGATTTTTTTAAAAAAAGGCTGTTGCAGTAGTCCAGCCTAGAGAGGCCCAGAGCTCTGGAGACAATGCGTTTCTTGGGGAAAGTGAGGAAAGGAAGAATACTTCTGAGGAGGTGCAGCTGAAAGTGTGACTTCTTAGAGACCTCAGAGATGTGAGGAGAGACGGAGAGGGTGGAGTCGAAGATGACCCCAAGGTTCTTAGCCTCATAGGTAGGAGCAGGAACAGAGCCCACAGTGGGCAGCCAGAGAGAGAAAGGAAAGGAGGGAGCTGGTGTTCCGATGAGGAGGATCTCAATCTTATTGCCATTAAGGCAGAGATCATTGGTGGCACACCATTCCTGAATTGCGGTCAACCAATCTGGAATGAGCGATGGAGAAGAGAATCCTACACTTTCTAGTGGCTGCTTCTCTTCAGTATCTTCCTTCAGTAGTTGCTCCTCAGCAGGATAATGTTCTTGTAGTCACTCCTTGTAGTTGTCCATTGTAGGTTGAGAATAAAAAACAGTTAGCCTGATTCATGGAATTGTTTGCATGAAAAATGCAGATTTGCGCGCCTTTTTGCCTGAAAATCCTTGTTTGAAGTATGGGGATTTTCGGGCACGCAAATCTGTGTTTTTCACGCAAATAGTTCAATGAATCTGGATAAGTGTCTGGCACCTCGCTTGTTAGATTGAATAATGGAAAAACATTGCATGATGAAAGAAGGTGGGATTCTCTGCATTTACTTTCTGATTGGGCTTTATTGTTTTGATATAGTGTGCAGTTGCCAATAGGTTGTCTAGTACCTCAGCTGCTGTTCAGCTGTTCAACCTATAAGACAATTTGTTGATTGATGTTTATATGCACCAAATAAATTGGAGGTTATATTGCCTCATAGCCTTCATTGTTTTTCTGTACAGTAAGGTGGTATTTCCTGAGACAGAGTTGTGTTTTAGGAGATTGTGGAATTAAACAGGATATGGATATTATTCTTGATAGATATAGAAATGTTGGCAATTTCAGAGGAGATTGTGTCAATACATTATGTTGAGTGTCGGATGATGAATCTCATTCCTCAGAAGATTGTGATGAAATAGATAATTTTGAGAATGGGACTAATAGTGATGTTGAGGACCTAGTTGATCTGTATCAAAAGCATTGGCTTAGTATTTTTTTTTCTTCTATAATATTACTTTAGATGCAGTATTTGAAATATGAGGTTTGTGCGCAAATTGTGGAGAAATATTTTTGACTAGGAGTACAGGATTTGTTCTCTTTTGAAGACAACTTTAATTAGTCATTTAAGCAAAGAGCAGAGAGACATTTTGTAAGATTTTCTAAATTGCATTAAAGGAGCGGAGTATGTGTCTGATTGAAAGGCTATTTTGAGGTTATATATTGACACATGCAACTAGGATCTTTTAAGAGCCACACATAGAAGTTATAAAATATTATTGAAAATAAAAATGTTCTCTTTTGCCTATTTTTTATATGTTCACGGGTATACCCGTGGCTACAGAAGGGTCCCGTTATGCTTACAACTAAAGTCTAGCCACTGAAATGTCATGTCCTCTCAGGGGCTACTTTTGCCATGAGCATAGGTGCCATCAGTAATGTGAATATGCAGAAATCATATAATTTCATGAATGTTGTTAGGTAGAATCATGTGCAGCTCCCTTAGGGACCACTACACAATTAAGACTACAGGTGGAAATACAAGTTTTACCTTTGATACAAGCCTGTACTACTATGTTAAAGTGGTAGCAGTAGTGGAGCAGCCAGGCTTATCTCAATAGTATATGAGCAGTAGCAGAGATTACACAAAGGGACCACGATTACTTTGGCTCAAGCAAACACTGACACAAGGTTTCAGGTAAAAAATATAAGTACATTTGTTATTAACACTACTCCGGACTGGATCTCCTCAAAGTTGTTGAAGGGTAGATAGCTCGGGACTACAGCAGGGTTTCACCGGTACGGGGTAGTTGCAGCAGTCGACCTCTCCTCCATTTCTCGTCTGTTCCTTGTAGTTCCAGTGGCGGCTCTATGATTTCCAGACCAAGAGACCTGCCTTTTTGTGCGCTAAACCCCCATTACACAGCCTGGCTGTCAATCTCCCAGCAGGGGGGTTTGTCCAGCCCGGACAACTACCTTGCCCAATCATGACAAAGTGCAACTTGGGTTTCCAGGGATACCCTGTGCAGGCTGTGACTACACCCCTCCCTCACATTCAGCCCACCTAGACACCCAGGCGCCTTGAGGAGGGCTTCTTGGCAGAAGCCCGCCGAAAGACATTGAAAAAAGAAGGCAAACTTGGTTTGCTGCCCAAAGTAAAACACAAGAAGGATTTTAACAAAAAGAAATGGTGAATGAACCACACCGGAGCCAAAAGAAAAAGTATTTGGTTGAGCGGGATTAAGTTTGAGGCTAACACAATAGTCTACAATATTACCACGGTTATATAAGATAACCGCGGTAGAAAATTAGGGTAGATACCACCGCCACCAGCCATGTCTAAATGTTAAAAGAACAAAACAATGCTCTAGGAGGTACAGATGAAAAGAGTTAAGAGTTAACCCTTCCAGCACTCCATGTAAAATGGTGTTGTACTGGATCTGTGGTTAAATTTAGCTAAGTAACGTTAATCGTAACTTTACCCTTTTCTGGGGACGGTAGTCACCTTAGACATGGAGTCAGTGGGAATCTGAATGACAACCCTGTGCCACTACACAGAAGGTGCTCTGTGACACACACAACTAAGGGGGCTACTTAAGTGGTGTACTCCAGAGCTCACAATCACAAAAACAGGTCAAAACACAAGTAAGAGTGGTTAAAAGCTCACACTCTTACCAAGTGGAAAGAAACTACTCCAGAGATCCAACAAAGTTGCGAAGGGACTCACTGGATAAGGGAAATTAGCCATGAAATGAGAATTCTCCCTAACACTCGCCCCCCCAAGACTAAGGGACATGAGGATTTAATCCACTCCTGGATGGTTCTCATACCTCTAGTCGTTTACAAACATCCTAGAGAGACCATCAGCATTTTGGTGGTGACTCCTGCTCTGTGCTCAATGGAAAAATCAAATCCTTGCAGGTAGATTGACGATCTGAGTAACTTTGGGTTTTCCCCTTTCATTTCCATCAGCCATCTCAAGGGTTGGTGGTCAGTCTGAATGATGAAGGTAGATCCATAAAAGTATGGTCTAAAACTCTTCAGTGACCACACAATAGCAAAACATTCTTGTTCTATTGTGGCCCATCTTGTCTCAGGATCCTTTAACTTCCTGCTGATGAAACAAATGGGGTGTTCCCTACCTTTCTCATCCAGTTGACTAAGGACTGCACCTATACCTACATTAGAAGCATCGGTTTGTACAATGAAGGGTTGGTGATAGTCAGGAGCTCTTAGGACTGGAGCTTGACAAAGGGATTTCTTCAGACCTTCAAATGCTTGATTGCACTCCTCATTCCATTTGACCTTTTTAGGAAATTTGGGAGAGTAGATGACATTCAAGGGAGAAGCTATGGTCCCATAGTTCTCTATGAAGTTCCTATAGTACTCAGTGAGGCTCTCACTTGGGTTTGAGTAGTAGGGGTGGCCCAGTTTTGTACAGCTTGTATTTTGCTAAGCAGTGGCCCTAATTCACCTCCTCCTACCTCATGTCCAAAGTACAACACTGAACTCTGACCAATTTGACATTTGCTTGCATTTATGGTCAGATGGTCCTCTTCCAGAGCCTGCAATACATATCCTAGGTGTTCAATATGTTCTTTCCATGTAGGGCTGAACACTGCAATGTCATCCAAGTATGCCATGCAGAAGTCCTCTATCCCATTCAGAACTTGATTGACCATCCTCTTGCCAATAGCCTGACGTTAGGTCAAATGTGCTGAGGTACTTGGCTGCACCAGTTTGTCCACTAGCTCATCTGTCCTAGGTAAAGGATGGGCATCAGTCATTGTGGCTGCATTTAGGGCACTTTAGTCCAAGCAGAATCTCAACTCCTTGGATCCTGCCTTTGGTACAAGCACAACTGGGCTAGAGCATGGGCTAGTAGAGGGCTCTATAATCCTAAGATCAAGCATCTTGTTGACCTCATTCCTTATATGGGTTTTTACATTGTCAGACATTCTATACCCCTGCTTTTGACAGGCAAACAGTCACCAGTGAGTATATCATGCTGGCCCCAAGGGTTAAGCCTGGTGAAAGCGAGAACAGGGAGGCAAACTGATTCAACAGTTACTTGCACTCATCCTGCTGGTCAGGTGTGAGACTGGAAGAGAGATTAACTCATTCCACTTGCTCATCTAAAGGTAAGCCTCTGAGGAGATCAGGCAGAGGTTCACTCTCCTCCTCCTCTTGAGCTGAAGCTAGAAGCAAAGCTCCTATGTCAGGTCGAGAGACATATGCATTCAAAATGTTGGTGTGAAAGATCTGGGAGCCGCCTTAGGTTTGTCTAAGTCCACCAGATAGTTCACCTTTCCAGGTTTATCCACAACCTTGAAGGGTCCTATCCATTTGTCCTGCAAAGCCCTCTGCCTTGTGGGGACCATAAAAAGAACAAGCTGGTCTTGAGTAATCTCAACCATGTTAGCATTCTGGTCATGCCAATGATTGACCAGAGCTTGACCAGCCTTCAAGTTAACAGTTGCCTCTGCCATCATGTGTGACATTCTCCTCCGGAGACCTATCACATAGTCAGTCAGTCTGACTGGCTTGGGGGAAGGAGTACTCTCCAACTCCTCCTTAATCAGGGCCAATGGACCTCTGACTGGATGGCCATAGAGAGGTTAAAAGGGACTAAATCCTACTCCCTCCTGAGGGACTTCTCTATATGCAAAGAGAAGGCATGGCAGTAGAAGGTCCCACTTTCTTTTAAGGGGTTCTTCTAAAGCACCTATCATGATCTTCATAGTTCTGTTAAACCTCTCTACCAACCCATTGGTTTGGGTGTGGTAGGCAGTTGAGAACTTGTAGGTTACTTTACAGGTTTTTCACATTGCTTGCATGTATTTGGACATAAAATGTGATCCCCTGTCAGATATCACCGCCTTAAGAAAACCTACTCTGGTAAAAATACCAAGTAGGGCCTTAGCCACAGCCGGAGCCGCAACAGTCCTCATAGGTATAGCTTCAGGAAATCTAGCGGCATGATCCTCTACAACCAGGGTAAACCTGTTGCCTGAAGAGGTGGGAGGATCAGGAGGACCAACAATATCAATCCCAACCCTCTCAAATGGAACTGCCACTTCTGGGAGAGGCACTAAGGGTGCCACATTCTTGGATCCACTTTTGCCAGAGGTTTGGCAAGTGTGACAGCTTCTGCAGAATGTATCTCTTTCGGAACCCAGCTTAGGCCAATAAAAGTAAAGAGAGAGTGTTTCCTTGGTCTTCTTAAAACTTAAGTGACCAGCCAAAGGTATCTTGTGGGCTAACTGCAGAAACTGCAGTCGGTACTACAAGTCTTTTGCCGTCTCCAGGGGTTGACTCAGTTGGTTCACTGTAGAAGAAGCCATCTTCCCAGTACAAACTATATTTCCCAGGCTCAGACCCATTGAGCTGAGAAGTTACCTGTTGGCGAAGACCTTCCAAGGTAGGACATTATCTTTGTCCCTTACTAAAATCTTCAATGTTGGGTCCACCTTCTGCCAGTAAAGACTCCAGCTCAGGATGGTCAACAGGGTACAGATCTCCTACCAAGGTAAGATCATCTTCTAGATCTGATTCCTCAGTATCTAGTTTGACCATACAGGGATGAACCTCACACTCAGCCTCAGCTGGTGTGGGAGTCACAGATGTGACCTTGGACAGTCTTGGAGATGTCCTTCTGGGCATAGGAGTGCTTGCTGGTGTCTTGCAGGCAGACTTGGGTTTCCCCTTTGTCTTGTCTTGTCCTGCAATGGCAGTAAGTAAGTCCTGTGGACTTGGGGTGATAGCTTCTTCTATCATGTCCCCAGGACAGCCTCTCAAGTTTCTCTCCCTTGCAGACCTTGTGAGCACCTGCTTCCTTCTGCTGGGGGGCCTAGGGGCACTAGACACAACTGCAAGAGTTTTAAGGTTATTACCCAGCAGGACCCTCCCAGGTACATTATTTTGCACACTTGCAGGTATCCTGACAGTCATGTCATTACACTGGATGAGAGCTGGTAACTGGGGTACCATTTGCACAGGGCCTCCAGCTAACTTTTTTAAGCGTTTGGGTGCCTTAGCAACATCCTCCACCTTGAAAAAATATTCATCAACTACAGTTATGTTGGCTCCAGTGTCACTGATGGCAGGGGTCTCCTGACCATTCACAAGAACACTATCTTTGTAATACTCTTTAGTATTATCTGGGATTGAGTTATAGACATCTAAGTTCTGTTGTTCCCAAAGACCCAAGGGCACTAAAGAAACACTAGCTGAGACTCTCATGGGCTCATCAGCTAGTAACTGAAAGTTTATACTGGTCATAGGTACTTCATCCACCTGGGTGAAGGCTAAGGAGACAGTGTTGATCCCTGAAGGTTTACCCTTACATCTTGGATCTCCTTTCACATGGTCAGGTAGCCCACAAACAAAGCATTTTCCAAATGCTCTCTGGAATGGGGGTTTACTCTGACCCCCATCTGGTTTGAGACCAGATGGTACACTAGCCTGATTCGGTTTTCCTTGTGGCTTACCCTGGTTATGTTTGGGGCCCTCTTTTGGATTGGAATTATTGGAATTCTCTTTGTTGTCTTTCTTTGGATGCTTTCCCTCATCCTTTTTCTGAGTTGCCCCAGAATCCACGTGAGTAGCCCTGCCCTGTTGGCAACCCACAAATCAGCAGCCTTAGCTAGTTTCTTAGGAGCTATCTCCTTTGAATCCTTTGAATCAGCCAAGTTCTGTCTAAACTCAGGGGAACAGACATCAAAAATAGACTCCAACATTACAGGATTCTTCAAACCTTCATAAGTGTTCACTTTGTAACACTTAACCCAACCATCTAAGTTTTTCAAACATTCACACACCCAGGTAGCCCAAGGGGTACCATCATGCTTTTTGAGGGTTCTAAACCTCTTAAAATACTGGGAAGGGGTCGTCCCAAATCTAGCTATTAATGCTAGCTTCACACACTCATAATCCTGTTTATCCTCCTCCCCCAACTCCATTACAGCATCACTTGGAACGGGGGGGAAGCCTAGAGAAAAGCCAGGGAATCAGCTGATTACCTGAGATACCTTGAATCCCATGATTGTACTCAAACATTGCTAACCAATCCAAAACATCAAGTTTAGTCTCATACATACCAATAATTTCTTTTGGCATACGGGGTCTCTTAGGGCTGGCAGACGTAGAAGACTCTGGAAGAGAAGCATTTTCTACAGACAATTTCTTCATCTCTAGTTCATGATTCAGCTCCATTTCTCTGAGCCTTAACTCATGATGTTTCATGGCAGTTTGTGCATCAATACGTTTCACTTCCAATTCAAGTCTCATTTTCTCAAGTGCAATAAATTCAGGAGTAAGTGTAGGACCTGTGGGGGTCCCAGTGGTCAGAGGTTGTGCTTTCTGAGCAGGCAAAGGAGTTGTAGGGTTACATAACAAGGACTCATCTACTTCCTCTAAATCAACACTCTCAGAATCAGAAGCATCATTATCCACATTTGCTGGAGGGGTAGGCGCTTCTGACCCACTCTCCAGACTTTGTTTTCCTATTACCTTTGCAATCAATTCAGATTTTCCTTTACCAGAGAGACTCCTCTCCCTACACATGGATCTCAAAACCTCAGCAGTGTAGTTCAAAAGACCCTCTTCAGTGTAGCTTTCCATATTTGACATGATTTCCTAGTTAAATAGAATTAGTGGTGTTAACCTTGTGGTTAGTGGAATCCAAGCAATAGCAGCACTCTAAGTGTAATCACTCTACTTTAAAATCTTCACCGCTGTACACAAGTGTTAGGCAGAATCCTGTGCAGTGCCCTTAGGGACCACTACACACAATTAAGACTACAGGTGGCAATACAAGTGCTACCTTTGGTACAAGCCTGTACTACTGTGTTAAAGTGGTAGCAGTAGCGGAACCGCCAGGCTTATCTCAAGAGTATATATGAGCAGTAGCAGAGATTACACAAAGGGACCAGGATTACTGTGGCTCAAGCAAACACTGACTCAAGGTTTCTATTAATTCAAAAACCACTCATAAAATAAACTACAACTAACCAATTCACTTTGCACAGTATTATTCAAGGTAAGTACCCTGTGTTTGAATGGACCGGTGTTATGAGATAGAACACGTTACCGTGAATGCAATTGCAATCACTTTTTGACAGTTCGGTCTACTAGATAAACGCGTATCCGCAGCAAGAAATGCTACCGGTGTAAAAATACCCTTAGCACTCCAAGTACACACAGAGAGTTGGGGGAATAAATCACAGGCAAAATGTTGGTTAGGCAGACAGAATCGAAGAACACACATAGACAGGAATTCAAGAGTCAAGGGGCCGGTGCCAAGTCAAGTCAAGTGACACCGGGTGCCTGTTGTCGAGGATCACACCATCGGACAGTTTGAGATTCAATGTTGCCAAGATTACTTTGATATTGTCAATGTTCAATGTGCGGAAGCAAAAGTTATAAGAAGGAGGGAAAAGTAAGGGCAAGCCTTAAAGTAGAGAAATAGGGATTTCACCCAAAATTCCTCAAACAGGACACAGTACCTTTCTCAAAGAACGAAGCTGGTGCCACAGCAGTTGTTCCAGTTGGTTTCCCGCAGACCCACGCTTTCCTGCAGCTTCAGCGCGAAGAAGGACGATGAGGGGGTCAGCACAGGGATGAGGCCGGCAGCAGCGACAATGAATAAAAGGTGCGCTCCTTAAAAACAGGAGAGGTTCTTCAGGTGGCTATCCGGACCACTACAGCAGCATGCAGCGATTTCGACCAAGAAGGCGACCTCTGGCTGAAGAAGATGAGCTGGTTATCCCCACCAGGCTCAAGAGAAGAAGA
The DNA here is from genome assembly GCF_040938575.1 of Ambystoma mexicanum. Taxonomy (NCBI): domain Eukaryota; kingdom Metazoa; phylum Chordata; class Amphibia; order Caudata; family Ambystomatidae; genus Ambystoma; species Ambystoma mexicanum. Next base: position 703,386,892 of record NC_090926.1, on the reverse strand, counting down.
CTCCGGACTGGATCTCCTCTTAGTCGCTGAAGGGTAGATAGCTCGAGACTGCAGTAGGGCTTCACCGGTACGGGGTAGTTGCAGCAATCAACCTCTCCTCCACTTCTCGTCGGTTCCTTGTAGTTCCAGTGGCGACTCTCTGACATCCAGCCTAAGAGACCTGCCTTTTATGCGCAAAACCCCCATTCACACAGCCTGGCTGTCAATCACCCAGCAGGGGGGTTGTCCAGCCCGGACAACCACCTTGCCCAATCATCACAAACTGTGACTTGGGTTTCCTAGGATACACTGTGCAGGGGGTGACTACACCCATCCCTCACATTCAGCCCACCTAGACACCCAGGCGCCAAAAGACAGTGAACAAAGAAGGCAAACCTGGTTTGCCGAGCAAAGTAAAACACAAGAAGGATTTTAACAAAAAGAGGAGGGACGTGGCTGGGAAGCCATGTAGGTGGACGTGTCCATACTGGAGCTCCTGCAGATCCGTACAAGATCCGGCTGATAACCGCGCAATGACTGAAATAAATCTGCTATAACTAGAAGGATCGTGCATCTGAAGCTTAGGAGCACGTGTGGATACTCTGTGGCACGGACCCGTGCATTAAGCACATTGCCGAAGGCTGCAGAAGATTTTGGGCGAGATTGCTACGAAGAAAAAGATGGCCGCCGCCTGACAAAGAGAACAAAGACGTGGCTGGATCGGGTGCCTACCTACTTGACTCCATGCGCGATTCGGGGCCCCAGAGGTGTGCAGCCTACATGAGGAAGCGGCTCCAAGAGCCGCGGTTCTGGGACCCGACTTGTCACTGAGGCAGCCGCTAGCTGGGGCGCTGCATCCGACACCCTGTTCGGGGCCCTGGAAGAGGACAGCCAGTGTGAAAGAGTGGCTCTGTGGGCTGTGGCTCCAGGGCTTGAGCTGGCATTGAAGCAGCCTGCAGCTGGGACGTGAGAAGAGCAGAGAGGAGACCGAGCCGGGCCTGATCAGTGATACATTGTATTGTGTGCAACGAGGGTCGACAGGAGTGAGCTTTGTAATTGACAGAAGGCTCTGGTCTTTAGCAACAGCAGGGGCGGAGGACTGCTGGGACACTGAGCCCTGACACTGACACAGGTCTTCCCGGAAGGCTACAAATGTATCGGGCGCTCTTAACACCAGGCGCAACCTATGATACACTGTAGCTTCAGTGCCCGTGCCCTCAATTGAACAGGAGGGGAGAGCCGGCAACACTTTATTGGATTTATGGTCTGCTGGAAGCGTGGTGCAGCCCATACACTGTGTTAAAGGGTGCCTATTGTAAGGTGGATTCATGATGGGATGCTCAGACTAGTGGGGATAATAAACTGCACTACACAGACAGTACGGGGGGTACACGGGTGCAGTGCTGAGTCCAGTACGAGGACCGTGAATGAGCAGTCAGAACCCGACCTGAAGCACCCACCAGAGAGCCCATAAACAGCCAAGAACCACGACTCGCTAACCCAGCTGCAGTAAGACACACGGGCTGCAGCATCGGCACCCCAAACAGCTGATGCAGACTCTGGCGCAGACCCCCCCAGGTAGGAGGCAGATTGTTTGAGCGGGGTCATTGTACTGCAGCAGGAGAATGCGTGAATAAAAAGCTGCATGGAAATTAGAGGGCACATAAAATAGTTCCAGGATAATCCCAAATACAACAAGGGCACTTCTAGGGGCACAATTTCCTCGGTGACACGTGTGACCACCTCTGCTGCCCTGACAGTACCTGGCGGACTGACGGGCCACTATATGCCACCTAGGACTGGCCGGATGTGCCGCGACGGTGTCGGTGTCCCATAAACTGGGTGGCGCGGGTGATATTGAGACTAAGGGTGCGCCTCCCTGCTCAGACATCAAGTGGAGTGCTGGCTGGGCAATAAGCTTCGCAACTAGTGAACCCAAGAGGCAGCTTGAGGCGACTAGACCCGAAAATGGCGCCTGATGGCTGAGACTGGTGTCTTCAATTACTACGGTTACTTGTCGGTGATCCGGACAAGTGTTATGAGGTAGCCCAGTGGAGAATTGATCTAATTACGTGGGAGAGCACAATCCATTGCGGCACACGAGAAATAGGCTCGGGACGCTGGTGTGGGGGCCGCCTCAAACACGGAAGGCAGCACCGGGCCGTCCCTCTGGAACTACGCAAACAATAGTGTGGCCGCACTGCATGAGATGTGTTCCTAAGGCAATCGGAGCAAAGGCTATGGTGGATGCTCTGTAACGTACACAGTGGGTGAAAGTAGGCGAGTCCGCGCCTCCAACGAGAGGAAACTTAAGAGACACTGCATCTTGGTGTGTACAAAGGCTGATAGGGCATGCCACGGAGGAGGCTGGCAGAGCTTTTGGGGTTCTGAGGCCCCCATGCCTGGGTAAGGCCTTGGACATTGGAACGGAGTGTGCGCCCTTCTCCCCCTGATTGTGGAGCATAAGAGGTGGGGGGACCCACAACATACAGCTGCTGCGTCATGTCTAATAAGCCTCTAAGACAAAAAGTGAAGCAACCTACGCTGGACGAATTTGCCAGAACACCGACGGGCCCGGAAAGCGCCAGGAGCAAAGACAAGCTTCCCACAGGTGGCATGGGCGCCGAGGGTCCAAATAAAGAGGTGCTGGCTGCAATTGCGGACTTGAAAGCGAACTTGAAAGCGGCCTGGGAGGCCAAGCTCGAAATAGTTGTGGCTGACTTGAAAACAGTGTTGGACCTTAAGGTCGGTGAAGTGCACGAGGAGGTGAATCTACTCCGACAGGATGTGAGGTCCCTGTCGGAGCGCACAGAGAGCCTGGAGAAAGAAGGGAGTTCGAACACAGCGGACTGCGCCTCACACAAGTCGGAACTGCATGCCCTGGTGCAAGGAGTGGGAAACCTGGAGAGTAGAGCGGAGGAAGCGGAAGGACGTGCCCGAAGGAACAATATCCGCATTGTGGGTATACCGGAAGGAACAGAGGGCCACAACCCCACGGAGTTTGTCGAAACCATGTTGTTACAGGAGATAACCGGAGGAGTTCTGTCTCAAGGATTTGCCGTGGAATGAGCGCACAGTGCTCTGACAAGGAGGCTGCCGCCAGGCAACCCGCCTAGGCCAGTCATCGCCAAGATCCTCAACTATCGGGACCGGGAAAGGATTCTGGAACACTTTCGCAAAGGTGGAACAATCAAGCGAGGGGAGGCAAACATAACAGCCTACACCCTGATGGTACAGTGGAGCCGAATGAACTTCGGGGCTGTTAAGAGGAGACTGAGGGAGGCGGGTCAGAAATACATGCTACTTTACCCGGCGAAATTGAAGGTCTTTCATAAAAATAAAACTTTATTTTTTGACACTTCGGAGGATGCCATGGGATGGCTTGATACGCAGGGCTGTCCCCAAGAGCCTGACATCCAGGCGGAAGAAAGAGGCGGAAGAGATAAGTAATGAGTAATGGAGCACAGGGAGATGGTGCGGCTTAAGACTATGGGACTTGATTTGTCATGACCGCTGCCTCCAAGGAGTCAGACCCAGCCCAACATCCTTGGAAGCAGGGTCACAACTTCCATTCCAGGCACCAGCCGGTCCCCACAGGGGCCTTTTGGACCTTGTCCTGGCGCCAGTGGCGCCAGGCTCATAAGGGAACCCAGTCCCGGCACAGGAAGCGCCGGGCTCATATCGAGAGGAATGGTGCTTGGGTGGACCTACCTGCTGCAGACCATGCTGCTCACTTACCTGTAGGATGATAGCCTCATCCATTCCTGGCTGGAACTACTTTACCTTCTGGGTGTGGCCAGCAACACTCCCTGGGACTGGATACTGAAACTGTGCTGGAAGCTGGAACTTCTTTCTTGTCTGGGCGAGGCTGTGGAAGGAGACACCTAAGCACTCCAGTGGTCTATTTAAACCACACCCGATCAGTGCAACGTGCTTCGCGTTATTCTGCACTAGCAGCAGGACGCTCACCGTGTCAGCTCCAGAGAATCTTCAGCTTCTGCATCTGTGAACAAGAAATCTTCAGTCTTACCTCCCGGCAGATCAGTCTTCAGTCTTCAGCAGCGTCTGAAAGAGAACAAGGACACCAGGTTAGGACAATACAAAACCAGCGCAGCACTTACCTCGTCCATCGGAGCATCCCGAGGCCGCGTGCCGCACTCTTCATACTCCGGAAATCCTGCGGAAACAAAGGACATTGGTTAGTGAACCTCCGTGATTATTCTGCTTACCTGTGCCACGTACGCCTCGATCTTCGTCAGGCGCTGTTTGTCCGCACCTGTTAAAACAAGAAGGACATCATTAGGGGCACTGAACGCCATCACTACTCACGTGCCTTCTAGCTGTCATCGGCTTGCCCATTCTCCGGCATGTACCTCGGCGTCCATCTCCACGCCGACAGCTACGGCTACCTGAAAAAAGGGAAAAGAGACATTAAGAAGTGCATTTAACTTCGCATAACATTCTTTTACTTACGTGCCTTCACGAACTCCGGCATTCTTCTCGCTTACCTTAATTACATACCGGACCTGCAATGGCGAGAGACATTTAAGGGGTCATATAAATAAAACTTCATATTCTAGCAATCACCGTTCGTGCAGCTAACGACGGCCTTGCTCCCTGACTTCATCCTCTGCAATCAAGAGGCTGGGCGATTAACCAGTGAAGCAACTGGCATCAGCACCCCTGCACAGACGCAGGATGGAGAGCTCCGCTTTCACCTATATAAGGTGAGCACATTCAGCCTACGAGTAACGTGGGGAGTCCAGAAAAGGGGAAGGTCAGATTGGCCAACCAGACATTCATTAACCCCTTGTTCTCCTACTTGCAGACACCTCACCCTCCAGGTCAAAATTACGGTGAGGAGAGGGTCTATCCAGGGTGTTACCAGAGGCCTGCGCGTGACCCTAGAAGACACTGAAATCTCCAACCCCGGACCTGCGCCTCCGAGGGATTCAGGTGAGCGTTACAGAACGCGAAGCCTACCGCAAAATTCCCACCCAGGCGCAATGGAAACCTCGGACACAGATCAGTTGGCCCAATTGCTTGGGGCACTGAGAGCTGAAGTACAGGCATCCCGCCAAGAGACAAATGCTTTACGAAGGGAGTTGATCGTTTCAAAAGAACGAACGGATGATTTGGCCAGACAGTTGCTACACACACAATCGGGACAGACGCCTCTGCCTGCCTCGGGAGGGAGTTACACTCCTACAACCTCAAATAATCCGGTGCAAATTAATCTGCCAGGGAATGTGCCTTTGGCCCCGCCCGAACGTTTTTCAGGTGATCCAAAACGGTTTGCAGTATTCATCAATCAATGCCGCTTGCACTTTCTGTGTAGACCCGCCGCATTCCCAACGGACCAAACCAAAGTAGCGTTCGTACTTTCCTATCTTAGCGGTAGTGCTGCAGATTGGTCCGTTCCTCTTGTGACACAAGATGATCCGATCCTCCATAACTTTCAAGATTTCCAGACCAGTATGGAAAAGTTGTTCGCAAGACACTCACAGGGGCAGGCCTTGGACAATGAACTCCTATCACTAAGACAAGGGAATCAGGATCTCCTAGCATACATAGCATCTTTTAACAGACTGGTGGTTGAGACTAGGTGGCCTGAGGATAAGAGAACCACGCTTTTCTACAGAGGGCTGCGTGGAGAACTTAAAGATGTCTTGGCACAGGTGGTGAATCCCCCGCAAGATTGTTCCGATTATATCGACCTAGTAGTCCAATTAGATCACCGGCTACAGAACAGGAAGACCGATCGTTCCAGATTTGAAACCCAAACATTTTCAAGACCTCAGAGCGCCGCTAAAGGAACTGATTCCGTGGAGCCCATGCAGATAGGGGTTGTTAAAGGACCATTAACCCAAAAGGAACGGGAAAGGAGAAGACAATTACAGCTGTGCCTCTACTGTGGGAATTCAGGACATTTCCTTCGTGATTGTTCAGTGAAACCGGTCAAGAAGGCTGTAGGAGCTTCCGATAAGAATGCTGAAAAACCAGAATCGGGAAACGACCTCGCCCGACAAGTGTAGAGGTCCGCTTGCCGAGCGTTAAAACCAGTTCCTTGACCTCGCATTTGGTAATGCCTATGGTCCTCATAAGTCCAGATCGACCAGATCGCATGCATGCAATTAAAGCATACATTGATAGCGGAGCGATCGGTAACTATGTAGATCAAGATATGGCAACCAGGATGAATCTTCCTCTATGTTCGAAAATGGTTAAAGACATAATCACTACAGTGGATGGTACAGAAATAGCTTCCGGACCGGTTTCTCACACCACCATGGAAGTGATGTTGCTATGCCAAGATGGACATCGGGAGAAGATCGTGTTTGATGTAATCAAGGCCCCGCAGTTTCAAGTAATCCTGGGAATTCCTTGGTTGGAAAAGCACAATCCTCAGATAGACTGGCGAGCCAAGGTAATCCGGTTTCCAGAATGCGCCCCAACTTGCTACCCTCGACCCGATATCAGGCTAGCAGCCATCGCTTCCGAGAGCCCCCAATTGCCTCCAGAATACCAAGAGTTCCGCGACGTCTTCCAGAAAGATCAGGCCAATACCTTGCCCCCGCATCGGTCATACGACTGCCAGATAGACCTAATACCCGGATCTACCCCTCCGTGCAGTAGAATATATGCTCTCACTGAGCCAGAAAATCTCCATCTCAGGCAATACCTGGACCAGTACCTGGCTAACGGATTCATTCGCCCCTCGAAATCTCCAGTTTCTTCAGCTTTGTTCTTCGTTCCGAAAAAAGAAGGTGACCTGAGAACATGTATCGATTATCGCGCCCTGAACCAGATTACAGTCAAAAATAGATATCCGTTGCCTCTGATTCCCGAATTATTGGACCAAGTTAAAGGAGCCTGCATATACACAAAGCTAGATCTCAGAGGAGCTTACCACTTGGTACGCATTAAGGAGGGTGACGAATGGAAGACGGCCTTTCGCACTAAATACGGATTGTTTGAGTATCAAGTAATGCCCTTTGGACTATGTAACGCACCGGCCGCCTTTCAGTTCTTTATGAATGACGTTTTCCGAGAACTTATTGATGTATGCGTAATTGTTTATATCGATGATATCCTGGTATACTCATCCTCAGAAGCTGAGCACCGAAGACATGTCACAGCGGTTCTACAGAGACTTCGCCAACACCGTTTGTTTGCTAAATTGGAGAAGTGTACTTTCCATGTAAAGCAAGTCGAATTCTTGGGGTTCATCTTGTCACCCAATGGAGTTCACATGGATTCAAGAAAGGTGGACGCTATCACCAAATGGCCGTCCCCAACTTCCGTGAAAGGAGTACAGAGCATGTTGGGCTTCGCTAATTTTTACCGGAGATTCATTCCAGAATTTTCTCGAGTTGTTCAACCCATCACGGCCCTTCTGAAAAAGAATAAAAAATTCGAGTGGACTCCAGAGGCCGAACAAGCCTTCCAAGAATTGAAAGCTAAATTTGTCTCCGCTCCAGTCTTAAAGCATCCTCGTCCAGAACTTCCGTATATCGTCGAGACAGACGCATCCAGCCTCGCAATGGGGGCTGTGCTATCACAACGAGATCCCGAAACACACCAATTACACCCTGTGGCATTTTGGTCCCGCAAATTTTCGGCCCCCGAAATCAACTATACAATCACGGACAAAGAACTTCTGGCAATTAAGTCCGCCTTTAAGGCCTGGCGGCATTATCTCCTGGGAGCCCGGCACACTGTCACTGTAATCACTGATCATCGCAACCTCCAGTATCTGAAGTCAGCCAAGGCCCAATCTTCGAGACAACTCCACTGGGCATTATTCTTCGCGGAATTTGATTTTGTGATCACGTATCGGCCAGGCAATAAGAACGGAAAAGCAGATGCCCTTTCCCGAATAGGGGTAGACGAACGCACAGCTAATTCAGAGCCGGTACCAATAATCCCCGAACAAAAGATACTGGGAGTGATCAACACGCTATCCCTTGAAGATATCGAAGCAAAAGTCAGTCAACTAATAACTCCTGAAGATTCATTGAATTGGCAACTGAAAGGGAAAGATTTTACGATAGATCAGAATCTATTGTATTTCCAAGGACGACTATATTTGCCATGTGTTGACTTACAGAAGCAGGTCATCACCTGCTACCATGATTCTCTAATAGAAGGACATCCTGGGGTGGGAAAAACCCTAGAGAAAATCAAAAGACATTTTTGGTGGCCGACTTGGAGAAAAGACATTAAAGATTTTGTGGCTTCTTGTGGCATCTGCGCACAAAACAAGAGTCAAAAGGAAAGACCAGCAGGTCTGCTACATCCAATAGACATTCCACCATGCCCTTGGCATACTCTCTCAATGGATTTTATCACGGATTTACCCTCCTGCTCCGGATACAACACAATTCTAGTAATCGTGGACCTTTTTTCAAAAATGGCTCATTTTATTCCACTGAAAGGTTTACCCACAGCTCCCATTTTGGCCCGAGAATTCCTTGAAAACATCGTCCGGTTGCACGGTTTCCCTTCAGTGTTAATCTCCGATCGAGGGAGCCAATTTATTTCCCATTTTTGGCGAAGTTGTTGTCGTTTAGCGCAAATTGATGTACGACTTTCCACCAGCCATCACCCCCAAACTGACGGGCAGACTGAGAGGACTAACCAAACTCTGGAACAATATCTACGCTGTATGTTGCAACAATCGGAGGGCACTTGGAAGGATGTCCTTTGGATTGCTGAATACGCCTACAACAATTCAATCCATTCAGGAACTGGAAAAACCCCTTTCTTTCTGCTGTATGGAAGTCATCCTCGAACCTCTAATTTGGATCCACCTCATGCTCTCGGAACACCCGCTGTAGACCATCTGCATGGGACAATAACTCAAGCATTCAAGGAAGCCACAGCTCACCTTCAACGAGCCAAGGAAAGGTATAAGAAAGGAGCGGATCAACATCGAAAAGAGGCACCTCAATACCAAGTAGGAGATCAAGTCTGGCTGTCCACGAAGCATTTATCCCTAAAAGGACCACGCACCTTCAACCCAAGGTATTTAGGACCCTACACGATCACAGCTGTGATAAATCCGGTGGCTGTGAGATTGGAGCTACCTACTCGGATGAAGATACATCCCGTTTTCCATGTTTCTCTCCTTAAACCTATGCAACCCGGAACCCGTTTGACTAATCCTCCAGAGCCAGTCCAGGTGGATGGAGAACTCTAATTTGAAATTCGAAACATCTTGGATTCCAAAATTTCCAAATCGAAACTGTACTACCTGATTGATTGGAAGGGATTTGGCCCCCAGGAGAGATCTTGGGAGCCTTCAGAATATGTCCATGCACCTCGTCTAGTCAGGAAGTTTCATCAAACTTTTCCCAACAAGCCAAAGCCTCCGGAGAAGACAAGCTTGGGAGGGGCCTTGAAGGGGGGTGCTGTCATGACCGCTGCCTCCAAGGAGTCAGACCCAGCCCAACATCCTTGGAAGCAGGGTCACAACTTCCATTCCAGGCACCAGCCGGTCCCCACAGGGGCCTTTTGGACCTTGTCCTGGCGCCAGTGGCGCCAGGCTCATAAGGGAACCCAGTCCCGGAACAGGAAGCGCCGGGCTCATATCGAGAGGAATGGTGCTTGGGTGGACCTACCTGCTACAGACCATGCTGCTCACTTACCTGTAGGATGATATCCTCATCCATTCCTGGCTGGAACTACTTTACCTTCTGGGTGTGGCCAGCAACACTCCCTGGGACTGGATACTGAAACTGTGCTGGAAGCTGGAACTTCTTTCTTGTGTGGGCGAGGCTGTGGAAGGAGACACCTAAGCACTCCAGTGGTCTATTTAAACCACACCCGATCAGTGCAACGTGCTTCGCGTTATTCTGCACTAGCAGCAGGACGCTCACCGTGTCAGCTCCAGAGAATCTTCAGCTTCTGAATCTGTGAACAAGAAATCTTCAGTCTTACCTCCCGGCAGATCAGTCTTCAGTCTTCAGCAGCGTCTGAAAGAGAACAAGGACACCAGGTTAGGACAATACAAAACCAGCGCAGCACTTACCTCGTCCATCGGAGCATCCCGAGGCCGCGTGCCGCACTCTTCATACTCCGGCAATCCTGCGGAAACAAAGGACATTGGTTAGTGAACCTCCGTGATTATTCTGCTTACCTGTGCCACGTACGCCTCGATCTTCGTCAGGCGCTGTTTGTCCGCACCTGTTAAAACAAGAAGGACATCATTAGGGGCACTGAACGCCATCACTACTCACGTGCCTTCTAGCTGTCATCGGCTTGCCCATTCTCCGGCATGTACCTCGGCGTCCATCTCCACGCCGACAGTTACGGCTACCTGAAAAAAGGGAAAAGAGACATTAAGAAGTGCATTTAACTTCGCATAACATTCTTTTACTTACGTGCCTTCACGAACTCCGGCATTCTTCTCGCTTACCTTAATTACATACCGGACCTGCAATGGCGAGAGACATTTAAGGGGTCATATAAATAAAACTTCATATTCTAGCAATCACCGTTCGTGCAGCTAACGACGGCCTTGCTCCCTGACTTCATCCTCTGCAATCAAGAGGCTGGGCGATTAACCAGTGAAGCAACTGGCATCAGCACCCCTGCACAGACGCAGGATGGAGAGCTCCGCTTTCACCTATATAAGGTGAGCACATTCAGCCTACGAGTAACGTGGGGAGTCCAGAAAAGGGGAAGGTCAGATTGGCCAACCAGACATTCATTAACCCCTTGTTCTCCTACTTGCAGACACCTCACCCTCCAGGTCAAAATTACGGTGAGGAGAGGGTCTATCCAGGGTGTTACCAGAGGCCTGCGCGTGACCCTAGAAGACACTGAAATCTCCAACCCCGGACCTGCGCCTCCGAGGGATTCAGGTGAGCGTTACATGATTATAGTCATTGATGTGGCCTGTTCGTAGACGGGCCCGGAGTAGGATAGATAATGCGTTGTGTGCACGGTGACTGTTGCTTTATTAAGGAGCCTTTCAGGGCTAGTCCTCACACCCCCTTTTAGTATTAATAGTTAAGTGGCCATTAGGGCGACTTCACCCTACTGAGCTCTGAGCGTACCAGACATGGCTAGATGTGGGGGTGCCTGAGATCCAGGGATGGAGCTGGGCAACAGTTGGGGAGGGATTTGTTGGGGAAGGGATGGGCGGGGGGAGGGAAGGGAGGTGGAGAGTTTGATGTGTATATAGTTTTGGGGGGTTTGAGTTAGGTCGAGCCATGGGGGATCTTAGAATGGTGACGTGGAATGTCAGGGGACTCAATAGCTACCTAAAAAGGAATAAGGTCATGCTGTATTTGAAAAGACAGAAGATAGATATTGCATTGTTACAAGAGACGCTTTTGACAAGGGAAAAACTGGAGCTGGTGGGGAGAAAATGGAAACGTATTGTAGTGGGGTCTTCGTACTCGGCCTATGCTAGGGGTGTGCTGGTCTGGGTGGTGCCGCACATCCCGTTTCACTTGATACAGGAAACGGTGGACACTGAGGGGCGTTTGGTCATTATGAGAGGGGTGGTGGAGAATAGAGAGGTGTGCATTGTAAACACGTACGCCCCTAATCAAAATACGGCGGAATACTTCCGGACTATGTGCACCAACCTGAGCTTGTGCGTGGGTAGTGCGGTGATCTGGGGAGGGGATTTCAATTGTGTGCTAAACCCCGTATTAGACAGGTCGGATGACAAGATGGTCAGGCATGCCCCAGCAGCTAGGGCATTGCAGTCGTTGTTAGACGACTTTGGATTGGTAGATGTGTGGAGAACAAAGCATCCTAATGAGAGGCAATATTCACATTACTCGGCCCCGCAACAGCTGCACACTAGACTTGATTATGCCTTTGCCACATCAGATGTAATGATAGAGATCGTTCACATAGAATATAAAGCGAGGGTCCTGTCGGATCACTCGCCCCTGGTTCTGGGGTGGCAATACAGCTGCCCTAGTGCACGGATTTCGACTTGGCACCTCCATGCAGAGGCGCTCAAAGATCCGGTTTTTCAGGAGGATATAAGAGACGAGATCATTAGCTATTTTGAGGTGAACACAGGCAGCGTTGACTCTGCGGGGACACTGTGGGAGGCTTTTAAGGTGGTGATGCGGGGTGTGGCCATCGCTAAATCGAAAGGCCTGCAGGATGGGGTCCTGGCTGATTTACAGATGGTGGAAGGGGACTTAGAAAGAGAACTAAAAAGTGAAAGCATAGAGGCCGAGCTGGTGCTTAAACTACAGCAACAGTGCACGGAATACTGGGAAAGGCTCTGCAACCTTAATTACAAAAAGTACGTTGAGAGACAACATGCGGGTGGAGATAAAACGGGCCGTCTATTGGCGTGGCTATATAAGAGTGAAACCCCTAGGCCCCCAATTAGGACGATAACCAGAGAAGATGGGGAGGTGGCAGACACCCAAGAGGGAGTCAACAGGGAATTTGCGGATTATGATAGAGAACTATATGAGGATAGAGGAGGAGGCAGCCGAGATGAGATGCTGGAAACTCTGCAAGATATAGGATTGCCCAAGATAAGCGCAGAAGAAAGAGAAGAACTAGACGCACCAATTACTTTGGAGGAGTTGGAGGAGGTTGTTAGGCAGCTACCTACTAGTAAGACCCCGGGAGCAGATGGATTACCTGGTGAATTTTATAAAGCATATGGGGCGGAAGTGCTCCCCCCAATGTTGGAAATGCTCAATGAGGCTTTTGAAGTGGGACGATTTCCGGAGTCACTCAGAGAAGCGATCATAATACCGCTCCCTAAACCTAATAAACCTGGGCATAGCTGCGGTTCGTACAGGCCGTTGTCGATGCTGAACCAGGAAAGCAAGATATTAACGGCGGTCCTGGCGAATAGACTGCGGAAAGTAATTATCGAATTAATACACCCGGACCAAACGGGCTATGTCCCGGACAGGAATATTACGCACAACCACAGGCGACTCCATCGGGTGATTGAATGGGGCTGTGACAATGAAGGAGAGATGGCAATCGTGTCTTTGGACGCAGTAAAAGCTTTCGACTCGGTCAGATGGGCGTGGCTGCTGGCGGCTTTGGGAGAGTATGGAATGGGGCCGGGGTACATTAGGTGGGCGGAGATGCTGTATAGTGCGGCACTAGCCAGGGTGCGAACAGGAACAGTGGTATCTGAGAGATGGCAACTTAGCAGAGGCACTAGACAGGGGTGCCCCTGGTCCCCGATGTTGTACATTCTGGCTCTGGAGCCCCTGGCACTATACCTGAGGCAGCAATATGACACAATAGGTATTGAGGTTGGGGGAGAGCGGCACCTGATATCCCTATAAGCGGATGATTTGTTATTATACTTTAGATACCCGGAAGAAAATCTTCAGTATATTCTGGAGGTGATGGAAAGGTATGCAAGGTTGCGAGGTTCCATAGCGGTGAATCCCCAAAAATCTAGCATTTTCCCACTAGGCAGTTACAAGGGAATTCCTGCAGAAAGGTTGCCGGTGTTACAGGTGCCGTGGACGGTGGGCTCTTTCCGCTACCTTGGAATAGATGTGTGCCATACGGCGGAGGAGGAACACAGGTGTAATACCGGGATGGCCATTGAGAAAATCCGCAAATGTATGAGGTTTTGGGAGAAACTGCCCCTAGCGATGATGGGGAGGGGAGCGATGCTTAAGATGGTGGGTCTGCCTAGGCTCCTACATTTTTTTAGCAATATCCCACATATGATTCCCAAGGGGTATTTTGTTCAATTAAATGGTATGTGTAGAGACTTCCTGTGGCATGGTACTCGGAATAGAGTAGCGCTCTGGAAGTTGCAGAACTTTCATGAAAAAGGGGGTGTCAAGCTACCTAATTTTGAGGCCTATTATATAGCGAGTCAATTACAGTTTGTGGCCAAATGGCTCTCCGATGAAGCGACCCCTGAACTTAGATTGTTTGGGCAGGACTGTGCCCTGTTTTACCTGAAAGAAATTATCTGGTTGCCTGAGTCAGAAATAAAGAAGTGCCCGGGGATGATGAGGCTTGGGTGGAAAATGTGGCGACGAGCATGTATAATGATGGGGGACCTGCTCCCGTGTTCCCCGCAGGTACCTCTGGTTGCTTTGGCGGGAGGAGATGAGCAACTGAGGGTGATTATCAGAACCTATTGGGAGGCGGTAGGACTGGTGACGTTGGGAGATATATGGCAGGAGGGGACCATCAGGGAGTTTGAAGGACTTGGAGAGGAGGAAGGACTACATGGGGGCCAGTATGTTACGTACCACAGGCTGGTGCGGAAGATCCGGATAACGTGGCCTGAAACGGTGTTGGCGGAGGAACCGGATGCCATTATAGGGATGATATATGACACAGCTGAAGGGGGGCATGAGATCTCTAGATTGTATGAGATGGTAATGACTAAGGTTGGAAAGGAATTGACACATTTGAGATTGGATTGGGAAACAGAGGTGGGAGCCCAAATGGAGGATGGGATGTGGGAGAGGGCCCAAGGATACCATAAGAAAGTATCTAGGAATGCCAGATTGCAGCAAATACAGTTGTATGTAACGTATAGAGCGTTTATGACCCCGCTGAGAATATCTAAATTCAGGAATGCTGGGAGACAGGCGTGCCCTAAGTGCGATGAGGAAAATGCTGATATGACGCACATGTTTTGGGCATGCCCAGTGATCGAGTGTTTCTGGAGGGAAGTCGCACAAAAGCTAGCAGAGAAAGGGGTCACGCTCGCCGTAGACACGGCTTGGGCCTGCCTGTTGGGAGGGTTTCCTAGGCCACGAAAATTGAAGCATGTTGGGAAGCTGAAAGACCTGGCGTACGTGCTTGCAAAGTGAAGGATAGCTATGGGATGGAAAAAGTGTCATAAGCCTCGGGTGGAGGTGTGGTGGAAAGAATTACAGAAATGGGCGGAGGCTGAAACGATGGTGTGGCAGGAGGCAAGTAATATGTCTTGGGAGGAAGAAGTGGGTACCCTGATGGCATGGAAAGCACTGATATCTGGTCTATTTGGAACAATGTTAGATCCAGAGGAATCTGATGAAAATGATGCCCTGCCGAGTGTAGCAGATACTGAGTGCGAAGGACAAACAGGCTCGTGAAGGGGGGTGGGAACAGGGGGGCAGTGAACGAAGACTAATTGATGTTAATGTAATAATTGTGGATTGCACTGCGTGTTTGGTTTGTATTGTTGGTTGTATTGAAAAACTTATAAAATTCTTTAAAAAAAAAAAAAAAAGGATTTTAACAAAAAGAAATGGCGAATAAACCGCACCAGAGCCAAAAGAAAAAGTATTTGGTCAAGCGGGTTTAAGTTTGAGGCTAACACAATAGCCTACAATATTACCACATTTCATTTATATAAGATAACCACGGTAGAAAATTAGGGTAGATACCACTTCCACCAGCCATGTCTAAATGTTAAAACAGCGAAACAATGCTCTAGGAGGTACAGATAAAAAGAGTTAAGAGTTAACCCTTCCAGCAGTCCATTGAAGATGGTGTTGTACTGGAACTGTGGTTACATTTGACTAAGTGAAGTTAATGGTAACTTTACCCTTTTCTGGGGGACGGTAGTCGCCTCAGAAATGGAGTCGGTGGGAGTCTGAACGACAACCCTGTGCCACAGCACAGAAGGTGCTGTGTGACGCACACAAAGAAGGGGGCTACTGAAGAGGTGAACTCCAGAGCTCACAATCACAAACACAGGTCAAAACACAAAGCAAAATACAAGTAAGAGTGGTGAAAAGCTCACACTCTTACCAAGTGGAAAGAAACAACTCCAGAGATCCAGCAAAGCTGCTGAGGGACTCACTAGGTAAGGGAAATTAGCCATGAAATGAGAATTCTCCCCAACAAATGTTACAGCACACACTTTCTGATACAGCACAGCTTCACCTCACTGATGAGGCCCAACAAGGCTGAAACACGTGTATGGGGTAGCTGTTGTTACTCTTGTTCAGAGGGGAATTGCCATAGCATTTTGGTGCTGGACTGTCCATGTGGGCGGGACAAAGACTGATGTGCAAATGGATATTTCCCATCTGTGAAAGGTAAAGAGAGCAAAAAGCATGTGCTGCAAACTCTCATCTCAGAACAGTTTATCATGCCATGTTCTTTCTGGAGAGGAGCGCCTGCTACATTTATTTTAAATATTTGCAAGGAACTTGAGGTTGATCACCCTGAGTAACCCGGGGGCAACCAGACGTGGACTCCCTGCTCACTGTGCTCAGAGAGGCACAGCTTCACCTCACTGATGAGGCCCAACAAGGCTGAAACATGTGTATGGGGTTGCTGTTGGTACTCTTGTTCAGAGGGGAATTGCCATAGCATTTTGGTGCTGGACTGCCCATGTGGGCGGGACAAAGACTGATGTGCAAATGGATATTTACCATCTGTGAAAGGTACAGTGAGCAAAAAGCGTGTGCTGCAAACTCTCATCTCAGAACAAGTTATCATGCCATGTTCTTTCTGGAGAGGAGCGCCAGCTACCTTTTTTGAAATATTGCCAAGGAACTTGGGATTGGTCACCCTGCGTTACCTGGGGGTAAACAGATGTGGACTCCCTGCTCACTGTGCTCAGAGAGGCACAACTTCACCTCACAGATGAGGCCCAACAAGGCTGAAACACGTGTATGGGGTTGTTGCAGGTACTCTTGTTCAGAGGGGAATTACCATAGCATTTCGGTGCTGGACTGCCCATGTGGGCGGTACAAAGACTGATGTGCAAATGGATATTTCCCATCTGTGTAAGGTACAGTGAGCAAACAGTGTGTGCTGCAAACTCTCATCTCAGAACAGGTTATCATGCCATGTTCTTTCTGGAGAGGAGCGCCTGCTAACTTTTTTGAAATATTTGCAAGGAACTTGGGGTTGGTCACCCTGAGTTACTGGGGGGCAACCAGACGTGGACTCCCTGCTCACTGTGCTCAGAGAGGCACAGCTTCACCTCACTGATGAGGCCCAACAAGGCTGAAACACGTGTATGGGGTTGCTGTTGGTACTTTTGTTCAGAGGGGAATTGCCATAGCATTTCGGTGCTGGACTGCCCATGTGGGCGGGACAAAGACTGATGTGCAAATGGATATTGCCCATCTGTGAAAGGTACAGTGAGCAAAACGTGTGTGCTACAAACTCTCATCTCAGAACAGGTTATCATGCAATGTTCTTTCTGGAGAGGAGCGCCTGCTACCTTTTTTGAAATATTTGCAAGGAACTTGTGGTTGGTCACCCTGAGTTACCTGGGGCCAACCAGACGTGGACTCCCTGCTCACTGTACTCAGAGAGGCATAGCTTCACCTTACTGATGAGGCCCAACAAGGCTGAAACACGTGTATGGGGTTGCTGTTGGTACTCTTGTTCAGAGGGGAATTGCCATAGCATTTTGATGTTGTACTGCCCATGTGGGCGGGACAAAGACTGATATGCAAATGGATATTTTCCATCTGTGAAGGGTACAGTGAGCAAAAAGCGTGTGCTGCAAACTCTCTTCTCAGAAGTTATCATGCCATGTTCTTTCTGGAGAGGAGCACCTGAGACCTTTTTTGAAACTTTCTAATTGTATGCCCTCAATAATACCTTGTGCCATTTGAACTTTGAAACCTTGTTAATATCATGTTGGGTATGTAAAACAATGTATGTGTACCCACGGCTAACAGCAGGCATTCATACCCATGGCTATCATCAAGCCAATGGGACATTGTGTATTTTGACGAGTTTGTGTAGCTGCAGGTATTAATGCTTGCTTATAGCCATGGCTATTAGTATAAAAATGACTGAAGTTATCATATTATTTTGTGGATGTTACACCACACAATATTACATATAATTATGATTTAATTTCCTCCCCTGTACCCTTGTGCCTTTGCAACTTTGAAACCATTAAAAGGACTGTTTTGTGATACACTTAGTGTAGTATTTTAGCACATTTGGAGTACGGCATTCATGTTATTAAGGAACACTGGGCCTCATTCTAAGTTGTTTGGTGGGATAAAAAAGTGCTGGTATTCATGGATACCGGCACTGGTATTGCCGGTACCTTTAACGGGGAAAATCCCTCATGGAGTCCTATTGGACTCCATGAATGGGGATTCACATCGACACTCCGGCATGCATAATGCGGCTGCAATTACGCGGGACAGGATGCCGGAAACGGTAACAAAATTTGCCGGTATCGGCTCTACCACCAGGATACCAGCAATGTTAGAATGATGCCCTCTGTATCTCCTTTATCAATTAGGTGTACTCTGTCATCTCTATACAGATTAGACATGTAGAACTGGATGCTGTTGTTTGATATCCATAACTGGTTTTGATCTCTGATGAAAGTTGAAACTATCGTATTGTCAGGGATTTTTGTCAGAGGGCTATTACATAATTTGGAGGTATTTTAGTATTGTGGTAAAAATAGTGGTAACGTGGTGGAACCATGGTGACACAAACTGTTTAGGATGATGCCCTATATAATGTAACAACACTCCCCCCTGAACCTTGTATTCTATTTTGGGTTAACTGCAAGTGCAAGGTAGCAGACTTTGTACATGCAGGAACATGACAGCGCTAACTGCCGTTCCAGTAACTTATTTACGAAATTGGACTACCATCTTTGACAGATCTGCTCAGCTGTCAGCATGCACAGACAAGTCATCGTACACATACAATCTGTCTATCTATGAAGCCACAGTAAACAAATCACACAACCCACATCCCGTGAATAATGTATCAAGACATGTGGTAACTTTTAAAAGGTGCATAAATAATTGAACTCACCAATTGTAAAACAGCAGCATTGAATAGCGACCCAGATAGTCATGGGAATATAATTCAGCCAGAATAAACAGTAATAGAGAAAATTCAACATGAGAATACAGTGTAAGTTTCACCCACTTCGACCTTGGGTCGTGCACATTTGGCAACAACTACGTTTAGCATAAAATACAACTTCACCAAATGACATTTAAAATGTACTGAATTCTTTTACATAAAAATAACTTTTCCCTATCTATCCCAGAACACATTCACACATGCGCAGCTCAATTCACAAATATACTCAAATATACTCATATCAAATATGAGCAAGGTTCTTGTTGTCCTGTTGTCCTGCCAGCATGCAGCAGTATCACGACTCCCGTGCTCAGGCAACCCAAAGATAAAGCCACAACCTCCCTCTGACCTGACTTCTCAGTCAGCTGCCGGGGGAATCCTGCCTCACTGCACTGCTTTGCTCTGCTGATGCCTGCACTTCTGCTCTCCTCTGGACAGACAAGACTGACTGACCCACCTCCTCTGCCTCCTAGATTTATAGTTTAGCTGTGTCACTCACACTAAATCCTGCCCTTTCTTCTGACGTCTATACCATTCGAGCAGATTTCTCTGCAAGCATGGCTTAAAAAATAAATACATTTGCAACACACTTCCTCTGAACAATGGGACTTTTCTATAGCAATGAACCACAGCATATATTCTGTGCACTGAATTACAGCCAGCAAATTGCTGCTTGCGCGTTTAAACTTCCACTGTAAAACAGCACATTTTGCTCATTTTGCACTATTTTTGTTAACTGTTAATCATTAATTACTGGGAATTGTTAGTCAGTTAATTAGGTTAATAGGTGTATAAATTGCAAGCTGCAGAGGTGAAATTCACCATAATATGGAACATTTTGCACGTGCTCATTGGGCATTTCCATTTGCTGTCTGTACTAAAGAATTCAGCGTACTGCCTCCATTGAAAGTAATGTAATGTTCTATACTACATCTCCCTCTTTTTCTCATGCTGTGATCGCCTGAGATATCACTGCAGGAGAAACAAAAAACACCCTTTGCACCACAGGGCATCTCTCCTTCCCCATTGTTGTCACCGTTAGGACCAACATCCTCATCTTAATGGTGAGAACAACTAACCATCCTCCCATCAAAACAATTGGAATTTCTAGAATCACCATACCTCTTTCAACCCAGGTCCCCCAGTTGAATATGTTTCCTTCCATCAAACCCAGACTACTCACAGTGATATTATCTTTATTCAAATTCATCCTGATGGTATACACCTTTTTGTGGCTCAATAAGAGTTCTATATCCGGATCAATAGGGAATGGATTTCTACTGTGAAATTCAATTTTCTCCACTTTCCCCTCTCATCAATTATCATGAAAAATAAGAATTAAAAACAATTAAAAAACTATACATGTGTATTCTAGATTGAAGTGTCCATATACAAATGTCCTTGAATAAATGGAAAGTCCACATTTAAAAATAAACACCATATACCTTAAATCACAGGTTCACCACTTATGTACATATTAAACAGGACAAACAATATTTCCCACAAATACATCAATGTTATATCATTACATCAATAAATAGTATGTATCTATAGGGGAAATTATTATTTTAATTTATTTAAAAAAATAAAATGTTCATAATCTCTTGGCAACAGTCCGATCTCTATTTTGGTAGAGCATAGCACAGCAATATGCTCCATAAGCAATAAATGAAAAATGAAACAAAAGTGAAGATCAATAAAAACAAAGTGAAGATCATGTGTTTTTAGTTCCTGGTACCCTGAATATACAGGACCATGTCTCCGGAATGCCCTGTCCATTAGTCTTTGCGCAACCACTGCTCGCAACGCTGTCATCAGCAGAACTCCTTCAGTTCGGCACTCCATGGGATCTCCCCCAAAGGGGTCATCTTTTTGGCATCTCGGGCTCCTTATCTTCACCCCATTCTCTTGGTATGGGGGATTTTCACTGTGTCCTCCGATCCCATGGCATCCTTCAAGGGTCCAGCGCTCCAAGTATCCAGCCCTGCTGGTGCAAGGAATTAGTCATCTAGAGTAAAAGAAACAAAACAAATTAAGTACCTAGCGTAACACAATCTTCTATCCCTCGTCTGCTGCAAAGCCTGAAAATAAAATTGGAATCATTGTTATCAAATGGTGGCTCCATGTTTTTTTTTCGCCACAGTGGAAATCCTGGAAATAAGTTAATCACACAATTCAAAACACATAACCGAAACAATCCCAGCAACATGCATTTATAGAACATATCTTTTTATCAGAAACCTTTAACATTTCCCATCAATCTCACTAAAATGCAAATATGCACACATTGATTCCCCTGCTTTGGGGTGGCAAGGCTTAATCTGATTTACATGGCCAAACTGCTCCGTTGTCAATTCATCTACCTTTTTGACAATTTTGTACACCACAGGAGAGACCTCGTCTATGATTTCAAATGGCCCTTGCCATGCTGTTAATGTTAATTGTTCCCAAAGTGATACTTGTAGACCTGATCACCCACCTTGTACTCCCTCATAGATGTCTTCCTATCATAATACGTTCAGCAGCCTTCTCCAGATTTTGCTGCACAAACGCAAATGCATGTTGTAAGTGTTTCCTCAATTCTTCCACATATTCATGAATCGTGGAGGCATTCACAAGTGTTTTCTCATACGTCCAGTAAATGCTTTGACGACACCATCTTTCTCCCTGTAAGTATTTCAGGAGGACTGAGATTTGTTGATTTAGCGGGGGTCGATCTAATGGCCATCAGTACTAAAGGTAGCCGAAGATCCCAACTAGATCCTGCCTCAGCTACACATTTTTTTAGTATTTCTACTATAGCCTATTGTTTCTCTCTACTCCACCTGCGGAAGAAGGCCAATACGAGATATGCAGCTTCCTTTTCACACCTACTATTTGCCAAACCTTGCTCATCAAGGCGCTAGTGAAATGACTTCCCCGGTTTGATTCTATTCTTTGGGTTAACACAAATCTTGAAAATATATGATTTATCAGTAAGGAGGCTGCTGTTTGAGCACTGCGATCCAGTGCGGGAATGCATTCCACCCATTTAGATATTAGACAAACCACAGTTAATAAATATTTATTCCCTCTGGCTGATCTTTTTACAGGCTCAATATAATCGATTTGCAAATCAGACCATAGAAGGGTCAAACCTCTTTTCATTAATAAAGCCCTATGCATAGGTGAAGCAGGCTGAAATTGTGCACATGCAAGACACCCTCTGGTGTGTATTTCAACATCTTGAGACATATGCGGCCAGTAAGCATAACATTTAAACTTTCCAAAGTTTTTTGTGAACCCCTGTGTCCTGCAGTTATCGCGTCATAAGCATGATGTAGTATCAGTTACCGAAATGACAGAGGCACCACCCATTGGATTTGACCTGTTTCAAATTCCCTAATCATCAAACCATGTTGTAACCTAATTCTCTTTTTGTTTTTCAACAGTACCCTCAGCTCTTCTTTCACTTTGCAATCGTTTTTAGGCAGAGGATTTAGTTCTGCATCTACCAAATGATCATAAAATAGGCCTAAAATTGGGTCTTCTTTTTGCACTTTGATCAGATCTTCATCTGGGTTAGCATAACTCCATTGCACCACAGGCTGTTAGACTTCTTTTGGAGATTTGGATTGTGTGATTGCATCTACCTGTATTTCACCAAGCAGGTGTTCAATGGGAAATAACTCTCCCATCACAGCTCCAACTTTGTCTAATTGATCTGCCTTGTCTTTCCCCTCCCTCCTTGTCCTCACCTGGCATCTTTAAATGGCCACAGATCTTTCTCTGGTGTATTATTAAGTCATTTGCTCACAGTAGTTTATCTATGGCTTGGATCATTTTGCCATGTTTAAGGGGTCTTTTGGTATGTGTGAGCATATCTTTTGCCTTCCAACCAGGTAAATACTCCACAAAACTGTTCCACGCATAATCAGAATCAGTCACCAATACTATCTGTTTGAGTTTACTTTCAACTGCGGTAGCAATTGGCTCATAAACAGCTGCCCGCTCTGCTACTTGGCCACTCCTAGATCCAATTCTCATGCTTACTCTTGGAATGTTGTCACATTTAAACCAGATATTTCCTATTCCTGCCACAAGCTGTTTATATTTTCCACATAATATGTGCATCCATCAACATACACTGTTGGTAAATCCCTGCACACATTCTCATTAAAAGCTTTATATGGAGATTGTTCAAACGCTATCAAATTAGATTACTTCTCTGCTTCATCAGGTATACATTCAGCAGCACATTCATGCAGATCCGTCAGCCCCTGGGCAACTGGACTCTTTATATTCTGTCCATATTTTACTTCCACAGGGACTCCCTGTAATGTCAACATCCGGGAAGTAATTCTGGACTGTGCCAAATTACCTGACCTACTTCTTTTACTTTGCAGAAACTGTAGGAGTTGGTGATTTGTTTCAATAATTACTTTTTCTCCTTGAATGATGGGGCGGAAATGCTGCAATGCCCAAACAGTGGTTAAGAATGCTTTTTCAAATTCAGTGAAATTGGCTTCAACCTGAGACAATGGGCCTCATTACTAGTCACCCGGTCTGGAAATAACGGTAGCGGTAAACCCGACCGGGTGATCTCGAGTTCTGCAGGCGGGAGGTGTCATTCCCGCCAGGTCTGAACACCGCAGGCGGACGTGGAAACACCGACACTATCACGAGATGGTGCCGGTGTTTCCACTTCCCCATTCCCATTGAGTCCTATGGGACTCAATGGGAATGGGGATTTACCGAATTCCGCCTCCGGAATTCCTGGGTCACCGGCGTCGTAATGCCCCGTAATTCCGGGAATCATGGAGGCAGATGGTAATACAAGTCTGGCGGTAACCTGCTGGAATTTCAGGCATGGTTACCGCCGGGCTCGTAATGAGGCCCAATGCCTTGCTTGTATAGGCAATAATTTTGTGATTCAAATCATGTCTCAGATATAACGCAGCTGACATACACTGATCAGTGAACCCTATTTCTACAAAGAAATCCTGTTTTTTTATGGGATATGCCAAACATGGTGCCTTCATGAGACATTCTTTTAGCCTAGCCACCACTTTACATTACTCCTTCTCCCACTTCCAGGGTAGACCATGCTTCAATCATTTGGTTAAGGGTTGAGTAATCTCTGCATAATTCTCAACAAACTGTCTGTTATATCCTGTCATCCCTGATAGGGTTTTCAATCCTTTCAAGTTAGTAGGATCTTTCAACTTCTGTATTGCCTTCACCTTTTTATTTTCTGGATTCAACCCATTCTCAGTCTCCTCATGACCCAAGAAATTCACTTTTTACACCATTGTGGTTTCTGCAAAGATACTTTGGCTCCTGCCTTCATAACTGGCCATAATATCACTAAAATGACTTTTCAGATTCTCACTTATAATCTACAGATCATCTACATAATTTATCGTCCCCCTCTCTGCAGCATCTGGAAGCACTTTCCTCAAAAATGTTCCAAATTCATTCCCACTATTGATATACCCAAAGGGTGTAAGGGTCCATGCATATTTGGACTTGTTGAACGAAAATGCGAACACATTTTGTATGTCTTCAGCCAGTGGCACACACCAGTAACCAGCTGTAAGATCTATTGTAGTAATCACCTTAAACCGATGTACCTGTGTAAGACCCTGAGCAATAAATAGAAGTGGCCACCTGTACATAGGTACTCTTTTGTTTAACCCTCTTAAATCTGCACACAAACGCCATTGACCATTAGGTTTCAACACTCCCAAAATGGGAGTGTTTGAGGTGCTATGAATGGGCCTAATAATTCCTCTGGTTTCTAAATTCTTAATTATCTCAGCTAATGATGCCAAACATGCCAGTTGCAATCTATATTGACACACAAATACCGGATCCCTACCATGTACCTCTGGCAATGTGGCATACGCATCTTTGGTAAAAATCTCTTTGAATTCCAAAAATATTTTTCTAAACTCATTCCTTTCCTCTTCATTTGTGCATGCATCTGCAGCCTGGACCTGTTCCTCTACTATTTTTGAACATTCTGGGAAATCCTCCAATGGAGGAACCACTGTACTCTCCTCCAACCATGTGGCTGTATCTCTTTGGAGAGAAGACACATTTAAATATTCTGGAATCTTGACTTCCATTTCAACATACTGCTTTTCCATCTTATTTTTGTTTAAATCAAATAATATGCAATTCTTATGGTGACAGCACACTGTCTCACGTGATTCATAAGGATACACAGGCTGATTTTTGAATATTCCTTTAGGTTGTGAGTCAGAAATGTCTGGTAACTCCCCCTTGTGCATTCCCATATCTCTCATGGATATTCCAATGACTGCATTACTGAAATCTGCTTTGTAATGAGATCTTTGCATTGCCATTCGTAATGCTGAATTCTCTTCTAAATGAATATCCTGACATCCGTTGTTATCCACCAGTATCTTAATGGGTATATCCCCAATCTCAACCAGTGGCATATATTCACATTCTAACCCTTGCTCCCTCTTGGATTCATTTAGGCACACAAATGCAATGCAAACTCATCATCCCTCATTTGCTGTCCCTTTCTGCGTTTTAGCATTATGGTAAATTTTCAGGAATAGTAATATCCTTCTTCACCTGTAGTTCAATTGCATATGGTACCAACTGGGCACAATGATGAGCATGTCTCCTGTCTTCAAACTCAGGTGCAGCTCCTCCTAACCTGGACCACACCTTGTGATTAAGGCAGTCCAACACCATACACATTGGGACTCATTACGAGGTTGGGAGAAACCATGCCCTTAATAAGGGCATGGCTACCCCCAAACTTGGCTTCGGCTCTGGGTCCCACGAAAAGGGAATTACTGGGCAATTTCGACCTTGGAGGGCCCGTTAATTTCCCTTTCGCGGGACCCAGAGCTGGTACGTACCCATTTTTTTGAGCCCCCATAGGGCTCAATGGGAATGGGGAGGATGGTAGCAGCAGTACCGTTCATAACAGTACCGTTGCTACCATCCTGTTCTGCTCAGACCAGGCGTGCAGAGCAGCACCCGCGAGCAGAACTCGTAATGTGGCGGCATGGTAAAAATGGCGCCGGTAGCACTACCAGCGCCGTTGATGCCTTACCGCCACAGACGTAATGAGGCCCATTCTGTGCATAATGTCATTTCCCAAATAACAATTATTCTGTGTCCCACTCACTATCTACTGTGACAGATAGTTTTCGGGCCAATAGTAACCTTTAGCATGCATCTTCCTACAATTCTATTACCTGAATCCGGATCATCCAACCCAAAAACATGTTTTTTTATTCTGAATTTTGGGATTTCCGCCCGGTCAATTATTCACTGGAGTATTTTCTCATGAATGAAACTTGTTCCTGCTCAAGTGCTAAAGTGGCCTTTATTATTTCAAAAAGACAATTTACATGGATCGGGATCCATGGCTGTCCATCTCCTATTTGTATTTGAGAAAGGGTTGAAATGTATTTGTCTGTGTTCATCTCTGAAATGACAGGTAGCTTGCAATTTTCTTCTTTTAAGAAAAAGCATAATGTGTTTTCATCTAGTTCTCTTTGCACTTTTTCTTGGGGTCCAAATAAATCTCTAGAGACGGTTTCTCTTCTTCACCTCGCATTTCACCCTGACACATTAGAATAACAGTGACACTAGGCACACAGCCATTCTGAAGATACACTTCCACTGCACCATCTGATTTAGCCACAGTATGGCATTCTTGTGTTTTGTGACCTCACCTTCTTAGGTATCAATGGCTTTTTGGCTAGGGACCACAAGACCCAGTTCATCCCATTAATGAGGGGCGACAACATCTTCTGGCAATCTGTCTCCATCAGAAATGGAATTTCACTAAGAGATGTGATCAAGACTTCCTGTCTTATCCTGTGTTTTCCTCTCTTTATGTCAACCTCAATGACACCCTCGATAGGTATCGCCTCACCATTAAAATTGTGCTACGGGCCTTCATTTTGTCTCACTTTAATCTAACTTTGTGGGGATCTCCTTTCATTGCTACTTTTCACTAACCCTTTGGACATGATTGTGGCCTGTGCACCTGTGTCAATCATTGCAAATGCATTGCATCTCTCTTCCACAGTGATAGGGACATCATACCTGTCCACAAAAAGTGAAAATTGTTGCTGATTTCAGGGATCACCTTTCTCAAGCCCTTTTCACCTTTTGCCAAACACATGAGCAAGTGAAATGATATCTTTCCCTCATTGTCCATTTCATTTTTGGAATCTATGGGCCTCATTACAACTCTGGCGGCAGCCGTGCCCTAAGTACGGGCACGGCTGCCGCCAGAGTTGCATTTTTTCTGGCACCCGTGAATGGGCAAGAACCAGGTCATGCCGAGCTTGGCGGACCAGGTAATTGCCCATTTGCAGAGGCCGAAATCAAGGGCCTCCCGATCCCTATCCTGCCCCGTAGGGCTGAATGGAGATGGGGGGGTCGGATGCACCGGCACATACAAAGTTGTGCCGGTGCATCCGATGTTCTCTGCTCACAGGTACCGTTACACCCGCCAGAAAAAACCTGGCGGGTAAATTGGAACCCACGAGCAGAGCCGTAGTATGGCAGTCCGGGAACTACGGTACCGGAATGCTTACCGGTACCGTAGTTCCCTGACCGCCATGCTTGTAATGAGGCCCTATGTCTATTTATCATGTTCAGAACCGATCTGGAGTGTAGCCACCGTCCGCCCCTCTGATCGGGGACCATCAGTGTTCACACTGCAGTTTTTTTACTGAATATCCTCACAAGAAACACGTGGTAGCTTGTCATTTTATGGCTCAGAACACATTTTAGCATCTTGCATATTATCAGTCTTTTCGGTTTCTTGAAATATATGTGGCTCAAAGTACTCTTCAGGTTACTGGCCTGCATCCTCCTTTTGAGCAGGGCCGGTCTTTGTGTAAGGCAGCTCAGGCGGCTGCCTGATATCAGTCAGCCTCTAAGGGGCGCCGCACGGCATCCTGATTTTGATGTGTTTGTGTAATTTGGAGCGAGCAGTGAGCACTGCTACAGTCTGGCCTATGCCCTCAGGTCAGCAGCAAAGTGCAATTGATATGCAATTAGCAACATTTGTTTGTTGCTTTTTCATTTCAGGGCCCCGGTGGCGCTGGCGCCAGACCGCCAACCAGGCCCATGGGCGCACGTGCGGCGTGCCCCTCAGGCTATGTGCACGTCTGCGCACTGATAGCTTGGGGCTGGCTGGCTGCCTGGCGTTGATGTCAACCCCCCATGGCCCGCCATTCCGAAAACAGGAACGACTCGAGCGAGTGTGGATGCACTATCAGGTAAGTACAGTGTACTGTACTACTGTGTATGTTTTGGGGCTTGGGGAGTTAGGGCGGGTGACTATAATACATTTTTATTTAGCTAATATGCAAGTTATAGGCGGTGCTGCGCACGGCCTGGGTGTTGTATTATCACTGATAATACAGCACCTGGCCCGTGCACAGCGCGCCTGTAACTTGCATATTAGCTAAATAAAAATGTATTATAGTGACTCTCGGGCATGTTGTTATTCCATGAATACAGCACCCGGGCTGAACCACGAGACACACGGCCAGGGTGCTGCATTAATGGAACAACATGCCCGCGAGAGTCTGACGGCCGCAATCACGCATATCACTTCAAGTGAGCACTTGAAGTGATATGCGTGTGATTGTGGCTGTCAACTTATGATGACAATAGCTCCGAAATCGCATTTAATCAGGTGTCGGAGAAAGGAATACACTGATGGCCGGATTCGCCTCTTACAGAGCTTGTGGAAAGGTGGATTTCCATCCCATTGTTCAAATGATTTTCCCCTCTCAAGACCTGTTGGCCATCAGATTTTTCCTCTCCTGGGGCTTGGCTGATTTTCTTGTCACTAGATTTGCCGATTGTCTGCTTTTCCTTTCACAGCACTAGATTGCTATTTATCTTCACAGAACATGTTTATAGTCTGATTTGCGGCACCTCATAAGACGCTGATTTGTGTTGGTATAATATTTGATTTCAGTGGGCCCATCTGAGTAACCCAGAACTGATTGTGATAAAATGTGCACACACATGTGTGAAAAAGCTCACAGGTTCACTTTCCACAGTTGTTTTGCGTAACATCAAATGGTTTATGTGCATGTGCAGGGCTTGAAAATGACCCTAAGGGAGCCTGGTGGGCGGCGTAGGTGGCAGGGCCAGAGAGAGACGCCACACGTAGGCATATGTAAGGCATAGGCCACATTTATTATCTTTTTCTCCAAAACGTGACACAACCATATGACATCAACATCATATCAATTGCTACGTCATCAATCACCAACTTGAATGTGGGTGAGTGGCCGTGGCCATCACGCCCCCATGTTCTAGTGAAGGGGCCAGGGTGTAATAGGTGACCCCGAAAACCGATCACACCCACAGTTCCATTCCCAGTTGCCCGGAATGGTGTGTACCACTCAATGAGCGCATGGCATGACCCCGCTCCTCGCTGTACCTTGGACCATAACATAAGTCACCAATAAATCTCTTTTTCAGTGACCCCAATTCTTGATCCCATACCTCAATTCAATGCAATGTGCCCCAATCTACCGAAACATCACCCCTCAGATTCCCAATCTACAGGGGGGTGAGAGGGGGGAATTAGAAATCCAAGCAGCCTCTGCAGCTCTACTGGTCTGGTCTTAGGCAAAAGAGGGAGCACCAAATCTGCCCTCGCTCTTAATATCCCAACTGAGACCCCCATCCCCCATGCTTTCGGCGCAGGGCAGCAATGCCTGAAAAAGGCATCCTCGAGCCGCCTGGTGCCCAGATGCTCTTGCAGCCCCCTGGTGTCTTCCCCCTTTTGATCCGCCGCTCAAGCCGCAACCCTAGCTATGCACCAGGGCTGCTACTGTTAGCTTGATGCCCAACAGCTACCAAAAGCTACTTTTAGCTCCCCAAGACAACTGCTGCCATGCGAGCATATCTATTTGACATTAACCCCTTGTGCCTGGGGATGGCTATACAAATGTAATGGCTTGGATCTCACGTGGGGGTTAGATTTGTGGCACGCCATTTACTAGCTGCTGCTCCCCAAAAATAGGGCCTGCACACTTGGTGATGCCGGAAACCCAGAAGACAATTTTATCTCCTGCTCATCAAATCCTTATTTTGATCCCCGATGTGTAACCTTGCAAGTTCAAAGTTAGATATTCCTTTAGGAGAATGTAAGATCTGCCAAGCAAGATGTTTTGCACTACAGCTCCCAGCAGTCCTAGTCAGAATATTCAAATGGTGAGCGTTCATGGGAGTCGCAGTCCAAAACATCTGGCTAACCGAAGCTAGCTGGCCTCTGGCATAATGCTTTATTATTGGTCATACACAAGATATTAAGAACAAGTAAATGTCTGATGCCTTGTGACATTCGGAGCGGGCAAGTGCGGTATCGGGAGGAAGGCCACATCGATTTAAGAGAGTTGCCAGTACTATACATGGAACAATATTCCTTATTTGAGATTTGCGTGGGTGCTTTCTAAAATGGATTCTCCTTAAATCATTTTACACGGGAATAGCTTTGATTTTTACACATTTTCAGTCAGTAGCTTATGTTAAGGGAGTGGGGAGACAGTCCTTAATTGTGCACGGTGTAATGCAGCATATGTACATTGTGCTTCCTGGAATATACTGAGATTCCTGGTATCGTCAGAATAGCAATAGCCTTACTGTTTATGCAAACTATGTAATGATAAGTAAGGCCATCCCTTTTGTATAGATCAGTGAAGAAAATTACCTGGTCGCATTGCATGTCATTAAGACCCAAACGTGGCACAAAGAGCCCCTCTTTTCCCATTAGGAATGTCCGAGACACACGGCCCGGGTGCTGTTGTTCCATTAATGCAGCACCCGGGCCGTGTCGTGTGTCTCGTTGCTTAGCCTGGGTGCTGTATTAATGGAACAACATGCCTGAGAGTCTGACGGCCGCAATCACGCATATCACTTCAAGTGTACTGATATGCGTGATTGCGGCCGTCATCAGGTTTGTAGGCCGGACACTTCACCACACTGCATTATATAACCTGATGAAAAATAACAAACAGCTAAAGGTGAAACGTCCCATTTCAGTACTGCAAGTTCCCGGGAAAACATTTACATTGGTTCACTTTGAAAAAGACTGTCACTTGTACCTACTTAATCCTTTGGAGCGGCAGAGCTGACGAGTGGTCCACAGCACTGCAAGTCGGCTGGGACTCTTGCTGGTTGCTGCTTCGTTCCCTGGTGGGGGCGGAGCCTGCCGGAGACCACGTGATCCATCACGTGACAGGAAACAGAATCAAAACGCACCCGCGTTCACCCTCGTGGCGTTGAGCCCGGCAGGGGTGGAGGGCGTTGGCTGTTGTGCGGCTGTTTGGCGCTGACAGCGTGACTAGTGAACGGGAGACTGCAGAGGTATCCCCTCTTTGATCCCGACCTTGAGACAAAGGTAAGTCTAATCTACACTGCCTAAAAGTCCATGGTAAGAGCGTGTGTAGCGTGGTGTAAAACAAGCACTGTAAGTCGCACCCGGTGTTCCCTTGTCGCTCTGAGCACATTGAAGTCAGCAATCCATTATAGACTATATCTTTGTCTCGGAGAATATATTACAAGAAACAGTCTCTTTCATAGTCACTAAAGACATCCAAAGTGATCACAATATCATATCAATGGAATGGAAATGGAGAAAAGTAGAAAAATGGAGCAATGGAGATGTGACATCTCAGTGGAACCTGGGCGTAACAGATTAAGGATAAAGAAACCAGATATCAAGGTGGTATCCGAACAATTGCAACGATCCCAGGAGCAAGGCCTGATTAAGGCATTTGAAGACCAGCATTTATTTGAAATCTATAAATCTAAAACACGATTGCTCTAAGGAACCAAAACTTCTCAAAACATAAGTACGACCCAGAGGTGGTGAAAAAAAAGAGGGAACTGAGAAAAACATTGAGAACGATTATTGCTACTAAAGGAGAAACAAACCAAAGCCAGTCCAAAAAAGCGAGAAACCAATATAACAACTGGTGCAAATTACACAGAGCTAAGATGGAGCAAAACGACACCGAGACAATCCTGAAGGCGCTGAATCAAAGGAATTCTAGGGGATTCTGGGCTTTAATAAATGAATCAACTAACTCAGAAAAAGCGATTATAACAAACATGGTAACAGAAAGGAATTGGGAGTGCTACTATAAAAATCTGTTTAAAAGAAGGAAAGGTACAAGTACAGTTGAGATCCATACAAAAGTACCATGGGACTTACAAATAGACAGAGTGGACATTCGAACTTCAATTTCAAACAGCAGTACATCTAGAGCCGCTGGACTCGACGGCCTCTCGAATACTGACTTAAAAGAGAACATCGAAGAATGGTCGGAATTTTGTGATATCCTGTTCCAGGCGATAATAAAAGAAGGAAGGATCCCTGTAACCTGGAAATCAGGAATCATCGTTCCGATATTCAAGAAAGGCTTACGTTCTGAGCCAGAAAACTATCGGCCCATCGCCCTCCTAGACGTTATAGGTAAAGTGTTTGCAACTCAGCTCCTTAAACAACTCACACTATGGATTAAGCACGAAAAGATCTATGATGAGCGCCAGTCTGGGTTTGTTAAGGGAGTGGGTTGCAGCACAAACCTCCTAATATTAAATCTACTAATAATAGATGCCGTTCGAACGGGCCAGAAAATTTACTTGGCATTTATTGATATGGCAAACGCGTTTGATGGAGTAAACAGGGAAATCCTGTGGTGTAAACTAAAGAAGAGAGGCTGTCAAGAGAGTTTAATTGCAGCCATTAAAGAATTTTACTCCGACACCTACATTCAAGTAAGGCTAGACAACGAAGGAAATCTGTCAAATCCAATTCCCACAGAAAGGGGAGTAAAACAGGGCTGCCCATTAGGGGCGACCCTGTTTAACTTCTACATCTCAGAAGTTGGGAAAGCCTTGGCAAACGTGATTTCATTTCTGCCAACCATCAACGGATTCCAACTGCATCACATCTTATATGCCGATGATATGGTGATCTTAGACCGTACACCAATCGGCTTACAGAGGAAATTGTCTGCATTGGAGTCCTACTCAGAAGAACTCGGGCTAGAGATAAATGTAGGCAAATCAGAAATCCTAGTCCTGAAGAACAAAAGAGGAAGGAAGTCTTGCAAGTATAGAACAAGTTGGTTCGTGGGATCAAAGAAGCTGGGAAAACGACGAACCAATGGTAAAAAAAATCCTAAATAGTTGCAGACAAGTAACCTCACAAGGGATCATAATGCAGAAGAAATTTGGGAAATTCACGTGTGAGCCAGTGAGAAAATTCTATCAAAATAAAATTACACCGATTTTGATTTATGGGGCAGAGAACATGATTGGCTGTGACCACAAGATATGGTCTAGGTGCGAAGGTTTTTTCTGGAAGAAAGTCCTTGAAATACCACAAAGTACACCGACTGCTTGTGTTCTATATGAAGTGGGAATTTCCACCTTGAACGTAAGGATTACATGGAACAAGCTATTGCTCTTTAGGAAAACGCGCGATGAAGCGAATTTACCACCGTTCAAAATCCTGTTGGGAAACGAAACAGGTGAAAAAAAGTCAGCCCTAAGAGACTGGAAATATCAATGTCATGAGATCCTCAAACAGTTAGGGACGGATGAGTTAACACTATGGAATAATCCAGATTTTGTAAAAAGAAAATTGCTGGACCTCGACTGGATCGTAATTGGGGAGAGAAGAGCCAGCCAAAAATCCATGATAAATCAACCAAAAGAAGCAAAAAAACGGAATACACTTCAGAAATATCTGGCTCTGTCTCCGTGCAAGCACCTCAGAAGATACTATTTGATGTTCCGTTTAAATATTCTAGAAACAAAAGAAATTCTGAGGAACAGGCGTGCAATTCCAAGGGGAAATACTCTATGCCGATTCTGTGGGGAGGAAGATGAAAACTTAAAACATCTTATTCTAAATTGTACTGAACTAAACGATCAACGTGATAGTTGCATGGGAAAGGTGATGACAAATTACCAGACGCTGTCTGAAGAGGAATGGTGGAGACAACTACACTTGACTGAAAGCAAGTCACTGTTGATTGCAGTAATGCGATTTTTAGAGCTTCTGCAGAATCGTTTAAAAACGAGTCCAGTGGTTGCCTAGACAGTGTCCCACACAGCTACAAGTCAGGAGACCAACCATTCTGAAAAGACTGATAAGAAAGAATAATTGTTAGGGCGAAGTCAGAAGAAATGATGGTAGAACAATCCTTAAGAAGTAGATTAAATAAGATGTTATAGTGAAGAATACTTAAGGATGATAGATGGAATGTTGTACATGTGTCAAAGACAAAGTTTTTCAAAAGTTTGTATAAACTAAATGAAAATAAATTAAAAAAAAAAATTGGTTTAAAACAGGCACACCTTTTAATGTTTTCAAAAACACTATTAGAAGAAAATATCCTCTCTTGGTTTTGTGCGTGTTGATTTTATTGAAAGGTAAATGCCATTCGTCCTGTGCAATTTGGGTGGTTATAAAAAGCCAATTTAATGAAATATATGTTATGTTATGTTACTTGGCATTTGTATAGCGCGTTATGTATCATTGGTATGATCTCAAAGCGCTGGTAGGTTGAATGCCCTCTGGAACCATGGTTCAAGTCAGTAGAGAAAGAGAGTGTTGTGTGGTGCGTAGGTGCACTGGATATGTGTGCAGCTGGTGTAGTGTGCTTATTTAACCTTGGTATGCTAACTTCTGGTAACGTCACATCCCATTGCATTTGTTGATGAGTCCCCTCACTTTTTATTTTTAGGACTTGACCCCTGCTGAGTAGGGTTTATTCACTCAGCTTGGAGGAGAGCTGCTGGGCATGGACAGCCTGCCCTTCCTTGACCTGCTGTCCCGAGACTAGTCTTTGTCAGTCAGAAATTGCGTGAAATCGTGAACGTAGCAGAAGGCCCAGCTGCAACCAGCACCAGTGAGCCAGAGCCTGCTGACTTTGCCACTGGGGCACTGTGACCGGTCTGTGCAGCCCGAGGGTGCCGAGTGCTTCTGCTTCTCTGCCAATCAATAAGGTAAGTTTGTGTGTTGCTGGCATGTATGCTATAGTATGGCTTGAATAACTTCTAGGCTCTTCGAATTTTGGCAGATAAGCCACAGTGAGATAAAATCATGTGCCCAGGATCACACACTTTGTGGTGAAGCTGGCATTTGAGACCAGTCTGTAACTCAGGTAAGCAAATATGGTCTCATGTCTAATTATTAGAAATGTGAGCTTAGGATTGGCTTTTAAGAATACTCAGTTGTATAGAAATTACTTAAGAAGTGCAACACAACAAATCCATGCATTAAATATTGAAATGTGTTAAGCAAAAAGAGTGTGCTCACGTTCCTCTTGAGTAGAAGCCTAAGAAGCCTGAGCCTATTGGGACACTTAGAAATGATGGGACCCCAGGATAGAAAAGCCAGGTTCTTCATATCAAAGTATTTCTTTCAGTCAGTCCTGTTTTTGGAGAGTGGGTAGGGGATGTTCACTTTCCTGCCCCTACTGAATTTCAGGGACAGACAGTCAGTGTGACCCATTCTCTGTAGTAATGTTGGGACATGTATATTGAATGTGGTAAAGAAGGCTGGCCCGGCCTGTGCTCATTTGAGTTGTTTCTACCATTTAATTGGCACATCACTTACTAAGCCATTAGCCAAGAATTCACAATCTCAGTTTCACCAATGACAGACTACTGCAATGTTTGCTGGCTGGGTAGGGAACCTTTCATTATGCCTAGCTGAGTACTGTTTTGTTTATGAATCCATATTTATCAAGACACTGAAAACTTCAAATAATTGTGTCTTGTTTAATTTAAGGAGAGTATAGAAGATGCCTCCAAAGAAACTTTCATGAGCTCAGAATCGGAAGCGACATGCTCAATTTGAATCTGATTTGCAGAAATCTGAAAAAATGATGAAAACATTTTTGGGTCAGTCAGAGGACAATACTGTCAATACAGTGCAAATAGTGAGAGGTGCGCAGCCTGGAAATGATGCAGAATCATCAGATTTACCATGCAGCTTGAGTCAGAATAACGAGGACAATACAGTGCAAATAGTGACCAGTGCACAGCCTGGAAATGATGCAAAATCATCAGATTTACCATGCAGCTTGAGTCACAATAACGAGGACAATACAGTGCAAATAGTGAGCGGTGCGCAGTCTGGAAATAATGCAGAATCATCAGATTTACCATGCAGCTTGAGCCAGAATAATGAGGACAATACAGTGCAATTAGTGAGCGGTGCGCAGCCTGGACAGGATGCAGAATCATCAGATTTACCATGCAGCTTGAGTCAGAATAATGAGGTATGTGGCTCACCTGAAAGGAAGTGAAAATGCAGAAGAAGAATCTATGCCATATGAAAATGAAAGGGACTCTGAAAAAGAGCCCAACTCACACGGCAAGGAACCAGCAGTAAAGCAAATTATACATCAAGCTTTGATATATCAGATCCTGCTTTGTGGCCAGAGGTCCTACGTTCTGCTGATATAGACCGGATCATTTTGAATGGACCAAGTAAAGTCAAAGCCATGAGATTCCCAGTGAATAAACAGAAGCAACGCTTCTCGTTATTACACTGTCAAAGAGTGCATGACAGTGGTGAGATGATACATGGACCTTGGCTCATTTACTCAAAATCAGTTGATAAAGTATTCTGCTTTTGTTGTAAAATATTTGATAGGGCTGCAAAATCAATGCTTGCACTTTCTGGTTACAACTGTTGGCATAACATTGCTGATGCTCTAAAGAATCATGAAGTGTCAAATGCTCATTTTATCGCATACTCAAAATGGACAGAAGCAGGGTATAGACTCAGACAGAACAAGTGCATAGATTCAGAAAACCAGCGGATAATTGATTCAGAAATCGCTCATTGGAGTAATGTGCTTCAACGTTTAATCTCTATTACTCTCTTCCTCACAGAGAATAACTTAGCTTTCCGGGGCTCATCAGATAAGTTGTTCACTGATCACAATGGCAATTTCCTAGGTTTGGTATAGCTCCTTTGGAAATATGATGATGTCATGCGTAAGCATTTAAAACGAGTAGTTCGTAAAGAAGTCAAAGATCATTAAAGCAGCAAAAGAATTCAAAATTAATTGCTCGACATTATGGCAAGTAAGGTGCTTGAGAACATATTGATGCGACTCGGCAAAGCAAAATTCTACTCAGTTATCATGGACTGCACTTCTGACTTTAGTCACATAGAACAGATGTCACTGACGGTGAGATTTGTTGATGACAGTGAAGGACAAATCAAAGTAAAGGAACACTTTGTCTGCTTTAAGCCTGTGGACGACTCTACTGGAAAAGGCTTAACTGAACTGTTTATAATTATCCTGAATGAAAATAAAATAATGCTTGAACACTGCCGTGGTCAAGGAAGTGACAATGGCGAAAACATGAAAGGCAAGAACAGTGGGGTTCAGGCTAGAATTCTTGCTCTTAATGCAAGAGCATTTTTTGTGCCTTTTGGCTGCCATTCCCTAAATCTAGTTGTATCTGATGCAGCATTGTCATCTTTGGATTCAGTAACTCTCTTTGGATTACTACAAAGAATATACACTCTTGTTTTCTGCATCTACTATTAGCTGGAAAGTCCTCACAAATACTGTTAGAAATCTCACTGTAAAGCCGCTAACTGACACCCGTTGGGAGAGTCGCATTGACAGCGTGAAAGCAGTAAGGTTCCAAGTGACTGACATCTATGACGCACTAATGGAATTAGCACAGTTAAGAAAAGCTGATGCTGGAGTCAGGCATGAGGCCCAAAGTCTGGCTAACCAGATAACTGACTTTAAATTTCTAGTTTCTCGTGTAGTTTGGCACGATATCTTGTTTCAGATTAAGATTGTGAGCAAGACATTACAAAATAAGTCAGTGGGCATTGTGACTGCTACTTCTTTGATGAAAGGATGCATTCAGTTCTTTGTAGCCTACAGAGACAATGGATTTGAAAATGCCATCATTGCTGCCAAATAAATGGCAGCTGACCTAGGAGTTGAGCCTGCCTTCAATGAGATCCATATTCGTCAAAGAAAGAGGCAGTTTGATTATGAGGGCAGAGATGATTTAACACAGACCCAAAGCCCAGAAGAAAAGTTCAAGAGGGAGTTTTTTATGTGCTTGTTGACACAGCCCATGGTTCAATTGAAGAAAGGTTTGGACAAATGAAGGATCATAAACAATGCTGGGGCTTTCTGTATGACCTTGGCAAGCTTCCTATGGACAAAAAAACACTATTGGAGCATTGTACAAACCTGCACCAGACACTAAAACATGGTGAATCTTCTGACATCAATGGCAAGGACATCCATGTTGAATTGGAAAATATACACTGCATGTTATCAAGAGGGACAGTTACACAACTACCAGTTCTCCAGTATATTCATGATGCTAACCTGAAGAACATTTTCCCAAATGTCTGGATATCATTGAAGATTCTGCTCACTCTGCCTGTCACAGTTGCAAGTGGTGAGCGCAGCTTCTCCAAATTGAAGCTCACTAAACCGCACCTTCGATCAACAACGGCCAATGAAAGACTGACATTGCTTGCTATTTTATCAATCGAAAATGACATTGGCCAGTCCCTGGATCTATCCGACGCTGTGCTTTAATTCGCAAGGGCAAAGTCAAGAAAAGTTACTTTTTGAACACTTAATACAGGTAACATTCTAAGACTGTCACCTAGTGTCTAGTGTATGCATTTTCTATTGCATTTGTATTTCTATCTGGTTCTTAATGAAGTACCCTATTTACAACACTTGTAACGCATTTTTGGTTGTCATTTTTTAGGGGTCGGGGTGGGGGGGCGCCATAGATGCTTTCCGCCTGGGGTGCAATCTGGTGTAAGACCGGCCCTGCTTTTGAGCACTCATTTTTTTCTGTCGGAACTCATCGGTTTTCTGACTATCAAGGAAGGATATTTTAACAACTAATCCTACCTCTTTATCAGGTGTTTTATCATAGCATATGATGACCTTTTTAAATCGGTTTCTCTGTTCTTTCAGATTGTCTTGTTTAATTCCTCCTTTCTGTCTTTCATCTGCACACACCTCAATGGTTTGATTCAACTCTAAAATGAACCACACTATTTTTTTTTGTTTAGGTGCGTACTACTTATTTCCCTTTCATTGGTGGGTATTTTCATGTTTGCACCAGCAAAAATTCAGGACCGTTACACAAAACTGGTTCATGGGATTCTCTACTTTTATCCTTGTAAGGGCTATTACATAGTCACTTGTTGTCAGAACGCACAAGATCACTCCACTGACATTCTGCACCCTACTGTTTTTGGACTGCTCAGACAACATCTTAACCGGGCCTCAAGGCATTGAAATCTGTCCATATCCCTGGATTTTTCTCTTTGCGGCCTTGGCCGGTACTGGTTAAATTCACCCTGGTTGGATCTCTTTTGGTATCTCTCAGGAGATTGATTCCTATTTGAGTTATTTCTGAACTCTTGGTTCATAGGAGGTGGATAAAGCGGTGTGACCATCCTTTAGCTGTGATCGACCAGTGGTGGTGACTGATTATAATGGACATAGTTCATGTTTTGTCTTTCATTTGATGGGAACTGTCCCCTATGCTGATTTCCATTTTCAATCAATCTATCCAAATAATGTGGTCTGTCTTTATTCTCATACACTATAGTGTCGGGGTCAAATCTGCTCTGTGTCCCCGGTGTCTGGCATGGTCCATTGTTTCTTTGATTTTGGTTTTGATTGTTATTCATGACTGACATATCAGTCCGTTATCCCACTCTAGGTCTGTCACCCAAATATCTAGGACTAATCTACTTTTCTCTATTGCTCAGGTCATGTGATTGGAACATTTGGGGTGGCGTCCTCTGTGGTGGTGCGCCCTTTTGATCATGTGACATACCTCTCCTTGTCTGATTTTGGGCTGATTCAAGTGGCATTTTGGCAGACTTTATCTTCATTACCTTTGGGGTGGAATTTTTAGATTTTGATTTTAACTCTCTATTACTATAGATGACCTCATATAATTTAGTCCCCTGTTCACAAATCCACTCTAGAGACTTTTCTCGATCAAACTTGCGAATAAACTATGATATGTTGTCTTTTTGAAGACCATAAAAGTATGCAGTCTTTAATTATACAGAATTAGGATCAAAAGACAAATCAAACGAGAAAATGCTCTTTTTAAATCTTGGGGAATACTGGCGGAAAGACATATCTGGCCTTGATGTCATTGTATACACTGCTGTCTTGGTGTCTTACATCGACTGGTATGGCGAGAAGTGATATCTGACCTCTTTCTCAAAGTCTGCCCATGACAGATTATCCTGTTCATTAAGACTTCTAATGATGCTAGCAGTAGCAGAATCAAGTGTTAGTTGAAAGTACTATCTATACTGTTCCCTAGTTATATTAAGGGCTTTATATTGCATGCACCGAGATTCTAAGTGATCTTCTATGCAACATTTGCCTCCCTTTTTGAATGGTTTAATCAAAGTCTTGATTGTTTTCATTATTTTGATTGTTCTACTTGGCACAATATTCGTGAATGTAATATTCGGTCGCTCATTCCTTTTCTCAGGTGGACAGGGTTGATGATAACCACTGGCGGGTGAAGCAAACCCCCCAAATGGGCTACAATCATTAATACATAGTTCCCTCTTGCAGAGTTGGGACTAATCTCAATGCCATTAAATGTGGTGCCTTGTTGTTTTTCCTGATATTCAAAACTAGACATATTCTGTTCCAAATTGTTGCACCTTTTATGAAGTTGGTTTATCTCCTGACAAAGGTTATAGTTCTCACCATTAATCTTATTATTCATGGCTTGCATTTCATTTATTTGCATTTGGCACTGATTAAAATCTCTATCCTTTTGGTAATTTTCATCTAGCATTTTGGCCATTTCTTGTTGAATAGTGTGAAATTAATTTTCTCTCTCCATGTTATTCTTTTGAAGTTTTTGCATCTCCAAAATGGTGTTGTCTTTAACTCCTTTAATTGTTTCAATTCCTGTTCACTCTACTCAAACTGTCTTCTTCTCAGAGACAGCTGTTTGTCCAACTCACTGCATTTAGACTGCATCTCTATGTTACGTGACTCTAATTCTCATCTGTAACTTATTAATTACTTCAACATACTTAACCTGTAGTCTTAAAGACTGATTTAAAAGGAACCAAAGCTTCACACATAGCCTTATTAAGCAAACATTTTCAGCATTTTCGTCTGAAGCTCTAAAGAGTCTCAAGAGGCAGACTTGGACAATGCTGCCTTCTTCAAAAATGTAATTTAATGGCTCTTTTTGCACCTCCCCAGATATGCGGACTTGCCATAAGTCGGCATTTTCTGATGACCACACCCCATGGGCAAATAGCTTTGCCTCCAGGTAATTCACCAGCTCATCAATCTTTGATTCAATTGGGGACATAATGACACTGTGTGCAGTGCCAAACTACCACCTAACATAATTAGTTCCCTTTTAAGTGTACCAAATGGCTGTGCTGAAGACACTTGCCACGCCCAGTAACTGCCTTACAGTCTGTTCCCACAAGGCCAATGCACCAACATATGTTAGGGATTTTGTCAGAGGGCTATTACATAATTTGGAGGTATTTTTATATCATGGTAAAAATAGTGGAGACGTAGTGAGACAGCCTGTTTAGGATGATGCCCTATATAATGTGACAAAACTCCCCTCTGAATCTTGTATTCTATTTAGGGTTAACTGCAAGTGCAAGGTAGAAGACTTTGGGCCTCATTACGAGGTAGGAGGTAAGGGATTACCGGCACTGCTAAGGATGGTGGTGCCGGTAATCCCTTACCTCCATATTCCGAGGTCCCTTAGCGGTGCCTTCCTTAAAAGCACCATGGCTACCTCCTACCTCGTAATGAGGCCCTTTGTACATGCAGGAACATGATGACACTAACTGCCTTTCCAGTCACTTATTTACAAAACTGGACTACCGTCTTTGATGGATCTGCTCAGCTATCAGCATGCATAGCAAAGAAATCGCACACATACAGGGCCTCATTACAAGTCAGGCGGAATAGGTTAATGGGCTCCGCTAATGGTGGCGGGCCCGTTAACACCATTCCGCCGGATTACGAGGTCCCCTCGCGGGACCCGGTAAGGACACCTGGTAATACCCGGCGTCCTTACCGGGTCCCGTGAGGGGAAGAGGGAGCTAACAACGGGCCGGTTGTAATTGGCCCGTTGTTAGCTCCCTCTCCCATTCCCATTGAACCCTTTGGGG
The DNA here is from genome assembly GCF_040938575.1 of Ambystoma mexicanum. Lineage (NCBI taxonomy): Eukaryota > Metazoa > Chordata > Amphibia > Caudata > Ambystomatidae > Ambystoma > Ambystoma mexicanum. Next base: position 703,344,879 of record NC_090926.1, on the reverse strand, counting down.
GCTCAAATGGGAATGGGGAAGGTCCGGGGCTGGGTTCCCTGAGAGATGAATTACCGGGCCCTCCGAACTCGGAATGGCCCGGTAATTCCCCATTCACGGAACCCGGTAAAGGAGCCCAAATTGGCGGCAGCCATGGAGCTAATAGCTCCATGGCTCCCGCCAAACTCGTAATGAGGCCAACAATCTGTCTATCTATGAAGCCACAGTAAAAAAATTACAAAACCCAGATCCTGTGAATAATGTATTAAGACGCGCAGTAATTTTTTAAATGTGCATTTATAATTGAATTTACCAATTGTAATACAGCGACCCAGATAGTCATGGGAATACAATTCAGCCAAAATAAACAGTAAAAGAGAAAATTCAACATGAGAACACACTTCGACCTTGGGTCATGCACATTTGCCAACAGCTAAATTAAGCATAAAATACAACTTCCCCAGATTACATTTGAAATGTGCTGAATTCTTTTCCATAAAAATAACTTTTCCCTATCTATCTCAGAACACCTTTGCACACATGCACCTCAATTCACAAATATACTCACATCAAATATGAGCAAGGTTCTTTGTTGTCCTGCCAGCATGCAGCAGTATCACTACTCCTGTGCTCAGGCAACCCAAAGATAATGCCACAACCTCCCTTCGATCTGACTTCTCAGTCAGTTGCCTAGGGAATCTTGCCTCACTGCACTGCTTTGCACTGCTTTGCTCTGCTGACGGCTGTGCTTCAGGTCTCATCTGGACAGACAAAACTGTCTGACCCACCTCCTCTGCCTCCTAGATTTATAGTTCAGCCATGTCACTCACACAAAATCCTGCCCTTTCAACTGACGTCTATAACATCCGAGCTGATTTATCTAGTAGCATGTCTTACATTATTTTTTATTTTATAACACACTTCCTCTGAACAATGGGATTTTTCAATAGCACTTAACCACAGCACATATTGGGCCTCCTTACACGGATGGCGGTTAGGGAATACCGATACCGGTACGGGATTACCGGTATCGCTAAATTCCCTTGCTAATTACGACCCGGTCAACCGCTAATAGCGGCACCGCTAAGAACGGTGCCTCTAATAGCGGGCATTCGCGGCTGCGTGACCACTCATGACGCAAATAGCGGCATGGCACTAATAGCAGGCCATCGCAAGCTATGCAGACCCGCAAATAGCGGCATACATTAGACCAAAAAAGGCCATACCAGCATGGAGGAAATACCGGCATCGTTAAGAGTCATGAGCAGTGTTCCCACATGCCACAGGTGGCCACAATCAGCACAGGTGGAGGCAATGGAGACTGGGGCAGCACAAAACGAGCACCCCACACCCCTTCCCACACCAAGATGGTTCCAATACTAGCAGCATTACATGGGCTGGAGGACATGATTGCATTGCAGCACCAACAACAACAGGCAGCACAGAGGAGAAGCTGGAGGAGGAGGAGGAGGGCGAGACAGGCCCAGCAAGCCCCACCAGTGCACCAAGTCAAACCCCAGAGGCAGCCACCAATCCCCAGGATCAGAGCCAGTCCATTCAACCTAATCCCTGAGCAGATACACACCCTGTACCGTCTGGACAGGGATACCATCACCACCATTGTGGACATGATACACGACGACATTGTGAGCCTCATTGACATCCGTATTGCCATCTCCCCTCAACTAAAGGTGGCAACTGTGCTCCACTTCCTGGCCAGTGGCACCTACCAGCATACGGTAGGGCAGATGCATGGCATATCACAACCAGTGTTTTCACGCACGCTGAACCAGGTCCTCGATGCCCTCCTGAATTACACAAGAGAACACATATCCCTGCCACCGACTGCCCAGGAGATCTCTAACACCAAAGTTGGCTTCTATTCACTGGCAGGCATCCCAAGTTGCATCGGGGCCATCAACTGTACCCATGTGGACTTGGTGGTACCACATGACAATGAGGCAGTTTACCGAAACAGAAAGCAATGCCACTCCATCAATGTCCAAATGGTATGTGACTCAAACAAGATAATCACACATTGCTGTGCTCGATATCCCGGATCAACCCATGGTTCAATGGTCCTGCGGAACTCAACGATACCATGCTACATGGAGCGGCATGCTGGACAACGTGCGTAGCTACTTGGTGAGTAGCAGGGCAAGCACATGGCAGTGTGATGTGGATAGTGATTGAGGGGAAGAGATGCATACTCCTACTGGGTGTGGACTGTCGTCTGTAGTATAAATGGACATACAGATGTACGCCAATGCACGCCAATGTCCACCAAGGCAGCCCAAAATGGACCGGACACAAAACCACATGCAAGTTGGAAGATGCACAACAAAGGAATCAATCCAATACGCCAAACATGACATATCTCCACATGCACATTTCACTTCATACCATATCCTATATGACACAAAGAAGCAACATGCAGCGAATATGCAAAATGGAAATGTGCGCTGAACAACATCACAATGTGAAAACAGAAAAAGAATATCGAGGCTGAGTACCCCAAAAGGAAATACACCGAACACGGGTTACAAAAAACAGAGCAAAATCAGATAGTTATCGGCCCTCAGTACAACACAACAAACTCCAGTGTGGTTCAGTGTTTTCAGTGAGAGATGTTGTACATTAGAATGCATTCGCTTTTTATACATTTAGTGGGCACGATGCCCAGCCCCACTTCGGGTTAATATTCCTTTTAATATATCACCAATCTAGGGTTCGTGACAAGTCTCAAATAACCGCATATAACTGGTTTGCCTTTAATACGTGTATCAACAAGCGTATGCAATAGCTGTGTATTCTAAAGTTTCCCATGCAGGCCTTCTTAAACATTAATACAATGCAGTTAAACAGAAGTTCTTTGTTCAGTATTTGAATACAGTGTCTCAACATATGCTCGTGGATTAGTTTTCATTGCATGAGTAATCCTTCTACACATAGGTCAGTGAAGGACAAGGTCTCAGTTCATGACCTCAACAAGTGGCCTGAGGTCAAGACAGCCATGTTGTATTCTGCAATGACATTGTCCACCATTTTAGCTCACAGGGTGACTTTTGCACAACGCTCCTAAAATGGCGGTTTGACCCAAAATGGCGGCCTACATGGATTTAAGGTCAGGACCTTGCAACACAGATTTCTTTCGCAAGCGACTTTAGAGCAGCTTGGCGTAGGCCAATATTAAATATATTTATTACATTAGGAGGCACAATATACTTTCTATTTTGACAACAACAGATATATGCCCTTGAGTGCATACTAAGGGATCACCTGTAGCCATTGTACTGAACCACACCCATATACCACTACTGAAGTGCTGCTTCACAGCATGGGGACATCAATTTCAGAAGGGCAGTACACTAGCAGTGTGGTACAAACCTTGCCTGTGCCCAGAAACAGTAATGACTTGTCCTCACCCAGAACATGGCAATAACTGCTGGAGGCATGCATGCTGCATGTCCACTTGCAAGGACTACCTCACCCTCTCACATTGCAGTTACACTGATCGTCTCCATGCATGTTGGGATTCGTAGATGCCAATCACAATGCACAGTTGATTTGGATGATATGTACAGGCTCCCACTTGATGTAAACAGTAACACATCCCCATTCTTGCACCCATGCAGGTGATGCTGGCTATCCCCTGAAGAGGTGGCTCCTTACCCCTGTACGGAACCCATAGAACAGGCACGAAGAGGAATACAATTGTGCACATACCCGTACCCGCGTCGTAATTCAGCAGACATTTGGCCTTTTGAAGACACGGTTCCGGTGCCTCAACAGGTCGGGTGGGGCACTCCTGTACGGCCATGAGAAGATGGCCAAGATCACCATGGCATGTGTCATGCTGCACAATATGTGTATCAGACGGAATGTGTCAATGCCCCCTGACATTGAAATGCAACTACCTGTTGAGGATGATGATGATGGGGATGAGGATGGAGGAGACGGGGCTGCAGGTCATGCAGGATGCTATGCCCAAGAGGGACACGCTGTGCGTCAGCATCTGATCAACCAAATATTCTGATTCACATGGTCCTACTCTGTTGAATGGATGTGGGCATTTGTCCACTGGGTTTTGTGGTGACGCGCACACTGGGCCCTGTCCCCCAATAAAGCTCACATACACAATGATAAGGTCCAAGCCTGTGTTTTAACTTGTCACCAGTGTGTTTAATATATTACGAGGTAAAGAAGTGCATGGGCCCAACTACTCGAACACCCTTTCCCTCCTCCCCCACAACACTCCCAAAACACCCTTTCCCCCCTCCCCACACAACTGTTACGCTCACCTGGACTCCAAAGGGGTGTCGATCGGACCGGGACAGCTGCGGTCTCCGTCAACGTGATGCGTAGTGCAGAGATAACTGTCTGGCCTGGCCCGCCTAGTCTTGTCTGCTGGACCCGAGAAGTATTTTCCTGCAAGTGGAGACAGGGATTAGCCACCTGTGGGTTTTAGTGATGGCTTCCCAACTGTTCTCACTCTCCCCCACTAATCACCTCAGATATCCCCTTAGTAACCTCACTTTATGTTTGTAAAAGATGAGCTCTCCATCCTGCGTATCTTGCAGGGGCACGTAGATACCAGTTACTTCACTGGTTTGAAGGCATTGGGAGAGTTCCGGTAAGCATTGACTCTGAAGTCCCAGGCGGGATTGGTAAGTATCAAGTTCAAAGAGTTCAATGTTCCCGATGTTCACTCTTGTCCCCTTCCTTCCTTAAATTGCAACTGAGTTTGTGAGAAGAAGGTCTCGTAGCTGCTGCTGGCGTTCAGGTAAGAGTCTGTGTTACCCAACGCTGTCCGGTAACTATTGCATGCATTAACGTGTTGTTTTTCTCCCTCTTTACAGATGCAGCATATGAAGATATTGAGAATAATACCGCCGGTGGTAAATCAGGTAGGTCTATGGTGGTAAGAGATATTTGTTGATTCCCTTGGCTCACCTTGTTATTCTTGTGCCCCTAGGTGCCGGAGTACGGCGAAGAAATGATGGAGACAGTGCCGGATAGAAGGATGCTGTGAGAACTGGTGAGTATGGCGCCGTGCTGGAGCTGGCGACGCGACGCGTGCATGACTGATGTACTTTCTAGGTCGGGAGATGAAATGGATCTGGAATCAGGTGAGGAATTTGAAATAAGTTTGTTTTCTAAACTTGTCCTTTTCTTCCTCTTTATTCTAGGAGCTCCGGATTCGAGGCGGGCTTGGCAGAAGACTGTATGCTGGCTGCAGGCACGCAGGCGTGGCAGAAGACTGGATGCTGGCTGCAGGCACAGTGAGAGTCACGCTGCTGGATGCAGAATAACCCGAAGCCTGTGCTGCTGTTCGGGCGTGTTTTAAATAGCCTCCAAAGGAGTCCCAGGAAAGAAGTTCCCCAGGACCACACCCGAGTAAAAAAAAATAGTCCCTGTAGTAAAATAGTCCCATCCAGGCCTCACTTTGGCTTGGATTTATTTGCAGCATGGTCTGCATGAGGTAAGTAATGTTTATGAGCCTGGCGCCTAGGGCGCCAGGACTGATTTTTATTATGAGCCTGGTGCCTACGGCGCCAGGACTGAACCCAGACAGCCCCTAGCTGGGGCTGCTGGGGCTGCTGGGGTTTTTGTAAAAGTCTGGATGCCTGCTCCTGGGGCTGATGGGCTTGATCCGGATGCCCTGGGGTAGGCATCATGACACAACACTCCCAAAACACCCTTTCCCCCCTCACTCCACAACACTCCCAAAACACCCTTTCCCCCCTCCCCACACAACAACCCCATTTATGGCTGGTACAACGTTTCTGCCTTGCTGTACATGTGTCAGCTACATCGGGCTGGCCCTATTTCCCATCCCCACTCCCACCATTAGTGGGTTGGAAGGGCATGCGCTGCATAGATCGCAAGAATATCCTCCGGGGGCTTGTCTGCCTTGAACTGGCAGAGGAGGAGGTGCATGGTTGTTCTTGTTGCAGTGGGGGGTTCTGTCTGTCCATAGCGTCAGCTATGCGTGTGAGGACCTGCCTCACTAGTGCCATTTCCTCGCAGAGCCTGTTGGTGCATGCTTCCATGCCCTGTCTGATCTCCCTTGCATTCTCCCTGCACTCCTCCCTCAAACGTGCTGCCTCATCAACATGCTGGCCAACCAGCGCTGTTATCTCCTCCTGCCACTGTCTGATGACGGCCATGTCATGGCCACTGTGTGTTGCTCGTGGGGTGGGTGCCGCACCTTGTTTTATGGGTCCAGCATCAGGTGAGGACACCGGTGGACTCCAGCTCCCTGCCACCATTTCATCGCCAGACTGGGCATGGCTGCTGGATTGTGATGTGGGGTATGGGCTTGGTTCTTTTGATTGCTGGGGGCTGGGGGTGTGCTCCTGCATGGCCAAGTCCTCAACATCGTACAGCGGTGCTGTGGCTGCTGCCTCACCAATGGAACTGTTGGCAGCAGACAGTGGCCCTTCCGTGGGTGGTTCGCGCGTTGGGGGGGGATCACTGGAGTGGGTGCTGCAACCGTTGCTGCCATGGGTTCACGGCTTGGTGACGTGGCTGATTTGCTGTGTTTGGCCCTCTGCGGGAGTGCACTCCTCCCTGTGCCCCTCGATGTGCTTGCGATGTTGCCTGCATCCTTTCCCTTAGGTTGTTTTTTGGTGGGGGAGCCTGTGTCGCAGTGTCCTGCTCATCGCTGTCAGTATGTGACCCTGTGGGGGACAAAGAGGGGGATGGCATTGGTGATAGGTCAACGTGCTTCATGCAGATGTTGTTCATCATGCTGTTCTATGCATTTGGACTTCATTTGTGGGCATACAGGTCGTAGGACTGTTGGGTGGGTCATTCATGCATGGGTCTGGGTGGTGATGCATGCATGTGTGTGTGTTGGGATGTGACCCTCACTTGGGCAGGGTCGTGTGCATGTATGTTTGTGGCCACATCCGTGCGCTGATTTAGGGTTCAGATTTGGGGGGATACCTCATCTTTCACAGTTCAGTGTTTTATGTGGACACTCACCTCTATCTGACGATGTGGGTGCACCAAGCTCCATTTCGCCGACTCCCACTATAGTTTCCACACTATGGTGCTCGCGCAGGTCTCCTCCCACTCCATCAGTTTGACCGCCTCCTGTGGCGATGGCCAGGTTCCGATTGGCAGCCAGGATGCTGCGTACACGGAGGCGGAGATCGTCCCGCCTCTTCCTGCAATCTTTCACAGTGCGGGTGGTGGTGCCCACCGCACTGACTTTGTGGGCCACGTCTGCCCAGATTGCCTTTTTCTTTATTATGGTGACACGCCGCATTTCATTTGCGAACACAACCTCCGCGTTGGCGGCAAGCGTCTCAGTGAGCATGATGAGCTCCTCATTGGTGAATCGCTCCTTCCGCAGCCACTCCACTCCTTTTTTGATTGACTTGGGCATTGTCAGGGGGTCTTGGTTGATTTTGTATGGCACTGGTGTGGATGCAGGTCCAGGGGGCAGAGGATGGCAATGGATTGTGTTTTTAAAGATGGCCACCATGCTCTTTCCCGTTCCTGTGCAATAACGCTACTTCCGGTTCCCTTATTTACGGTGACCGCTAATAGTGGTAACCACTATTAGCGGTCACCGCTAATGCCGTGTTGCAGGAGGTCGGAAGTGCTATCAGCGCTTTCATGGGTGCCGCTAAGGGTCTTTACGTGGTGTTTACCGGCATGGCGAAAGGGTCAATACCGGCATGGCGCTAAGCTCGTGTCTGCGTACTCGTAATGGCACGCAATTAGCGGCCTCTTGCCTGTGCGGACACGTTGTTAGCGCCATGCCGGTAAAGGCGGTATCTTACCGCCTACCGTGTAATGAGGCCCATTGTGTGCACTGAATTACAGCCAGCAAATTGCTGCTTGCACATTTAAACTTCCACTGTAAAACAGATCATTTTACCATTTCATCTGACTCATTTTGCACTGTTTTTGTTAAGGGTAAATCATTAATTACTGGGAATTGTTAGTCAGTTAATTGGGTTAATAGGTGTATGCAGTACAAGCTTGACAGATGAAATTCACCATAATATGGAACATTTTACACGTGTTCATTGTGCATTTCCATTTGGCGGCTGTACTACATAATTCAGCTTACTGCCACCATTGAAAGCAATGTCATGTACTACACTACAATATTAACATTTCTCTGTGATTTTTGAATTTTTTAATTAAATCTGGTAGTCCACTTCCATTCTTGCCTCTGACTCACATTGGAAAATATAAAAGAGGTATGTGGAAAATGTTCTATTAGGTTTCGCAAGTCCTGTTTTATCATTAAAGCAAGGGACATATCAAGTACATTACCCAAATCATTGCCTCCACAAGGAATATGAGTTCCAAATGGCTGCCCTGTACTTCTCAGACTGAACATACTTAGGGAAAAAAATGTTTTAATCAAAAATCAGTCAAACTCAGGGCCATGCTACAATGTAGTTTTTCTCAAAAAGGCAGTAATTAAAAAAAGAAACAACTATGTCCGATCAGCCCCACAGCTTTACAACCAGCCATGATATCTGTTCTCCTTCTTAGTTTCTAGGAATGTTTACTGTTACTGATGCCCGGATTGGGCCTGCATACCCACACAAAGGACGTGGAGTTGGAGGGATAATATAACCTTTATTGGAGCACAAGCCGTAACTCCCTACTCGTACCTGCACTTTTCCTTTATACCCATCATTGAACACACCCCCAAGAGAGGTGCTTCTTACTTAAAAGGACAGAGGGCCGTGAAACCACACCCGGACAAATGTTCAACTGTCCGGATTAACACACTTCGACCCAGCGTAATGGTTTCCATGTCACTCACTGGTGTCTAGCATATCTTTCTATCAGCTCTCCTTCTCCTGGAGGTTCATTTACTGTCCCTCCTCAATCCAGGGTCCCCCCGGGTGGGACCCACAGGTCATCGTGTGGCTCCTGCGGCTCCGGATCTGGTTCCGGCGGTGGAGATTCACAGTCCTCTCTTTTAACAAAGTGTTTGAACAGGGAGCTGTGTCACGTGACTTCCTTGTCCTCATTCTGGGCAATCACCATCCTCCCTTTGATGGCGGTGACATTCATGGTTTTTCGGGGCATAGCCATAGCATGGTTCTGTCTTTTTAACCATTGGCTGTTGTACGAGAACTTCATCCCCAACCTGGAAGTCCTTGGGCACCGACCGGTGCCTGAGTTCCGACTCTTGCTTTGCTTTCTCTGTCACATTTGTATCTCTATGGACGATCTCAGCATCAGCCTCCCCAGGGGTCCCTCATGATGCGAGTGTGCACGTCGTATCGTACCATCAGTTCTGCCTTGGTCTTGTTACTGGCCTTGTGCGGGGTATAACGATAGTCCTGCAGGAGCCTACATAAGGCCTGATGAGGATTGGTAGCTTCTATGCTGGCCCTCTGGAGGGATTTCTTTATAGATGCCATTAACCGCTCAGCCATGCCGTTCGCTTGCTGCCACCTTGGTGTTATCTTGAGGTGTTTGAACCCTAGGTGCTTCGCCAGCATCCCAAATTGATGGCTATTGAATGGCGGGCCATTATCTGACTTAATCACTCTTGGGATGCCCATTCACTGAGCACTTCATACAGGGTGGCTGCAACGTGAGGAAACACTGTTGTAGCGATCTTCTTGATGATGGGGAACTGGGAATCCTCATCGATAAGGAGGAGAAAGTACTCCCCTGACTCCAACGGTCCGTAGAAGTCGACTGCGATTCTCTCCCTGCTCTCTGGGATATGTGTTGGCTGAAGGGGTACCGGGGGCTCTGCCAGTGCTTTGCACTGGCAGGCGAGGCAGTTCTTGACCCACTCGTCGACCAGCAAATCCAGAAAGGGGAACCAACCATGGCAGCGCAGTTGTCTTTTGGTGTTCTGAGCACCTAAGTGTCCCTCGTGGGCCGTTCAGACGACATTGGCTCTGAGTGCTGCAGGGATGACAATGCAGCAGCCCCTCAGGAGGATGTTGTGGTCTTTGACAGCCAGCTCGGACTGCACCCTTGCCAATCTCTCCATTTCCTCTTTGCACACCCCCGGGTGGGCCAAGGTTGCATGACGGTAGTCCTTCCATCTGTTATTGTTCGTCAGGCTGATAGCCATGGAGGTTGTAGGGTCAGCAACCAATGTGGCCACAACCATTTCCAAGGACGGGGCAGGAGGGAGTGAGCTGGCTGTGATGTAGTCGATGCATGCCACGTTGCGAGAAAGGGTAATTAGGGGACTAGCAGGGTTGCAGAGAGGTAGTCCGCTGGATTCAGTTCACCACCTGGCCTATGCACAATGTCATAGTCATAGTCTTGCAACCTGATGCCCCACCACTCGATCCTTGGGGGCATCTTGTTGCGTGGGTTGTCGAACAGGAATAACAATGCCTGGCGGTCTGTGATCATCGTGAACTTCTTCCCGATAATAAAGTTGTGGAAATGCTCACAGGCCAAGACGGCTGCCAGGCTCTCCTTCTCGGCCTGAGAGTAGGTGGATTCTGGCATGTACAAAGCCCTGTTGGCAAAGACCACAATGTGCCTATTGCTGATATCCACCCCACTCGTCTGTGCCAAAATGGCCCCCAGGCCCACGGGGCTGGCGTCCACAGTTATTTCCGTGTGCCATGAGGGGTCGAAATACACCAGATCATGGGCCTCTGTCAGGGCCTTTTTGATGGAATCAAACACCAGTTGGCATGCAGGGGACCACCCGAACACAGCTTCTTTTTGCAGCAGCCTCCTGAGCGGATTGGTAATCAAAGAGCAACAGGGGATGTATCTCGCGCAGTATCCAGCCATCCCCAGAAAAGACTGCATATCAGCTACTTGTTGGGGTTCTTTCAGCTTGGTGATGGAGTCGACTTTGTCCTGGTCCCGGGTCATTCCGTCAACTGAGAAAATGTGTCCAAAGAATTTCAGCTTTGATTTACTGAATCGACATTTGTCGATATTGAGTGTCAGGCCTGCGGCCTGGACTGCTGTGCAGTTGGCTAAGAGTACAGCGTCATTAGCTTCTTTGGATGCGCCAAATATGAAAATGTCATCACTGTAATTCAACGCCCCCTTGAATGGGTCTGATTATCTGTCGGATGGCCTCCTGGAAAATCTCAGCCGCTGATGAGATTCCGAAATTCAGATGATGATATCGAAACATCCCCTTCTGCATTGCGAACGTTGTTATCGGGGTGTAACTCCAGTTTGTGGTAATTCCAGTTTATGGTATCCCTATATCAGGTCAAGCTTTGAGAATATTCTGGCATTGTTGAGTTGCACAATCATGTCCTCAATGCATGGGCCCGGGTGTCTTTCCCTCTGGATGGCGGTGTTGGCTATACTCATGTCGACGCACAGGCGCAATCTCCCACCCTCTTTTGACACAATGACTAAGGGGGATACCCATGGAGTCAGGCCGGTAACCAGCTCTATGATACCATCCATGAGTAGTTGGTTGAGCTCTCTGGAGACCGCTTCTTGGAGGTGAAACCCAACACGCCTGGGGTGTTGTGGGACTGGCTGTACTGACGAGTCAATGTGTAGCTTGATCTTGCCCAGGCCAGTGCAAAGCTGGGGGAACTTCTCCATAATACCATGTTTGGTGATGACTCTGTCGGGGTCCCTGGTGACGATGACTCCCACAGTGTGCTCTCACCCATGGATGACCACAGATAACGTTATCATGTCATCGGCACCGACATGAATGTCAATGAGCCCCAGGGATGAAGCTGTGTAGTAGCTGAGGAGGCTACGACCCTTGGTGGGGCACCGAATGACATGGATGGTTGTGTTAGTCTGCCGCCCTTTGAGGAGGAGGCAAAACCTGAAATGGCCAATGGCTTGTAGAGGCTTTGTTGCTCCCCACTGGAAAATCCGGGATTGGGTCATCTCCAGGGCGGCTTGTCAGGGATTCTCATGTATTCTTGCTCCCCCATGATGTTTACAGTGGCCCCAGAGTCTACTAGAAAATGAAGAGGCAGTTGCCCATCTTGAAGGGGATCCGTGGGGCTTCCATGGCCTCCTCGCTGTCTTGGATGATGTTGACATATTCGTTGTGTGCTGGTTGATCGTAGTATGGACTCTCTGCATTGGGCATGAGTGTATATTGGCTTTCTTCTTTGAGATACACTTTGGGGGGTTTTTCATATTCGTCAACCACGCGAGATGGTTGTTCATGGTACCCATAGTCTTGTGGATAGTCAGGATAATGGTATTCCTCAATGACTCGGACATACCGCCATTAATTGGGCTTGTAAAATATCTGTTGAAAGTATTGGGGTTGCGGTGGGCGGTACAGCATCCTGTCAGACACAGGGGCCTCGGGGTAGGGAACGTTCTCCTTTCCCTGCAGATGGAATGGACGTGTCCCTCTCTCCCACAGTTAGTACATCTTTGTGACAGGGCCAGACAGGACCCTGAATGGGGGAACACCATGCCCCAGCGGTAGCACTGTCTCTGTTGTCTGGGACCCAGCTGTTTGAATTGCCTGTGTGGTGTGACTCCCTTCTCACCCGGGTGCAGGATATTCTGCTGAACTGCAGAGATGAGCTCCGTGCTGTCATGTTTCAGAGCTGGTGTACCCGCGATGCTTGGGCATCGACCCTCTTAAAGATTCTTGCAAGTTCGCTGACTTGCAGGATTGTGAGGGGCTTTTTTAACAGTTTCTTGAGCAAAGGCAACAGGCAGCCCTCGATGATATGCAAATGAATGGCTTTGTCTAAGGAGAAAGTATCGAACTGGCAGTGGGCCCCTTTGACCCTCAGATGGGTTATATATCTGTCCACTGTCCACTGCAGCCTTTGCATGCACTGACTGAATAGGTATCTCTATAGTCCCTGTTAGGTTCAATGATGAGAAGTCTGTCAATGGCGGCAATCAGGTTGGTCCACTGCAGGGATTGTTTTGACAATGGTTTTCAACCCCCCCCGACTAGATTGAGGAAGACATCCCATAGGTGAGGCGAGTCCCCTTCTCCTGAACCCCTCACAAAGTGGTAAAAATCTTCCATCAATTCGCTCCATCGCAAACCTTTATTAGCTTTCAAAGTCATCAAAGTCACTTTATGCTATGTGCAGGGGGGCGGTGAGGCAGGTTCACCCATATTGACAGTGGCGCCTGCTTAGCAGATGACTTCCTAGTTCTTATTGAGTGCACCACCTTCTGAGCATTGGATCCAGCAGAGGGTAGGGCATGGGAGGCCCCTTGTGGTGTAGCGCGTTTCTCAAATTGTGGGGCCTGAACACTTCACAGGACTAATGGCCTCCCTTGTGGAGTAGCACGTGAGAAATGTCTTGAGCAGCACGTGAGGATTGACCCCTCTGTAGTGAGCGGGAGGTGTCAGGCCTGATACCCGTTTAAGGCGGGTAGCAGGCCCGCCACGGTATCCTGCGGTGGCGAATTCAGCTGTGCACGTGCAGGCTGCCGGAGATGGACTGCGCAGCCTCTCAGGGTATACTTTCTGGGCCATGGAAGTGGCCCGCAAACGTGCTAGGTAGATGCGCCCCATCTGTGAGCAGGAAAAGGAGGAGACAGGCAGGCTGAGCGCCCAGCTTCGGAAGGACGTGATGGCTGGGATCGCCAGTCACTAGTACGCGGAGGGCGGCACTGTGAATGAGGAGGCAGCTCGGTGGGATCACCGGCCGCTCGTAGGAGTGAGCGTGGTGGGATCACGAGCTTGAAGGACTCCGACCTGCAGGAGAGAACTTCATGGCCAGTTGATGCCTGGGCTGGGCCTGCATACGCACCTACAAATGATGCTGAGTCAAAGGGACAATACAACAACCGTCTATATTGGAGTACAAGCCAGAACTCCCTACCCGTACCTGCGCTCCTCCTTTCCACCCAACTAATTGAACATGCCAAGGGGCTTCTAACTTAAAGGGACAGTGGGCCATAACATTTAGTAGGAGTGGGGTATGCATGCTGCGTGTGTTACTGTTGGAATTGTGTACTTACCTGTGATAGGTTGCAATGAACATGTGTCTGCCATTTTACTAGTTTTCTCTCTACAGTCCTGCTTTTTTGCTATTGATCTTTTAAACTTATCATAGGCACCATCCTATAGACTTTTGACAATCTGATTGCAGAACCCACAATGTGCCGATGTTAAATCTATGGCTGATGTGAAGAACTGTGCATATTTTGGATTAGTTGAAGGTGAGAGATGGTACATTTGTGTATAGTTGATGCTTTATTTGTACTGTGGTTAACATAAGTATATCAAATAAGTTTATTTGCTTGAGTTAGTAAAGGTTATACATTTGATTTTTAATGCCGGTTTTTCCGATTTACTTGTGCGTTTTAAGTTGACTGATCAAGCAGCAGTCAATGTTAAGCTATGGTTATCTGTGACAGAAATTGTTTGCATTGATAAGTTGTTTCTCATTGTTTTGATGAAGCCTTTATTTGATAATATGCTGTACATGGGGGTTGGGGAAGTTTTTTGTATCTTACTGCAATTGTTAAACACACACAAACGAGTGATTTTTAAGTGCAGGATCAGGATTGTTGCGCTTTGGTGTCTTGCTTCCAAAACAAACATGTTACCACTGAGCTATCCTTCCTCCCCAAGAATATATGGCAAGAATTGCTAGAAGTTGTAGATTAAGAAAGAAAACAAATTTCAGTTTGAAAAAATAGGCTGTACATTGAGGCACATGGTATAGAAACACTGAGTATACTTGTGTGGTAATCTGAATCTGTATGTGTTTCAAAAAGAGTGTATATGCTGCAGTGTATGTTGCCATATGGTTATCTTTGAATGAAAGTAGATTGCATTTATTTGTTGTTTTGCTAAACCCAGAGCTTAATTTGTAAAAATAATGTGTGTCGTTGGTGTAGCAGAGCAAGGTTCTTTATCACACACAGAACAGGGACATTGTGGGCAGCAGTACTGCAACTATCATTGACACAACAACCAGGCAAAGCATGTACCAAAGCAACTTAAGCTTTTACATATGCAGAGGAACTATGCTTCTCAGTTTTTCACACACACAAAACATCACAAGTCAACAAGAGCTTCCTTAATAGCATATGTCACAATAGGCCTAAGTATAACAACATTCTCCCAAACAGACCAGGTACAGAATTGGACACAGTAGTGCAAGTTTGTACAAATAGTGAACATCAACATGGACAGTACAAGTGAATGTTTCTCTCACAAATATGTCACTATGGACTACGGTATTGTAAGGTTCCTCACACAGAACAAGTCACTGTTGGCCTTAGCATTAACATATTACCTGAAGCGGAAAGGAGCCCTGTGGCCTGGAGTGGGTAAGGTCATCTTCCCTCAACACAGACTCTGTAAGCATGAGCTATGAAAGTTCAGCATCTATCATATAGAATAGACTGAATAAGCAGTGTAAATTTTCATCAAATAGAATGGTTACAGCATGGGCCTAAGCAGTGTACACTTACCTCTCGTACAATGTATATAACATTGGCCCTAGCAGTTAAAACTCCCCTCATAAAGATCATCGGAATTGACTTAGTAGTGTAAGCTCCCAGTATGTAAAAGAGACACAGAATGGTTTCCCAAGTGCACATTTCCCATGAAAAAAAGGACCAGCAGTGCAATCTGAGCCCACAAATAACAGTCACAGTATGGGTTTGGTTGTGTATTCTCCCCTTGTGTAGAATAAGCACATTATGGACATCAGTAGTACAACTGCACCCACATCTAACTGTTTCAGTAGGGGCCTTGAGAGTGCATGCTCCAGTTGCATAGTTGAGACACAGCTGGGGCCTCTGCAGTCCATACTCCACTCACATAGAACATACATAGTGCTGCAACAAGTGCCCATGAAAGCTTTGATTTTCTGAATTAATGCACAATTCCCATAATAACAACTATATGCTTATAAATTAAGTGGTGCTGTTGAATACTAGCACAAATTACAACACACAAGTAGCCATTTAGTTTACTTATTGTAGACTCACCAGGTAGATGGATGAGTCGCTAAATTCAGGTTTTTACTGCATCTGAAACTGTGTATCTGCTTTATCATTAAACCTTTATACACTTTCTTTAGAATATACAAACTGTTAATTAAACACTATCAAATATAAAATGATTACAGTTTTAAAACGGTCTTTGCCTAACATATAATGTGGAAAGACATCAATAGTGTTCAATAAATGGTAGCTAGACTTTCTACTGCCATTACTTTTGTTCATAAAAATTCTTGGCTCACATACTACTTCAAATGTCAACAGTCACTCCATTTCTGCATTCACTACCCAACATGTTTGACTCCTTCACGCTCACAATTAAGAACAATTGGCATGGAAGTTTGTCAGGGGTACACTATTATTCATTTCCACTCTTTTGAAGCAGACTTGAAATACATTCGGTCATCAGTTTGATATGGAATCCCTTTTCTTTTGTTCTGTCATTGTGCATCAATCTGTCGTTTTTCTGTCTTACTCTGTTTTCTACCTTTGAGTCTACAATGTCAAAAAAGGGGATTTTATTTACCCCATTTTTGTAGCCTCCTTTTTATCTATGCTATAGCATAGCAATTAACTTTGCAACTGAAGGTAGAATTCCCAAAATATTTAGAAAGCATAGTCACTCTCTGCGCACGCGCGCTCACTTACCCAGTCTCAAAATTTAATGTGTTGGGCTTCCTCCGGAGCACTGTCATCTGTTTTTCTTTTTTTCTCTTTTTCACTTTACAACGGGCTAATTTTCATCTGTTAAATTAACTTTCATTCTGTTGCACGTGGGATACAAACACAAGGACTCGATTATTTACAGTCCTGGGGATCGTTTCCCCATTCTCTAGCTTGAAACATTTACTACTGGGAAACTTCAGACCTTACATTTATGTCCTTTATTTAATGTTTCCACATTCCTCCTCATCTCTAGAGGTCTGCCATAACGTATTACCCACATTAAAAAGGTTCCTAGTTCTATTCTTTACTGTTTAGGCATCAATGGTCTCTGATGTTCTGCAATTACGGCTTTTAAAATGGGCAAAGGGTTACTGTGCTATTTCCGTTTCTCAAGTCCTGTGTTGATAAAAAAAAAAGTAAGCCCCTCGTTTAACTTATCTTGGGAATCCATGTTAATGGTTTCCTCATGTAGCGGCCGCCTTAACGGTAATATTGCAGTTTATTGTCATTTGCATTTAATATGACTGCCGATTGTTGCCTTACAGTGGAGAGAGTGCAGCACGCTTATGACTTATTGCTCGCATGTTATCAGTTACACTAAACACACAGCCGTGCTCTTTGCTTTATCTCCATCCTATGTTAAGTGAGACATGGGCCATTCGCACTTACCTTGTCACCTTGTCATGACGCTCAATATGGTGAGGTTCCTTCTGATTATATCCGTCTTGATAGCGGGTTTACTTTAAGTTGTCCTCGACTTTTATAAATACTGAGAAGATTCACACGGCAGCACCCTACATTTGGAGAGAATAATACGGTGTAGTTTTTACTGTTTTCTTGCATGATTAAACCTAAGCTAAGTATAGCGCTTGACCCGTAGTTCAGGGAGAGTCTTCTTATCTCCTATTAGAGGTGTCCTTGGGCTTCTCCTTCTGTTTCTTTCTTTAGCATGAAATTGTGGCTTCTGCCAGGCTGCCTAGGTGACCGGCATTTATCACATGCCTTTCTTAATTAGGTCCTTTCCTCAAACGCTTCTTGGGACCTAGGGGGTTATGGGAGTGGTAGTACTAATTATCAGATGGTACTAACACCACTCTTGAATGTTGTATTTTTCTAACAAAACACATACATGACAGGCTATGATAGCAAGGTTTCTGGTGTTTATTGCAAACTCTTCTCAGCTTGTAAGTATGCTTTTCTCCTGATGTATTATTTCATGGTTGCACCGTCACGTTCCAGTGCATAGCATTTCCCCATCTTGCTTAGTGCAAAAGCAAAGTTGTATTTTTACTTTGCTGACCTGCTCCATTGCAATTATATGCTTTTCATTCATGCAGGCAGTTTTATCAATCCATTATGCTTTAACAGATGTATGCTTACTGATACAACTGTGTTTCTGGTAGGTAAGCATTTTTTGCTGTGCATTCCTGTGGATTAATACCTTTCGCTAATTTATTTTCATTGTGTCTTGATCAAAGTTGTTTTCCCCACTTTCATTCAGACCTTTGGTCGCGCTTTTTGTTAAGAAGATCATTTCAATTAATTTTGTCATAAGTTTTCTTTTACTCACATTCAGGTCTCCTCCCGGTTGTACTTGATACAATACTGTCCAGCGCAAATCTTCAGATTTATGAATCAATTCAATAAAGTGATCGACAAGAGGCACTCCTTGTACCCGATTTTCTATGCAACCCTTGTGTTCTTTTATTCTTGTTTTAATTTTTCTCTCTGTCTTTTCCACATGGGCATCATATCGCACAGACTACCATGGAGGAGTTACAGTTTGTCAGTGTACATTGGATCCAGGGCTTCTGCAAGCTGATATCCATTGTCTTACTGGTTTTTTGACTATATTATTCCTCATGATCTGGTCACAGATATTTTTGCTTCTTTTAAACGCTATAAGGGGTCTCTCAAGTGAATGTTTCCTTTGTTCTAATATTCTCCAGTTCTTATGTATGATCTTTTGAATCTGATTAGAAAAATGACTATGAGTATTGACGAATACAAGCTTATCACTTTTTTCTTTTTCTTATCCTCTCTCACTGTTTAATGGTGCTTCACGATTGTTGTTCCTCACCCTTTTCATGGCTCTAGTTGTTAATTTTTCAGGGTACCCTCTTTGGTGAAGTTTCTCTCTGAGTGTCTCTGCTTCTTGTTTATAGTCTTCGGGTTTAGTGCTATTCCTTTTCTACCTCAAAAACCGTCCCAAGGGGAGATTGTCTATTGTATGTCTTGAATAGAAGCTTGTGTAATGCAAAAGTGCTTTTTTATTAGTCGATTTGTGGAAAGGACTAACATATAACACTTTGTTTATGTCGTCTGATTTGATAGTCAGATCTAAGTAATTTATTTCTTTCCGATTCAATGTGTGTGTAAACTGCAAGTGTCTGTCCTGTTTATTTATCCATGTTTGGATTTGCTCCACCTCTTCTTCGTTGCCCGCCCATAGCTCAGGGGCATCATGTTTGTCTTAGAAACAAGACAACGCAGCACAACACAGGTTTGAATCCCGATCCCATGCTTAGAAACCACTTGCTGGTATTAAGTGTGAAATAAAAGAACAATTATAATAATTATAATCCACCTATTCCCATACCTCTGCCATCACTCTCCCCACCTTGTCTATGCCCACTAAGTATACTTTTACTTATCCACCTTACGCCCACCCTTTCTACCCCCACTTCTCCATTCTATCCGTTGCCATCCAAGGTTCCCCCATCCTCTATATTCCCATGCACCCACTGTACTCTATACAGTGTACTCCTATCTTGGAGGTAGCTTCTTCTCTTCCTCTATCTATCCACTCAACCTGTAAAAGCAAAAGACAATATCGAGGCTGAGTACCCCAAAAGGAAATACACCAAACACGGGTTTATAAAGATTCTCGGATCTTTATTCACACAACTGTACAGTTTACAAAGAAACAAAGTATCAGATATCTATCTGCCCCTCAGGACATCACAGCGAATACCAGCCCTTTCGATGTGAGAAGTGAGAGGTACTGGACGACTAAACATTTGCGTCTTTTATACAGTTTCCAATCATAATGTCCAACCCCTCTGCAGGTTAATAATTTCAGTCTAGGGTTCATGCCGAGTTCATCTCTAATTTATCCAACTATGTGCATGTGGATTATGTCCAGTTTGTGCCACAACAAATCACAATGGCAACAGTGTATCTTCAAATTTAACATTTAAGCCTTAATACACATACTATACAATGTAGTTCAACAAGTGTTCACGTTTAGTATTTAAACAACATTGTGTTTGATGTATGTCCACGGATCGGGCTTGTTGCCGTAGTTAATCCTCGATCTACAGGTCAAACGTAGGACAAGGTCTCATTACACGGTCCTAACATTTGGCCTACTGGCAGTTTGGACATTAACTCTGTGCAAGGTCAGGATGGCTAGGTTACAAGTGGGAAAACACTGTCCACCATATTAGAACACAGAGTGACTTTGAAACAGAAATCAAAATGGTGGGTGTTCCCAAAATGGCGGCTAGGTCGATCTAAGGTTGGAACCTTGCGACGCAGATTTATTTGCAGAGCGACTGGGCTTAGGCCAATATATACAATAAAGGAGGTACAAGATGATATCCCGTTTAACAAACCTATGTATCCATACTCTGTCAGTATGTACACTAATTCTACTTCCACCCTGTCTACTAGCACCATGTTTATATACCTCCACTAAATCTACACCCTCTCTTCCTAAACCAGTCTGTTCTGCTACCATCTTCTGTACTAACAATCATCAACTCTATTTGCATTATGTCTACCCCTGTGCAGAAACCCTTATCAAAACTGTGCACCCCTAACCACCTACTGTTCTCCTATACTCTGTACCTCCAATCACCCATGTACCATAAATGTACATATATCATCTCTACCCAGACTAAGTGTGCCATCCTGTGTTCCCTTACCACCCTTTTAATCTCTATTCTATCTCCTCATGCCCAACTATCCTACCCTAATACGTCTACCCATATACTGTGGACATCTTTCCACTCACCCTATTTCTATTCCTTCTACCCACAGCCAACCTACATCCTCTGTGATTACACCATCACCCAATCTATATGCATGTGAACTACCTCCACCATGTTACCCCTTACTTTAATACCCCCACTCACCATAACTATCTCCACGTACCTCAATCTTCTGTTCACATACAAATTCTCTCTATCTATATGTTTTCTTTTTGTGACCAGTTGCTCTACCTGCAATCTATGTACCCCTTATGCACACACCCTACCCCCACACTCTGTAGCTCCATCCATTCACCCTATTGCACTTTTATATGTACCCACCCACCAACCTCCACTGTTTTTATCTTTAGTCAGTCATCCTTTCTGCATCCACCCTATTCTCACACTCTCTAATCCCACACACCCTTTACCCACCTTCTCTTCTCCTACCCTACTCTCACACTCTCTAATCCCAGCCACCCTATACGCACCTTACCGTCTCATACACATGCATCCTATCACCACCCTATTTACCCTCGCACACCCATATACTCCATTATTTTTCTGCAGCCATGTATACACTCTACTTCTCCCATCTTTATTGCTATCCAACAATGCTATCGCTAATCTCTTTAGTTTTACCTATTCATTTTGAGTGGATTTTATATTTATGGAATTGTTCTATTCTAGAGGACCAGAGGTGGCATTTATGTACTAATTATATGTGTTTCTTTATTGCACCCATGCCTACCAACCGTCTAGAGCATGCCTTGAGGAAGGATCATTTGCAGGGAAGTAAAGCATTTAAATGTAGAACTTTTGATGCTCATATTTCAGTTTGTAGAAACTTCTTTTGAGGGCAATATACCCATGCCTGTTAGTAATATTGTTTTTGAAAATGTCCAAATTCATATAGGAGATATGTCAACTAATCTGTTGAACGGAACCAAGCATATTTTTAGTCTGAGTGATAAAATGTAAAATGCATCTATACTGTTAGTAGTTAGAAAGAAACAAAAGGTTTTTAAGAGAAAACAAACAAAAACTCCTTTAGGTTGCTTTAGGTTCTAGACAGAGGAAACAAAAGATATATGTAGAAACATTTTCCACTCTTGAGTCTTCACAAATCTTTGGAGAAGTGTGAAATCCAAATCTAGTTGTGTGGTGAAGTGTTTTCTTGAAAAAAAAAATAGAAGGAATAATCAGAAAAGCTTTTATATGAAAAGATGATTGTTCATTTTTGTGTTGACCAAACCTAAGAAGTTATTTAAGGTCGCTATGCCATTGTAAACACAGATGCAAACAGTTGATTAACTTACACGTGATAACTTTTGTGAAGTCTTTGGGTGAGAGATTAAACACACTTCCCATGCAGAAATATGTTTTAATATAGAGAGTTGCGTTCAACAACAGAATGTAACTTTTGCTATTGATGACAGTGTGTGTAGATATGAAATGGTGTGATTTCTGAAAAAGAAGAAATCCGAAAGACAGTCACTAGTGAAGCAGAAGGTTTAGAACCATCCGCGATAAAAGCAAGAGGAGGAACTTTGGTGTGGACATGTAATTTTGTGTGCAATATTTAAAACTATTCTTGTAAACTCGTAATAATAAAAATAATGTAAATCTTATATAGCTCTACACACTCATAGGTTTCAGACTGCTGAAATAATAGAAAACATAATTGTCCAACATAGTGGCACTCAATTTATCGAACTCAGAAGAATGAAATCGTCACTGCCGGGATTCGGACCTGCCCCATCAGGCTGCACATTGATATCAGGGTCAAATGCTTAGCTCACTGTGCTAACTTTTTAAAATTAAAATGTGTTTAGTACACAGGGTATTTTTACATAAAAATAAGTAACAATAAAGTTACAATCAAATGACAATGAAATAATTAAACAGCGCAGAACAAATGAATATACAAATACATAATGCAACCCAATTTTGGTGCCGCCTAGCTTGCATGAGCGTGAGGTCAAATTCATTATCTCAACACAATACAGTGTGTATGCCAAGAAACTGACGTACATGTATCAGACACAGGGGGGTGGTTGAGCTTCTGCTCCACTTGTCCCAGTCTGCAATGATCTTTACTTGGTCAACTTGAACTACAGACATCACCTCCTCTATTCTGTCAAAAATGTATATAAGAAATTGCACCAGGCCTAACATGAGGGACAGATGTGAGGTCATCATAAGCCTATGCCATAGGTCTGGGATTACGGACTTGGTCATTGAATTGATAAAGGGACCAAAAGCTTTAATCCTTCCATCCAACAACCTATGGCAGGACGGCACCAGATGCTTCAGTGACTCAAACTATTCACCACATAATCTATAGTTCCAAGTGAATGCCCAACTTGGGCACTATTACGTCTAGAGTCAGAAGACAATTGATTCTTAAGCTAAAGTACCAGATTTTTAGTTTTGCTGTTGTTTTTTTTTTTAAAGCTACGTGCTTAGAGGCCAGCCAAACTGAGTCTCCCACTTGATAGTCTGGGGCTTTTCGTTGGTGACGGTCAGTGTTTTTCTTTTGTGTCTCTTTGGCTCGCAGTAAGTTCGTGTTGGCCTCCTTTGCTACTTTAATTACAGTCCGACATTCTCCAGAGGTAGATACGATAGTTTGCGTCCACTGTACTGTTTTAGAAACCCAAGATCCTGCATATCGACCATGTTGTCCCATCTCTTTATGTTCCTTTTTAGTGTGTCACCAGAACCAGAGACAGGGCCCTATAATCCTAACTGCTCCAACAATTGCTCACATCTTTTCTTAAATTTTGATAAAAAGAGATTTTGTTCCTTAAAACATTTTTTCTGTATGAGACGTGTGTTTAAAAGTGATTAACAGTGATTAGATTAGAACTTGACCTTATCTTGTGGTGGGAACAGTGCATGAAGCTTTAAATGTCTAGAGCGTAGAAACCGCACATTGACTTTTATCTGCATAGTATGATGGTTAATGAAGAGAATTACGTTCAACAACGGAATGTAAATTTTGTTATTGATGATAATGGAAGGAGCTACGAAATGGTGTGATTAGTGACAGTCACTAGTGATGCAGAAAGTTTAGGACCATCTGCAATAAAATCAAGGAAAGAAACTCTGGTGTGGACGTGTAATCTTTTGTGCAATATTGAAAGGTTTCTTGTAAACTCTTAATAATAATAATTTTAGTCTTATATAGCTCTACACACCCATAGGTCTCAGAATGCTGAAATAACAAAATGCATTATTATCCAACAGAATGGTACTCAATTTATCGACCTCAGGAGAATGAAAGGCTGAGTTGATGTGATTCGAACCTGCATTAGCAGGTTGTGCATAGATATCAGGGGGAAGTGCTTTGCTCACTGTGCTATGTGACCAGCTAAAGAGATTTGTTGCACGAAAATTGATAATGTTCAAAGACAAAGACAAATCAAGATGTTGCAGAAAATAGACTCTTTAGCTTGTCTCGATAAAAGAAGATGTATCGATGCTGGCTACGCATCAAAGCAACATGAGATATCGTCTTGATAAATTGTATCTGTGCAAAATATCACGTGTGTCCATTTCAATTTTGAATAAAACACTAATAAGTCAAACTGTTGAATGTTTACTTTCTACACTTCAAATGATTAACATAATTCACTTAAAAGATTGTGTATTTGTGGGTGAAACACTTAAAAGAAGTTGAAATGATGATCTTATGCTTTCCAAGGATCTACATTTTTAAAAGTTCAAAAGCGGTATTGCAATATTTGAGTTGCTCCAAGGGAAAGTCCTGACATTGTTTGTGTGTCTTGTCTACTCACTTTCTATGAAGCACAAGTACAACTAGTGTACACTAAGGAGACTACTAGTTGTTTGGAAAGACCTGTATTCCTATTTGTAGAACAGTGATTTGACACATGTGAGGAACTATATGTTTGTAGAAACAGCATTGGGTTTTACAAAGGAAAACACATTCTTTCTAGAAGTGACTTGAATCACATGGTAGTGCCTGATATCCTTGTTGTGTTTCAAAAATTCATTCATGAGTGCAAGGTGTGAGAGGGAAAGTTGTGTATTTGCCTACCAATTTGTAAGAACATGTCAATACTTTAGGAGTGAAACGTGACAAAGTGAGTCAAGTGACAGTTTGCAGGGACACGTTCTGCCAAACCTTTTCTCACCTGGATTTGCTATTTTGGGATTTGCTTTGACGGATTTGTGCAGTCTGCTGAAAGTGCTGGGAATGCTGCATCAAAGGCATCAAAGGTATGTGGTTTACTTTAACACTGCTGAGCACGCTGGGAACTCTGCAAGCTCCGCCTTTCAGCCAGCTGCCACTGACTCAAAAACTCCTTCACAAGCGACGGCAGCAGACTCAGTGTGGACTCAGTGTAGTACGGAACTCTCAGCAAGCCTGCTGGTTCAGGTGACTATCTTCAAATTAGCCGCCTGCTGTCCTGTCTGTATACCTACCCTTCTACTCAAAATCTTCTTAACCCGTCTCCGAACGAATGTAACCCTGGAATGGCTTCAACTGTAAGTAAGTTTACATATAAAACCAACACCGAATGAACAGTGGGCTATGGTGCTCATTTCTTCCCAAGGAGCAGCAATAGCGCCAGAGAGACTGTGGGGCCCCTGCCCTTTGATCTCTGAAAAATCTGCCTGGGAATTGACAACTTTTTTTTTTCATAACAAAACACTGTGCCTGGCGTGAGCGGGAGACTGAGGGGCGTTGCCCTTTGATCCAGCACACGGTACCTTTACATAATCTATTTCCATTAATTCCAAACGGTAACAAGTTAATCCACAAAAGTCACACACAAAGCAAAGCATCTGCCAAGAGCAAGAGACTGCGGGTTGTCGCCCTTAGATCTCGCAAACAAACCTCTCCCACGACCCAACAATCACAGCCCTGATTGTCAATCTAAGTTAAACATACGCTGGCCTCCTGTTCCATTCTTCACCCAGCAATAGTCCACACCGATTAAGCTCCTAACAAGTGCCAATGGCCAAGCTTCATAGCACTGATATTGCTGAACCGTGCAACCAAAGAAAGTAAAATAATGCCAACCTCGGCGGGACCGAGGACCCACCGCCGGGGAAAAATAAACACAGATCCTGATGTAATTTCAAGAAATATGAAAGATGAGCGGCAATTATCAATACCCCAAATATTTTCGGAAGCAACAAAGAAAAAAGTTACATCTCCCTCGAAAAAGCAAGTGATGCTTGACATATCATCACAAGAATCAGACCCACTGATTCAAGCAAGTGGAACAAGAGCGTCTACAACTACAACTACAGAAAAAGGACTCAATATACAAACCATTCCCAATAAAAAATAAACAACTAAAAGGACTGAGGGAAAATCAAAGTTCCCCAATTACAAAGATGAACCAGGCAAACAGGTCACAATATTTGCCACAATCACACCCCTCAACAGATAAACATAATGCTTCTCTACCCTTACCCTCCCGACTTCCAACAAGAAACTTTGTACTGCCAACACTTACAGATAAAACAACGAAGATACATAGGGAAGACCTCCCTTACCTACAATTCAGATCTAATACCATCCACTGGCTCAAGGAACATGATACCTAACGTTTCTCCTTTCTGAGCTATATTATAATTAGTGTAAATTGTGTATAACTATGTATATCTACTGATCCTCTATGTTTTGACATATTATATAACTTGTAAATATTGTATATTTCTTGTAACTATAATTTGCTGTATCGTCTTTCATTGTTCTTGATGTTTCCAGCAATGTAACCTCAGTTGTACTCCATCTATTGCGCTCCTGTAACTAAGATTTAGAATCCTCTTGTTGCTTCTGTGCCCTGCTACCCTTGGGTTAGGTGCACACTACAAATAATAAACATAAACAAACATAAACATACCTCCGCTAGCAACGTTGAAGAGTCAGGAGAAACACAGCCTGAGAGTCGGGATACGTCCATGGGAGAATCCGGATCGGGAGATCAGGCCATGCCTGCCCAGAGAGATGTGGAAGTAAGAGAGGAAATCAACAATTCCTTCAGCTCTGAAAAACAACCGTGCAACAATGGCACAATCTTACCTATTGAACTCAGCAACAAAAAAGCCATGCAAGAGAGAGATGAAAGCCCAATGGAGAAGGACAGTGTAGAAGGTCATCACGTTACCTCTGAGAAAATCGAGATCGCCAGAGATGAAGAACCATACCATCTTCGGCCAGCCCAACAACACCATCAGAACGATTCAATTACAACAAATGAATGGAAAAAGGAAAATCCTCCCCCATCAAACGACAAAACAATCAAGACCAATCCACAACAAAATGAAGGCTGTAAAACCCAGCACATTGCAGCAGATGCTAAATGGACATACAAAAAAAGACTTGCTGATAATATGACTGATCACCTACAGAAGACCCGCAACAGAAAAGAAAAAGCAATAAGAGCGAGAGCACTCTGGCTACAACTCCAGAGAAGAAGATCATAAAAGATCCCCCAACACCGGAACCAGGAAAAGCTAAACAAGAAAGGACTCCATGGCTGTCACTAGATATTAAAGAATTAGACTTCATCATGAGTCCACATGAAAAAAGAGGAGGACCTAGATGAGCAAGCCCAAGGAAAGAAGTCCATGACATATTATACATCTACCCCTGCATTAAAACAGTATGCTCAAAATTACTAATTCACGCCAAACGGCATACATCGAGCCCAACAAGACCAAAGAGAGCACCCACGCATGCTAGAAAAGGGACAACACCAATTAAAATATGAAACCATCAATAATAGACCACGATCAATATCAGGAAGAAACCATTCTGAAAATCACTCACAATATCAGGAGGAAACCATTCTGAAAATCACTCACTGGCAAGACTCCCCACTACAATGTACGAACTTCAAATCCTTCTAATCACCACAACTTCACAATCACACACTCATTGCCCTCATGCATACAAAACAGATCCATATAGAAAGCTTTATAGTGCAGATACAACAACGGCTAGAGGTAGAAGCAGAGACAAGTCTTCTCTGGCAATCGAGACTAGCCGACATTGCTAGCTCGGATCGACTGGAGAGAATGCAATCCACAACAGCCCTGATGTCCTTGATGAGGGAGATGTCCAAAATAACCACAAAATTGAGAGAGACACACTCCACAGTGAAGAACCCAATGAGGAAGGGAGACCAATTGAGCACTGAAATCATAAATGAAGGCCCAGCAGGTCAACTCCAAAACCCAGTCGGCCAACCCTGGATGGCGAAGATGCTTCCAAAGATATCCATGGAGATCGAACAGCAGGCCTTCCAGATATTTGAAAAACAAAATGCAATGAACCTACCGTCAAATAAGAAACTGATAGATAAGAAGATGAAGAAAAGGCAGAATGGATCAAGAGCATTCCTACGGAAAATTCCACCCCCACAACATAACCAAACGTTGATTATGGTTCATCTGTCTAATGAAAAGTCTGGCCAAACTTTACAACCTGAACAGAGTGGACTGACTCAATCAAAAGCAAAACCGATCACTGCCTCACAAAAACAAGAAGAACAAGAAGTGAAACAACAAGCAGACTTAATGGAACTCTCGCTATGTGAAATCACTGATGATACTGATTAATTCAGTGTATCATGCCAAATTGAAAATGCAGACATGATCATTATAGATCAATATCCAGACACTCATCGATCAGTAAATCAGCTTTTCGATATGACCTGCGTAGACATCTCAGATGAAGAACTGGATGACTCACACGACTCAGGAAGAGAAACCCAGAAGAAAAACAGAGATATTTCAACAAAAAAAGCCCCAAAACTGGTAAATCATGAAATATGTTCACCAAACACATCATTCCGCCAGACAATGAAGAGAGACAACTAGCATTTCCACAACTGAGAACGGCCATATTCATAGATCCTTTGAAAATGCAGGAAACATTTGTGATAACATTAGCACAACGAAAAAACGACAAAACCCTGGTAATACTCAATCGAACCAATATCCTACGACTACTAGGAGCAATCCCGGAGTTGAAACATTTAAGAACACATGACATCAATTTGGTGAGATTTACAGATGAACAGTCCTTAGATAGAGTGGAAATTGAACTAAAGTCACACATTACAATGCAGGAAATCCTAAAAACATCTAAATAGCTGGAATTCATAGGATTTCTGTGTATGGAAAGCACGAATCTCAGCACAAAGAAAGAACAAAGTCAGATGATAGTCATCTCAGAAGTCGAAACACATTCTACCGTGAATTTACTGACTACTATATTGATGAGGAGACTAAGTATCACTCAGATATGTCATATATACGACATAGTCTAAAGAGTTTGAATAGTCCCGCATCGAAAGAAAGAAACAAAAGACAAACCATCAGAAATGAGGTTCAGGACAAGCATATTCACAGAATAGATCAGGATTCACATTGTCAATAACAATCAATATTGAAAACCAAACTGAAACGAAATTGACTTCATGGAACACAAGGCGACACGAGCATCTCTTTGATCAGATGCATCCAGTGCTGGCGGGAAGCCAAATTATATGTATGTCTCCAAGAGACATGGCTATCTCACCCTACAGCGTGTGATGGCTATAAGATATTTGTGAATCCAGCCCACGTGAAACAAAAAGGAAGACCATCCTCAGGTCAACTGACAATGATCAAAATAGATTCCATATGGACCCCAATTGAATCAGAAAACTTAAATCTATGGTCTCAATATACCATCCTACAGAAACTGAACAAAGATGACAACCAGTATATGCTTCTGAAAGATATCACAACACTAGTAGTATTCAACCTGTACTGGAACCCCGTGGCTATCAACAAACTGATCTTCATAGATACAATCATGAGCGAGTTGATATCATAATAGCTAAATATCAAAGCCTAGATATTGTGCTATGTGGGGTCATGAATATTTATCTTGTCAATAAAATGGGTAAATTCAAAGACAGATCTAAGCTGACAACACAAGAAAGACTATGGGTTAAAGAAATGGACATGAGTTGTTTGACGAGTGTGGGAACCTATCAAACAAAGTAAAAACAAATGATCCCGACTTGGACCCAGGGGCAATCTAGATTACATATATACATCACTAGCCATTCATGCAGCAAGATGCCGAATGGAGATTCTGCTGACAAAGTACAGCGATCATCATATCTGTCTAGTAACCTGGGCAGATTACAGAGAGACAGTGACAAAAACAACCGCTCCCAACGCTTGACCTTAATATACAACAAACAAGATCACGAATAAACCCGGGTCAAATGGAAGATCTTGTAGATAAATTCCAGAACTCTGAGAAACCCCCTCTACTAAAAACAAACTATGAATGGTTATTATAATCACATACTCGAACAAAGAAAGGTAGAATTAAGGTCAATCAATACCATATCCACCATTTTGACTCCGAAATTAAACGAAAAAAAAGGAACTCATGGAAATATGTAGGAAAAAATGTAAAAGTACCAACAAACCTGATCTCCTGGCTATTAGAACCACAAAACAAGGCTACAGAAACTGCATCATGACCCATAAAGCTACTATGATGCAGAACGATGCAGAAAATATGCAAAAATGTTTAAAAAAACATAATGCATGTGACCTATGGGGTTTATTGAATGCGCCTTATATGAATGAACAAAAGCTCATACAAAACATGACAGAAGCGATATGGGAAACCCATTTTTTTCAACTATACAGAAGAAGAACAAACATTGATGAATACCCTTGTCAAGACACCGAAAACTAGATATTCACTAGAACAAAAGAAGAACTTGTTCAAATTATCAAAAAGCTCAATCCATCAAGAGCTCCTGGACCTCACAGTCTAACCAACGAAATACTTCAAAACTCACCGGAGCACTGGGCTGACATCTTACTGCAAATGTTAACCATAATCAATCGATATGAACAAATTCCAACAACTTGGAAAATGGCAACACTCATACCTATTTACAAGCAAGGGGACAAAGAAGATCCTGCAAATTATAGACCTATTGCACTTCTTGATCCCCTGGGCCAGGTTTTTGCAACCATTCTGCTCCACGAACTGTCAGCATGGGCCACTGAACAAAATCGCTTTGCCAAAAGACAAACAGGCTTCACCAAATTAGTAGGTACAAACATCGACCTACTCCTGCTAAATATTCTGAAACATGAGGCCTTGAATAAAAAAACAACAGTTTGGATGGCATTTGTGGATTTACATCTGGCGTTTGACTCCGTAAACCGACAGCTCTTATGGACCAAACTCAAAAAATGGAAATTCCCAAACCATATTTTACAACCTATTAAAGCCCTCTCTTCAGAAGCTAAGATCAGAGTAAGACTGGCCAAAGAGGGAGTGCAAACCATACACATTGAAACATGGAATGGACTCAAACAGACCTTCCCATTGGCAGCAAACTTGTTTAATCTCTTCACTGCTGATATCCAACAAGAAATGTGGCAATCCATAATGAAACCTCCAAGGATAAACCCTACACCACTGCCACTAATTATGTACGCAGTTGATATTGTTTTGCTCGATCAAACCCCTCAAGGTCTTCAGCACAGTCTGGATGCAATGGAAACATACATGAAAAAGAACGAGCTGGAAATAAATGTGGAAAAAACAAATAATGTCCATAACAAAAATAACGAAGAAAACACGAACACCAATTTTCAAAATTAATGGCCTGTCATTAGACAAAGTCCAAACTTTCAAATAACTGGGCCTAACAATTAACCAAACAAAAGATGAAAAAGAATTGACAGAAATTCTGTGTAAAAAAGCATATGCCTTTGCTAGACAAGGCCAGACGATTCATCATAAATTTGGAAAATTCTCCTTCCTCCCTATCACGACCTTCTATAGGAATAAAGTTACCCCAGCATTGACATATGGAAGTGAAACATTCGCAATACAGCATCCAAATATATGGCCTAATCTGGAGGCAATATTTTGGAGAAAGATCATGGCCCTTCCGGCATCTTTCCCGATAGCAAGGATACGCTTTGAAGTGGCAATACATTCCCTGAGATCAATCGTCTCATGGAAGAAACTTGAACTATACCACAAGATCATCACCAACGAAAAAATCCCAGCAATTGACATATTGAGAGTAAACCAAAACTCAATGAACATGAACATTTTAACTGAATGGAAACACCAGATGACACAGATAATGATACAAGAAGAAATCACAACAGAAACGCTACTCAACCACCCACAATATGCGAAATGACTGGATAAAAATATGCAAAGAAAAAGCAACCTACAAAGAAAATCTGATATGTAACACAGAAATAAGTGCACTCAATCAACTACCTCCATATCTCATTTTATTTCCAGATAATAGAATAATAGAATAAGAATATTATTCATGAAATTTCGAATGAACACAACGAGAGCAAGATTGCTTATAACTAAGCAGGAAATTAAGGGAAACCAACACTGCAGGTTCTTTAAAAATAAAGAAACGGTAGAAACACTGAATGAAATCATCATGATATGTCCAGTACTGCAGGCCGAAAGAACGTTATGTAGGACATATTTTAGTAAGCAAGATGGGCCAAAATAATGGTGGGGAAAGAGAAAAAACTGATCTACATCATCATAAAATTCTGGGAAAAAGCAATGTCCATGCTGCCAAGTCAATGACAATTTAATCACCGCGGGTCCGGCCACATGTGTAAAGAAATCAATTGACTTTGAAAGAATATATATTGAATAGGAGATGAAATTACTCTGTCTTGTAAATATGAAATGAAAAGTTTATGTATAAACTAAATCATTTAAATTTTTTAAAAAAAAAAAACGTGAGATTGCAGACCCATTCTTTGTGTTTGTAAATGTTGTAGCAACAAAAGATAATCGTTTGGCAACAGCTTATAGCCATCAGTAAGGTGAAAGAAGTATTATATCAACTGAAGCACAATGATTTGTTATAAAGGCAGTCTGAGTGTACCAGATTTGTCTATGCTTGATGTTGAATCCACAAGCAAGACCAGTGCAAGTCAGTTCCAACGTCTATCTGTCGCAGAAGGGAATAGTTTGCATGAACATTACACAATTCATCCTCTACACTCACGTGAAGTCATAGGCAACAGTTTACAAATATACCGGACAAAAGTCACAAAAGGTACACCAATCAGTGTCTGGGAAAACATCTTTAGAAGCTTGTAATTTCCCTATGCTTTTTCCTACTAGAAAAGGAGGCAGCTTGATGATCGGAAAGCTCCAATATTTTTTTCAGAATATCGTTGCACAGAAATATATTCTGAAGATTCCCAATTCCGCACCAATATTGAATATATATTTCACTTACTGTATAAAGTACATTTTTGACATTATGTTATTCTGTTGCTGATACACTTCAGATGGGAACTAATTTTCAAAATGTTTCTGCATATGATATTTTGTGACAGGTATAAGAAACAAATGATATTTTAGATTGAAAAATTACCAGTATCCTTCCCACAGTGAGAGGAACAAAGGAATATCAGTATAGAAGGCACTGAGAGGTTAAAAGCATCATCAGAAATGAGGACCTACCAACTTGGTTCCTGACTTTAAGTTGCGCTGAGTATAGTTAGTATGATCTTGCAGAGTAGATTTGTGAAGGCAACCCACAGAAAGAAGACATAGAACACATGGCATGGGCAAATTGTGTTCCATATTTCCTGTAAGTGTATCACGAATCTTCCATCACTGATTTTTAGCCATGTTACACATTATATGTAGAAAAGGAAATGGTCCACTGGGTTCTGTGGAATATTTCTTTGGTAGAAAAGAGGACCAGGCATGTGGGGCTCCACATATACATACACTGTTGTGGATTAAAGATGCTCCTCAGTTGGGTAAAAAAAGTGTTGGCTGTGTGAGGAGATTAAATAAAAATATGATACTTGTTACATCCCTGCTCAGCATGTTTATGCTGATTTATGGAACAAAGTGGAAAGGTTTCAAAAGCACTCATGTGGAAAGTACTGTCAGAGAAAATATACAAATAAAGACAAGTACTCCACTGAGTGCAGATTTGGCTTCCCTAGGCCTGTTACATCAGTTGTTCAAGCTAATAGTTTAATGTCACCTGTTTGACACTATGTTACTGGTAAGTTTCCCAGGAATACGTACCATTTAAAAAGAGATAAGGAATGCAATTCATTCATTAATTCAATCCTGTCATTGCTCAGCTTTGGAATGCAAATACGGATGTACTGTACATTGCAGATGATACAACATCTGTTGCTCATTAAGTTACAGCATACATGAAAAAAGCTGAAAAGAGTGTTGCTGTTGAAGTATGGGCAGACTCATCAGCAGACAGAATTTGTATTCAGAAATGTCTACTCTTTGCTCTGAAGATGCTCTCTCATAGAGAGTGAGGACGATATGAAGCTGCAGATTGGCTAACTAGTTTTCCTCTGTAGGGACATAGCATTAATGTACCATGGTTAAGTCTTAGATCAGCTGCTACAAGAAATCGGGGACTGAAGCCTTTGAGTGAAATTCAGCAGTTAGCTGAAAAAGTACCTGGTAGTACAGAGATTCTCAATTAGAACTTGATGGATATCTATTATTCAAATTGGTTCTGCAGAGTTAGAGGATCTTTGTTTGTATGAAGTAGCAGAACACTACTCATATCGAAAAATGTAAACAAACAATCGCAGAGGACGGTTTAGTGTAAACGGATGTACTGGTTGCCTAGTGAGACATGAAAAGCCAAGTCTCACCAACCACATGAAACTCACTTGCCAAACTGCGGAGAAAAGTAATTGTTTTATTTTTGACTTTTGCAGTTTTTCTTTTCATGGCGGGCAGAGAGTGAGTTGCTTGGAAGTTTTGAAGCTTTTGAACAATCATTTTTTGCTAAAAAAAAAACAATTAATTATATATCCAAAATGTGAAAAGTGCTTAGAGTAATTGGAAAACAAACTAAATCAAGAAGAACTTTTGGCAACTGAATTGGCAAAAGAGACTCCAGAGAGCAGTCAAGATTCTGCACAAGGAAGTTAAAATGTTTTAGGTGAACCAATTATTCAAAGTGCAATGCACTAAAGTTGCAGATGCATATTATGAGAAATTAGTAAGTAAAATTTATGTATAGAAGAAGGAAGTCTACTGTAAAATCAAACATAGGCTTTTGCACCTTTAGCAACATGGCAAGCATGAATGTTATTATGACTAATACAGACCTCTATTGATGTATGTCAGTGGACAAACAGGAACAGGAAAAGAATTTTTAAATTGATGAATTGAGAGCAATTAGACAAAATGTAACTCATTGCTACCTTGTTTATTGTAACTGCTCCAAAAGGTTTAGCAACATTCAACATAGGGGGTGTTACTTTACATCGATTGTTGATGCCACCAGTGGAGCATGATAATAAACGTAAATATCGAAAACTTTTATTTAATGCAGCACAAAAAGTAGGGAAAGTTCTAAGCAAATTAAGTACCTTAATTGTACTTGATGCTAGCTTTCATTCACTTGCGAATATAAGAGGTCCTAACTGACTTGCCATAACATTTTGTTTGGAGGTAAACCTGTCCTTGTTCTTGGAGATTTGTTACAATTAACTCCCGTGAAAGGTCAACTAGTCTTCAAGATTATGCAATCAATGGATAGTCAGAAAACTATAAGCAGCATTGGTAATTGGTAATTACAACCTTTGGAATTGTTTTGAATTCCAAGAACTTACAATTAATATGAGGCAATCTGCAGACTTAGAGTATGTGGAAATGCTTAGTAAGATATGTACAGCTATCCGTGAGGAGAATATGAAAACATCCTTAAAAGGAAGACATGTTTTATGCAGGTTGCACTGCAACAGATGTCATGTTGGGTCTTCAAGAAAATAACATTTTTTGTGTTGCTTTGGTGTGTACACTTGAAAAGTGCAACAAATTCAACAACAAAATGGTGCTCTCTGAGAAGCAAGATATTGCAGAGATTAAAATGGTGCAATATTTTAGATGGCGATCTTATGCCACTAGAGTTAGATTAAAGAGCAAAGGCACAATTAAGTCAAATTGCCAGTTCAATTTCTAAAAGAGTAGGTCTAGGACCAGTTTTAAAACTATGCATCAATGCACAATGCCCAAGTAATGTTGAAGAGGAACATTAATGTAGAAATTGGTCTTGTCAATGGAGCAATGGGAAGGGTGGTTGCATTTCACACTTTTCAGCACAGGAGAAATATTGAGCATAAAAAGACAATATACATACATTTTCCCCTAAAATTCTAATTAGTGATCAGATCTCATTTCTTTTTAAAACTCTTTACAATTCTTTGTAACATTGTGGACACTCATGTGTCCACACATAAGTCATTCCTACATATCTGTCTACATTGTTTCCTGCACTAGCACTTCAAAAATAGTAATTACACATTCTTGACTATAATCTGGTGTACTAAGAGAAAAATGTTCTCTTCCACATGCAACAGCATCTATACTTTGGATTGACATTGCCAAATGTGTGTTGTGTAGTATTTCATCTACAGATACATTAATAATTGACATAGCTGTTTCTCTAGTCTTGAAACTATTTTTTGCATCAGTGGTGACATTCGAATAGGTTTTGGGAGGATAGCTTCATTACTGAATTGAACAGTTTGTACTTTGTTGGGATCTCAGCGAGACGCGCGGATGATTTGCTGGAAATGTAGTTTGAGGACCGCTTTTTTCAGGAAAGTCTATCCTTTAAGTCACTTTCCGACAAGTTGTCGTATGAAGGAAGTTCAGTTATTGCTAGTTGGGGCGCTGCCGATGTGTCAGCCGATGGCCCTGCTGCCGATATGCTAGCCAAACCTTTTCCTCCTTGGGTATGGCTTTCTGGGATTACCATCAGAGCTGAATGCAGGGTGGCAGGGTGCAAGTACCTCTCCCTGATGCCGGTAGATGCAGGTAGGCTTCTTTGCCACAGACCCAATACATGTCCATCAATGCAGTTGTACCTTTTTTCATATCCGGAATAATGATTGTTTTGTTACACTGCTTGTTGGCGCCCATTTGTACCTTTCCTTCCCCGTGGAAACAAAGCTCATTTGGTATTTCTTTTTGGGTATTGATAGGTTTTTCTACAGCGGTAGCCCAGGTGAGTTTTGCAATGTACTGGGACCAGACAGGAGAACAAGTTTCTTTGACCCATTGAAGGTTTTCTTCAGTTCGTCCCCTCAGTTCTTCAGCTATGCACTCGATCGTTCTGTCATGCCACTTGTTTTCTGTGAATCTTGTTCCTTTTATGACAAAGAATGCTTCTTTAATGCAGATTACTCCTTGGCGCCTGCTTGTGCATGTTTTCTCGTTCTGCAGCAGTTCTATTGTAACCGTGTGTGCCTGGAAGGTGCTCCGAATTCTACATAATACGAGATGAATTAAACACTAGGCGTTTTCCAAGGGTACTTCTTGTGGTACAAGTATTTTGGGTGTGCCTGAAGCATGCGGTATGAGAGAGCAGACGTAGCAGCTCTCGTTTGTAGCTTGTTTTGCTTTAGCACTCATGTCTGAGTACCATTTATTTGACTGATCTGGGTGGCGGGGATCTTCAATTTCATCTAATCTCAGGCCATGGTACATATCATATCTTTTCCCTCCTGACCCCCTTTTTCGTCTCCTCCTCCCCCCTTCCTGGTTATCCATTGTTTTTACGATAATTTATGGGAAAAATTCCTTCCCATGCTGTGTCATTGAATTCATTCACAGTGTAGCCAGCCTGCAGTTCTGGGGTCTCTTGGGTAGCAGCAACATAAAACTGCACTATAGGTCCTTGTGAGGTAGGTTATGTGGTTGTCCGTACATCAACACTTATCAGTTTAGATTCATTCTCCCAAAAGCAATCACCATTATACTGGTTGGTCTCATTGTCATTACTCAGGGTTATAGCAGCAAGTGGACAGAGAGGGGCTGTCGCTGTGCAGTTTATGTACTACATAGTGAGATTTGTATTAACAGAATAATTATTAACAGAATAATTATGTTTCCACATGGGTTTCACACCTGCCCATATAAGTATTGCTCCTTCTTGTATTAGCTTTGCCCCCTCCCCCTTTTTCATGTCATCAACAATGAAAAACACAGTATAGAACCATGCCGTGAAAAATAGCATAATCCAAAACAATATTCCAGAATATTTCACGCCACACTCTAATAATATTTATTAATTTTATTAATTACCCTATCACTAACTAAACTGTGTTGTCATCTGTGAGTGTACTCCTTTCGGCAATTTTGTTACCTGGAGAGGTGATATAAAATTGTTAAGTGACATGCATACATTATTTATTTCATTACGTTGTCATTTTGCTGTTGACATATCTACTATTGCTAAATGATACTTTCTATGGTGCGCACACCTAAATGCTATTTTTCTATTTTTCTCGTCATTTCATTTGTATTATATCATTTCGTAATTAACATCATTTTCTTTCAATAATAATCATCATTTTTCTATACAAGCTGTCCATTTAATTTCTTGATAATGATAGAAAGAGACAGAGAGAGAGAGAGAGAGAGAGAGAGAGAGAGAGAGCCCTAACTAATTTTTACTGAATGCTTTTCAATTTTTCATTTCCGTCACTTTGTGCCTTTTCATAGTTCCTCTCTTACCCTCTAGCAAATTTGTTGCTGTTAGTTTGTTCGCATTGAAGGATTGCGCTATCACATGCTCTTCTCACATCTGATAGATGCACCCAATATTTCAATCCATTAACCTTTACAGCGGTAGGTGTGCAGTATATTACTTCGTAAGGGCCATGAATTCTTGGGGAGTTCCACCTCTGAACAAAACTTCATACATACACATTTTCTCCTGGCATTAACTGACCCTTTGGACTGTCTTGGGCTGGCATTGCAGTGTCTGTCACAGCATTTTCAGTAAATGGTGGTGCATCTTGTCGTGCTATGCTACGCACTGTGCGTGTTAACTGCGTGAGGTATTCCATGAATTCTTTCCCCAGCACTGTTGCAGCTCTGTGAGCATCTGAAGCTTTTCTTACTGGGGAGAGTGGTATATGAATATGCCTGCCCATCACCATTTTGTGCGGGCTCAAATGGTGTTTTTTACTTGGCTGCGTTCTGAGTTGAAACAGTGCTAGGGGCAAGCAATACACCCAATTCTTTTTAAGCGTGTTGCACAACTTTGACTCACTTTTGAGCAGGCCATTGATTTTCTCCACCATTGCGTTAGCCATTGGGTGATAAATCAAACACAGTTTGTGCATGACCCCCGGTAAATGACGTTACTTCCTTGAAGGGGTCATTCACAAAGTGTGTGCCATTATCTGATCTTATTACATCACATATGCCCCACCTTGGGAACACCTCTCATACTGGGAATTTCATGGCTCACTTCGCATCTGGGTGGAGACATGGTCCAGCTTCCACCCACGGTGAGAAGGGACAAACTGTCACAATTAAATATCTTGCTCCATTACATCTTTCTTCCATGTCCACATAGTCAATGTGGAGCTCTCTGAATGGGCCCACAGGATGCAGTAATGTTCCTCGCAATGTCCTCAGTGTCATCCCTGAACTGTATGTTTGGCATTTGGTGCACTCTATAGTAAACTTTGACAGATGTTCCTGTAAGTTCGGAACAAACCAATGTTCCTGTATATCTGCTGCGATATGTTCCTTAGTTACATGCATCAGAAAGTGTAGCTGTTGGAACGCTCTTTCCAGCAACTCCACTGGCATCACCACTTTCCCCGTTAATTCCTTTCTCCATATTAAATCTGTTGATGACTGTTTGCACCCTCTCTTGGCCCATAGTTCTTGCTCTTCTACCGGTGTGTGTCTTTGAAGCTCTATTATTTGGGATATTGGTGTATGGTTATATTCCTCTTCTAATGTGTCTGTACTTGGCGTTTTGATAATACATTCAATTGCTGGTGGGACATTGAAATATGCTGCGTCTTTCACTGCTGCGTCTGCTGCCGCGTTTCCCAATGAGATTGCGTCTGTGTTATTGGAATTCGCTTGGCATTTCACCACTGCTACTACTGATGGTTCTGCTAATGCTTCTATCAACTCATTTATTAATGCAGCATGTTTCACTGGTGGCCCATCTGCCCCCCGGAACCCTCTCCATCGCCATTGTGACAGCTCTGAGTGTACTGTTGTTGTGGCATATGCCGAATCTGAATATATCGCTACTGCACATCCTTTGGCAGTGCGCAACGCCTCAATTAGTGCAGTCAATTCTGCTGCTTGTGCAGAGTAATGAGAGGGGAGGTACTTTTGTACAATGATCTCATATCCGTCTTCCTCCATTCTTAGAACCGCCACTCTGTGTTTTTCTCCTGCTTCACTATCTACTGATGCTGATCCATCTATGAAGTATATCTCTCCTTCCTGTAGTGCATTTTCACTCGATTTGGGATTATCATCATCTTCTCTCTCATATGTTGCACAATCGTGTTCCTGTATGTCTCCTACAGTACATGGTTCGTTAATGAATGTGGCTGGGTTTACTGTCTTACACCAGACCACATAAACATTTGGACTGGATATTATTATCTCGTAGGCTGTTGCCCTTTGTGTTGTTAATGTTGATTTGGATCTTTCTAGGATAGCAAAGAGTGAGTGTTCTGCGTATAAGGTCACTGAGCATCCCATCACGATGGTGGCGCTTTTTTCGATTGCGAAGGCCGCTGCAGCGCGAGCTTGTTTGCATGCAACGTGCCCTTGCATAACTGTGACTAATGTTCTGCTGTAATAGGCCAATGGCTTGTGACCTGGCGATGGTTTCTGTGTCAGCACTGCAGTCATTAGCGTACCATTGCATTGTGAAAATAAGTAGAATTCCCTGTTGTAATCTGGGTTTGCCAGAACTAGTGCATGTACAATGAGATCTTGCAGTTTGAAATACTGTGTCATCATCTCATTTGTCCATTTGATTGGGACATTATTCTTTTGTGCTTCCTTCAGTGCTTGTAGCAGTGGGAATGCTATGCTGCGTAATCGAGTATCCATGCGCGGCAGTAATTACAGATACCGAGAAACTTTTGCATGTCTTTTACTGTTTTTGATATTATCATATGGCGTATGGCTGTGGTCCTGTCGGGCAATATCCTCTTGCCATCTTTTGAAATTTGCTGTCCTAGGTAGAGCACCTCTGCTAGGCAATATTGCAGTTTGCCTTTATCTACCTTGTACCCTTTCATGGCCAACAAATTCAACAATGTTATTGAATTGGCCCTGCACTGTTTTTCACTCTTGCTGCAGATAAGTAAACTGTCGACGTATTGTATTATCGTGCTTTCTACATCAATGTTTCCGAGCTCTTCATGCAAAATCCTATTACAAATGCTGGGGTTTTCACAATATCCCTGCGGTAGTCTGCAATGTTCATATCTACTCCCCCCTAGCGTGAACGTTGTGAGGTACTGAGAGCTTGGCTCAATCGGAATTGAGAAGAAAGCGTTCTTCAAATCCACTACTGTGAAACATGTGGCATCTTTAGGTATGCTGCACAATATTGAAGCTGGTTTAGGAACTAATGAGAATTCTATCTGTATGACATCATTAATTAATGACATCATCATTAAGTGGACGTAAGTCCTGGATCATTGCTATATTACATGGTGAATTAGATGGTACTATTATCCCTTGTTGTAACAGGGCATTTATTGTTTCTTGCATTCCTTCCTCTGCCTCCTTGGAAAGTGGGTACTGTTTTACTTTGGGCAGTATGGCTCCTCGTTTTAATTTTATTTTGATTGGTGTAACTTTGTGTAATAACCCTACATCATGGGGGCCTGTGGTCCATATTTCTGGAAACACCTTC
Organism: Ambystoma mexicanum; assembly: GCF_040938575.1. NCBI lineage: Eukaryota > Metazoa > Chordata > Amphibia > Caudata > Ambystomatidae > Ambystoma > Ambystoma mexicanum. Next base: position 703,303,571 of record NC_090926.1, on the reverse strand, counting down.
TCCATGCCTTTCTCAAATATGGTGGGTGGCACATTAACACTAGTCATAAGAGGATTGTGTATTTCCCTGTGCTGGATCATGATATCGCAAGGTATACTTATCTCCATTATTATTTCCCTGTCATTCTCACTGTCAGTGAACAATTCTTCATCAGTTAAGTTGTGCAATATTATGTGTGGGTCTATGCACAGTACTGTTCTCCACTCGCACCCATGTGTGTCCAGTCCTATTACTGCAATATGTTTGCTCGAGACCTGTACCCCCTCTAGGTCAATAGACAAAATTGTTCCTGGTACAATATCTGTATTCACAATGGTGCGGAAGACAAAATCTGAGGGTACCGTCCACTCTTTTCTTGTTATCTCTGGCACCACCTGTGCTAACACCTTGATTCCATAAATGAACATATCCATGTCAATGGCACCCCTATTACTGCACTTTCGTTTGTCACTGTGCTGATCATCAGCATCGCCCGTACAGGGCATACTACTGGGGTGGAACAAACTAACCCCCGTTCAGTGAAGGAGATCGTCATGTTTAATTTACTCAGCAGATCTCTTCCCCGCAAATTCATTGGCGCGTCTTCATGGTACAGAAGAGGTGCACACACTGTTTTTCCCCCCACTGTTATATCAAGATCTTTTGTGAAAGGAAATTTTAAGATAGCCCCAGAGAACCCTTGCATTTCCAAATTCTTCCCGAGAGTGGGAACCGGCCTTCCATGAGGCATGATTATTCTGCTCCTGAGTCTACCATAAAGATGAACTGTTTGTTGCCTATCTCTGCTCCCACTAGTGGTTCCTCTTCTGCACGTAGGGTAGTGGATAGGACTGGACACGCAAGTGCTTTCTGTGGGCTGTCCGAATAGGCATATGTCTCCGTTGCTGGAACCGAGAAGACGTTATATCCCATCACCGCTGCACTGCGAAAAGGTGCCGGTGAGCCATTAGCAGATGTGGCAAAAATGTTATTGTTTGCATTTCCTACAGTAATTTGTTTTGCCATTTGTTGTTGCATACCCCTCTGCTGTTGTTGTTGTTGGTGCTGTTGCTTTTGTTGTATTTGGGGCTCATTATAATATTGCTCGCTCTGCCCACCCCCTCCCATTGGTAACCCAAAGGGACTGCATGGGTGTGGGTGGCCATAATGTTGTTAATTTCCTATAGGGGGCCCTTGATAATAACCCATAGGTCACATTCTGCATTCCCTTGAATAATGCCCCCACCTTCCGCAGTTCCATCATGACCCTTGTGGTCCTCCCCTCCTCCCAGGTCCTCCAAATCCTCTATTTCCCATTCCTCTGAATCCCCCTCTTGGTCCTCTGTACCCACCTTTTCCTCTTGCTGGCCTCTCTTGCCATTGGGGCCCTCCGTACTGTTCATATCCATCCCACTGCTCCTGTCCGCTTGCAGACCATTTTGGCTGGTGCATTTCTGACTCCCTCTTCTCCTTCGCCATTCCTGTCAGTTGATGTGGCAGAATTCAGCGCTGTGACCTTCACTAATTTATTTTGTACTAGCTTTGCTTCGTCTGCCAACCTTCGTTGTGGTATCTCTTTTCCTCTTTCTTTGATCCTCCTACAATGGTGCACAATTATGCTCTAAATCTCGGGCCAGCCCTTGGCTTCTATCCAAGCTATTTTATCCAAGGCCTTCTGTACCTCCATTGGGAGCCCTTTTTTGATTATGAAGTAGAACAAGGCGGTAGATTGGTCCCACGGCGTACCCGTTTCACTTCTCCACAGGTCTTGCACCTGGAGTATGAATTGCGTAGGATCCTCCTCCTCTCCCATAGTGCACTGCATCACCAAGTGTACATCTGGAATATCTGGAAACGTTCTCCGCAATGCAACCCATGCTTGTGTTCTACCGTTGTTGAATGGGGATCCGTCATGGCGGTCTCAGCTCATTGTCACTCCGGGGAACCCACCTTCACCCACACTGCATCTACTTGATCACCAACAGCGAACACCAGCAAACTTTTCACATCCCCTATGGCCAATGGTACCCCTGCTGTGTTCTTTTCGAATGCATATATCCATTTCCCCGCCCCACCCGAAAGTGGAGGGAGAAGTTTCAACAAGTTATTCTTATCTATCTGTGCCCAAGGTATGTAGTGGGGCCTCCCTGCTCATTTGTGTATTAGGGGCATTTGCAGCTTTGTTTTCCCACTTTCTTACATTTCGTTCCCTTCCTTGTTTTACTTACCAGCATGTCTCGTACTCTTTGTCTTAGCCTCTCCTGCCATCTTGGTGCATCCCTTTCATGTTCTTCATCGAATGGGAATGGCAGTGGAGATCCCGTTGCTGCCACTGCCTCTTTATATTCATCTAAATCACTCCATACCTGCTCTTCCTCCTCCTCCTGTTCCCTTCTTTACTGCGTGTCCCCTCTCTGGCTGTCCGGGGTTGCTGGTATTATTATTCTCACGGGTTTGCCGTTCAAATGGAACAGAAACGCACCTGATTGCCACTCTTGTTCTTGCCTTTGTGGTATTGGCGCCGACGGTGGTGGCGGGGATGGTGTGGATCCCCATGCGCCACTTGGTGGAGGTGTGAGGTCACCCAATGTTCCCTCCCCCTGGCAACATCTGGCCCCTGTCGCACAAGGGTCGTAACCGTGTCATCTCCAATTGTGCATGCGCAAGCTGTCTGTCTAAATCTCCTGTTAACTGCGCCAAATTCACTGGTGGGGCACTGGTTGGGCCATACAGCCCTCTTCTTTCATACGGGGGTGGTGCGGTGGCTGATGCCGTTGCCGGGGTTGTTGGTTGGTGCATGCTGGCACATACAGGGGCTCACTGGATCCCACTGCAGGCCTTGTCATCAATGGGTATATTCTAGTAGGGTCCTTCTCTGTTGTGGTTGTCGTACATTCTCCCCCTGTAATCCCATCTCCTCCCTCCGGCACCTTCTCTTTCTCAATTATCATGTCCTTACTTACCTCACCGGTAGGCACTACTTCTTCAAACATTCACCACTAATCTAGCACTTCCCTTCTGTTGTGCAATTGCTTTCCTCTGTATTTCACGAGCAAGTGTGTGGATACTAGATCCTATACCCTCTTGTCAAAGGACCCTCCCTCCGGCCACATCAGCGTTACGCTGTCTCCTTTTATTTCCACCACCCATTGATCATGACACTTTTGTATTTTCTCACTATACAAAGGGAGATGCTGACAAATGTGTGCTAATGGTGTTGTCCATCCCATGATAGCATATTTGTATTCTTATTTTTTGGTCACTTCACTTTCTGGGGATAAATGCACAATCAATCAGCCAACAATCTCTATTTTGTGACACTTCTATTCAACCTTGTTTAACCTTTGGTGCCAACAATATTTCAACAACCTTTTTACTTACACCACCTTGCTGGAACCACAAATTAGTTTAAAAAAGTATTCATTATTTGCCAATATTCAACATGTTTATCATATTACTCACACATTTCATTGCCAATTTTCCTGATCAAACTTAATTCTTTTAATTTCACAAATACATAGGCACTTACTAACAGAAAAAACATGTAACACTGTCGCCCATGAACATAAAACACATGAACATATAACATGAACTACCTTTGCTTTGCTCCTCTTCTTAATTATTTCAGTTTATACCCCTCAACCTTGCTTTCTGATGCACTCCCCACCTCTAAGCCCCCTCAATCTGCCTCACCAAGAGTTCTGCTCACACGGAAAAAGAATATTCTAAATTACTACTCCGAGTCCACTAAATATATGCGACTCCTACTGTTTTTCTCTTTATCTTCACTTATTTACCTGCACTGGACGAGACAATGCTATGCAGCACCGCCTTCTACCCCCTTTGGGCTAGAATCCCTTGTACCTCTTTACCTCTTTTTCATTTTCTCCACAAAACCTAATGGCCATATAAAGGATAGATAAGAAAAAGCCCCAGTAACATTCACACAGACCCTAACTTTGCCCTCTTTTATTTTACCCACTCTGTTATATGTACCCCTTCTCCCAAACCCTCTTTTTTCCCCTTGAAGTCTCGCACCCGGGTGTTCAGTCGGGTGGTCGGAGAGCCACCATCATGGTCTATCCACAATCTGGTCGGCACCCCAACCAAGCCGTGGCCCGCCTTGACAAGCTATTTTTGTTCGATATTCGGAAAATGGGAACCCTTGGACCCTCTTGTTGTGCGCAGGGACTGGTCAACTGCGGAGGCAATGGTTTTGCTGGGGGGTGTCCCGGATCTCGCCGCATGGCACGGGGCCTCGGGGCACCTGTCCCAAATCAGGTTGCAGGGGGGTCACCAAATGTAAAGGTCCATCCCCGTTTTAGCACCTGCAATACAAATAAAATAAACACACCCCAGCGGGGAATGAGACTAAGAGAACAGACTGCGAGATTTAGTCTTTCTTAATAATGAATTGGCATCCAGAGAACTCTGCTGCCTGAGAGCACTCTGGCAAACAATACACTTACAATTGATTATAAGGGCGGAAAGCGTCATAAATGATGTCAGACATGAATGTTGCAAAATTCAATATGATTGGACACAAGCTTGCGTTGTATAGGCACATACAGGTGCTGCTCCTCCGTGGTTGGCTGCTGGGTTGGCGGGAGGGTGAGCGTCATGAGGTCCATCTGTCTGTGTCCAGGCGGGGTGAGGGTCAGGTCGCTGTGAGGCAGGGTGGCCGCTAACTGAGCTAACATAATACGCTACCATAAAACATGCACTAAACAATAGTCATTACAACTCCTTTGAGCAAATCATCATAAGCCTATAAATTGTATTCATGTAATCGCATCATTACTTATTGGGACTTGTATGGTGTACCAGGTTAAGGGTCTTGACCAGTATGATAACATTGATTGCGGGGTGGGTCTGGATTTATCAAAGTGGCTGGGGACAAGTTGACATTTGCTAGTTACAGAAGGCAATAAACTGTGACACAGGTCTGATTTTAGCTAAGGGAACGCTGGGGTGGGCTTCATGGCAGGGTCACATATCTGGTACATCAAGAGAATACCTTGCAGGGACATAGGGTTACACTGACACAACAAGAGGGTCCAAGGGTTCTAACAGTGAGGGTAAGAGGGCACTGGCAGGTTTGTGGAGATGGATGAGCTACAAGGCCTGGCTCAGGCCGGTTCACACACGGGACAGCAATCTCAGAGGAAGAGCGAGATATTATATTTGTTTTTGTTGCAATTGCCAACAGCTCGAGCATGAGAATGGAGCTGCAAAGCTTTCAGACACAGTGAGAAAGGGTAGGGGCTATGTGTGCGGTGCGTGCGGCACTGCACAGGGGAGAGAAGCCTTTTTGTATTATCGCAATGAGGCCTAGTCCAAAAAGATGGAGTCGAGGGTGTACAAAATGGATGCCAAGTGTCTCTCACAACAGCCCTATCTATGCCAATGTCAGCATAAGGCTGATGTTAACATAAAGGCGTCCCCCACCATTGGAAAAGCAAGTGGTCCAGGCTGTATTGAATGCATGGCAGGGGGCCCAAATGACCCCTCACTCCCACACAATAGTTTAAGTCCACTAGAGGACTCGGTTCAGTTCAAAAGGCCTAGTCGAAAGTCAATGGACGAGTGTCTTGGATAGGAAAGAGCAGTTCTTGTAGTAAATGGTAAAGTCTTTGCAAAAGTTCTCAGAAGTAGTTTGTACGAAAAAGAATCATATGTTGGGTCACAACTGATTAGGCCTGCAAGTTGGGAAAGTTTCATGAACGTTCACCACAAGAGGTAAGTTCTCTCAGTCGAGTTGGCACAGTACTTTTACATGAAGAACAAGATGCAGCTGAAGACGTTGGTTTCTAGCAGTTGCTGCAGATCTCACTGTTCCTGAGCCTCAGTCGTGGGGACAAGAGGGAGGACGCCGGGGGACTCCTGCACTGCATGGGATAGTCAGAAACCGCTGAGAAAATTGAGTCACGTCAGTTCCAGTAGCTGTAGTTCAAGCACACAACTGGTGTCCCTCTCCCTGGTTAAACCTAACCAGCTCAGAGAATGGTATCCAGATGGCTTACCAGTTGATTGGTCCCACCAACTCAAAGGAAGAAGTCGTCCTTGAAGGGGCTTCTCTGTCGAGATGAATTTGACAAAATGGACCTGCAGCAGGGCTTCACCAGGCAAATTAACGATCCAGGAGTTGCAGCAGCCGTCCTCTTCCAGATCCTTTCTGGTTCTTTCATTCCAGTGGCCGACTCTAATTTCTGGTCCAGAAGACTCACCTTTTAAACAGTGTTCTCCCTTCCATTCCAGCCTAGCTGTCACTCACCCAGCAGGTTGGCTGTCCTTGCCAGACAGTCAGCCAGCCAATCACGCCAGAGTGCATTTGGGTCTCCTAGGAGACTAAGCACAGGGAGCTTCAGGCACCTACCTCACTTCCTGCCCACCCCAGACACTCAGACGCCAGAGGTGGTCTTCAATCCTGAAGCGCACCAATGGCATTCAAACAAAGGGACCAAACCAGGGTTGGAGTGCAGAGACAAACTCTAGAAGGACCTTTCCAAAAAGAAACGGCGAAAAAAGAAGACCGGGACCCGTTTAAACAAAGGGGCTTAAGGTGTCATGTTGAAAAACATGGCTCCCGTGATGTTTAGCTACCGGTGTTCGAGGTCTGGAAAAATCACGGTAGTTCGTTGTAAAACCACTGCCACCAGCCATTTCAATAGGAAAGGGTAGCATGTGACTGCTACATGTGTTTTTAGACACAGGGGATACTTTGTAAGGTGAAGTTTTTCTCCTCTACTTCAGTACCAATGTATTTTTGTTCTATGTCACTTATTTGTCCAAGGACCTCTTATGTCAGATTTGCAGAGTTTTGTTTTTGTTTAGTTTAAATGATTCTGGAGTTGCACTTTGAATGCCAGCCATAGTTGTTGGGCACACGATTGTGCATTGTAGAGTGCTGTGTTGGCAGAATCGGTATATGGTGAAAGACACTTTTGCAAGATGATTCCAAAATCCAGTCACAATAATGTTGACGCAATCTAGTGTGAATGTGTGCAGGGGATGATTCCATGTTCTGAGGAGGATGAACTTGTTTTGACTTTTCCTTTCACATATTGGTTCAGAAATAGTCATACGATTTCAATGATTGTGTTTGCTCGTTCGATCTGCATGACCTTTTGTATACAGGACGTGATGCCAGGTGAGGAGAAGTGTGCTTTTGAAATTACTGTTGTTCATAATGCTTATTTTAACCATTTTGCAACTTTGGCGATCAATGCTGAATACACTTGTGTTTTGTTCTGGGTATTAGGCTTCTTTATGGGAGAAATGTTCAACTGTTTGTAGTATGATACCAATTGCCCTTGCAAATGTTAGAGAAGTTAGGTACTTTGACATTGTACATGTGTCTGAGTTTATTTTCTAGCTTTGAAACTAATTTTTTTAACCGTTTCATTCAGTTTAAGATGGGAAATAAAATATTTTTTAGGGTGAATATTGTGTAAAGTATTGCTCTTTCGGAAATGGTTTTGTAATTAAACTGTTCGGATTTCCTTTTAAATAGACCTTGAATAGTAAGTACATTTTTTTATTTTATTTGTTTGGCTGAAATAATGCAACCTTTCAAATTTTCAATTCATAATTACAAAAAAATTACAATCAAAGTTATCTATTTCATATATTCCTATTTACAAATACTTTAGTTACAACTACAATTACATTTGTTAACAATTAAAATTACAGTACATTTTGTAATTTACCCTGCACATTCTTTCCACAAAGACTTAAAACTAATCTGGAAATAACTTATTTAAAAAAAAATGGACAATTGCTTTCTTCATGGCAAATTTTCTGCTCCAAAAGACACGCCGCCAGAGGTCCTCATGATCAGTTGGTGTAAAGATGCATAATATCTTTGAGAAGAATAGATTTCGCTGCGTATCGAAATTAGGACAAGAGATTATAATGTGTTCTAAAGTTTCTTTCTGCATGGTGTTCTTACAGAAACAACAGAAATGTGAACTCTTTGGAATCTGTTTTCTCCTGGCCAAGATGTCATTGGTAGGCCATAGGTTTAATCTGAATCTTAGATATTTGTTTCTTATGTATGCTGAAGGACATTTAACCAAATATTCTGACATTTGGCGGTGTCTCTTATGTCTAAACAATGCAGTTGAGAAGTTCTTATATGAAGTACACGTTTCTCCATTGATAATCCAATTTAACTGGTATCATTTTCTTTTAGCTAGGGTTGGCTTTTTTAGCAAGTTGAAGACTGATACTTGCATCTGACATATTCTTGAAAACCTCTTGTCGCCACTGTTGCGGAAAAACGTGTAATGAAGTAATCTACTAATGTGCTACTGCCCCCAGGGTGTTATTTAATTGTAAACTCAATACACATTTGCGTAAAAAGGCACATTTCAGCCATGTAACATAGACTGCTAAAGGCAATAGACCCAATTCATGCCGCAAAATAGGCATAGGTGTACATAAGGGTAGTCTCAACACCTTCTTCCAAAATCTAGCTTCGAGAACGTGCCATACTGGTTGTTGAGTGTTTATCAGGGCCTCCATACCGTAAACCAAGATTGGCACAACATTCTGCTCGTAGAAAGCCAAGATGTGTTTGTATGAAAGTTTACCCTACTTGTACACCAAGATTTTTGCTTGTGAAATCAACGTGGTGATTTTGTTGTCATGGCTATGCAGATGTTTCACATAGGATAAGGAGTCTTGAACATATAAACCCAAATATTTATACTCAGGGACAGTGCATAAAACCTTTTGTTGTATATGCCAGTTATATATAGTAAATCGATTGGCAGTCCTTTTAGACACCAGTATCTGAGTTTTTTCCTGATTTACAGATAGTTGATTTGACTCAGTGTACTGTGCTAAACCATCTATTAGTTTTTGTAGACCTATCGGAGTACGAGACAAAAGCACCATGTCATCCGCGTACAGCAACCACGGTAAGTACTATTAAGGTGTTCGTCAGTTTGTATTTGCAGGGTGAGAGTTCGCTCCTCTCTTGCGTGTACATGTTATCATGAAATGTGTAAGCAGAGGGTGAGTACATGACTATCCCTTGACTTGCATGTGTCTTTGTTTTCTTCGGAGTTGTGTTCCCAGTGGCATTTTTTGTTTCCCTTCGACAAAACAAATCATGTTAACATTTTATTTGAAAAAAGTGTGTGGGTTCTTAAAGGCCCTATTATTGTTAAACAACAACAAAGGAAGACGCAGAATTATAATTGGCTATTTCTGAACTACAGGGATATTTTCCCCTGAATGATAAAAAAAAAAACAATGAGAGCAATGATTCAGTTGTGTATGATATCAGAAAGAAATTGCAAACAACATGCTCTCTGTACTTTCAATGAGAGATTGAAGCTCACAGGGAATTGTATGAGTCATGAGGGATTGGAACAAGCCAAAGGATTATGGGGGCCATGAGTGATTGTGATGAGGAGAGGGGTTATGGGGTAATGAGAGAATGGGATGAGGGGAGATTTTCGTGGATATACAAAAAACAGAATGAGTAACAGTTTTGCGTGTGTAATGAGGTTCATGAATAAGTAAGGCATTCATGTGGGAATTGTGACAGTGCGTGTCATAGGCACATGAGTTGTGTGGGTAATGAGGATGTGGGATGGGGAGGGTATTTTCATTGCTATTGGGTATTGAGAGATGGAGAGGAGTTGTGTGAGTAATGAGGGACAGGGATGCAGAGAGGATTATTATTGATAATGATTAACTGGGATGAAGATAAGACTTGCATGGGCAATTGAGGACAGTTATGAGAAATGTGGTTATGTGTGTCTTGAGAACTTAGACAAACAGTGGTAATGAATCGGAAGCAGTAGAGTGGGAATCAATCAGTGGGGTTATGTACTTTTGCGTTGGCACTCGTAATGAGATGGATGTAGTGTGATTGTTGGTGATGGAAAGAGTGTGGTAATATTTTGGGGGATATAGTGGGAAAGTTCTAATGAGCATTGATGGTGCTTCTTGAAACACATGAGTGGTCAGTTAGGTGCTAGATTTGTAGTACAAACTGGAGATTTGTAATGCAGGTTCTGACGTTGCTCACAATACCTGGGTTTTGTTCTGTTCACGTGCTGCTAGCGACCCTAATGTCCAAGGTTGGGAGACTATGCCAAGCAATCATGAGTGGCTGTGTAGCAGCATGCTAAAAAATGTTGCAAAAGACAATCTGTTGTTATTATTTTTCTATAATCAGTATTGTATGAATTTGGGAGTGTTTTTTAGGCGTGCTTTCCAGATACGGGGCACCTAATATTGTTATTAACACTTATACATTCTATGGGCCTCATTATGAGAATCGCGCAAAAAATGTATTCATTAATGGTATGGTGGTATTAGCGCATCTGTGCACCCTCGACGCCGCTAATAGCGGCTGATTACGAGAGCGCAAGCACGCGTGAAACCCCATGCCAGTATTGGGAGCATTGCCATGCCGCTAAAGGCCCCCTGAACCTCCTGATAACGCCATCACAGGACCCACCGATACCGCCTCCGCCCAGGAGCAACCCCTTAATAACGGACCCAGCAATACCATCATGCAAATACCGGGTTCACAATACCAGACCCGGAAGTAACGTCATCGTGCCAGAACGGGAAATGTGCCTGCGGCCATCTTAAAAACACAATCCATTGCAATCCTCTTAACAAAGCAGTGCTACAGAGTGGAGAGCAGGCCCAATCAACCCATCATGTCAAAGGTAACTCGGAAGTCCATCCCCCGCTTGCGCAAGAAGCGGTTCTCTGACCAGGAGCTCAACATGCTTGCGGATACGCTGGCAGCCCATGCGGATGAGGAGTTTGCCAACAACTTGAGAAGCAAAGCCCAACTGCGAAAAATACAAATATGGGAAGAGGCTGCATTGAAGGTCACAACGGTTGGCACCACCCCCCGCACTGTGAAAGACTGCAAAAAGAGGTGGGATGATCTACATCTCCGGGTGCGAAACATACTGGCATCAAACCGCAGGGAGGCCATGACTTCAGGCGGCGGGGACCACTCACCCACCAAATTCATGAGATGGGAAGGGACCTGCAGCACCACGATAAATATGGAGTCTATCGAGGGCTTTGTAGAAATGGAGATGGGTACGGCAACATCGGGAGATGGAGGTGTAGCACAACAGATGTGAAAGTGAACCAAGCCAATGCATGGGCCATCATACACACATATACAGATCCATGTCCAGATGGCGGCCCAAACCCTGGCACGATGAATTGAATGTTGCGTGTCAATTTCATTACCAACAGACACCCAACACATAGGAATCAAACACATGTCACACATCACGCAAACCGCACTACAACGGTATGCCACCTAGAAAGCATCAGTCCAGAAATGAGAGTCCACGGCGTATACCACCATGGCCCCCACAAATTGCAAGTACCCTGAGCGTCCCACCTACGTCCCACCTACAAGAAAGCAATGCATGAAATATGAAATAATGAATAGCACCAAATCAAACATCTTGCACGTACCACCGGCACTGATGCCCTGCATCTCTTGTTTCCCCTCAGGCACAGAAGCAGAAAGTGAAGGCCAGGAGTCTGCCCCAAAAGCCACTACATCCACGAATGGTACCAGGGCCAGACAAGAAGGCACTGGGCCTTCCACCTCCAGGGCAACAACAACGCCCAGAGTGCAACAAAGGCCAGCAGTACAGGCCAGGGCAGCTGAGGAGGAGACAAGACCAGGCGACGACACAGCCACAATGGAGTCGACAACTCCTGCAGAGGCAGAGGGTGATGGAACCCAGTCAGCTGCCACCAGTTCCGTAGGGGAGGTAGCATCCATTGCCCCCCTGAGCGACATGGAGGTCTACGCTGAGGAATTCTCTGACATGGACAACAACATCCATGTACTATGTCCGCATATACCCAGTCCCCAGCCCAACCCCCTGCACTCCACACAGGGCACACCAGTATGCCCCATGCTAGAACATGCCACATTACTGGCCAGTCCACATCTGTTCACAACATCGGAGGGCAGTCCAGCATTGGGCCACCCTGCTACTGCACATTCAACCTCCACAGCCCCCACAGACATGGAGGCCCGCCTCACAAGGGTTGAGGCCCGGCAGGACAGTTTGATGAAGCTGTTCCGACAGTATGTGGTGGAGGGAGAACTGACCCGCTGCGAGATTCGGGATGCATATGCGGCTTCCATCACTGCCATGAATGCCAACACCATAGTGATCAGAGACAGCTTAGCTGCGGTTACAGAGGTCCTTGATAGGATTGTGGAGAATATGCAGCAGCAACAAACTGCACCAGCAGTAGCACACCCATCCACCTCCACCCGATCCACCACACCTGCCAGCTCGACTCCTTCAAGTCCTGTGCGCATGATCAGGCACAGCACACGGCAAACAGACATGCCGCCCCCAGACCCGAAGAGAGTCCGGAAGTAGCAGGACCACCTAGAATGTGCCAACTGCCACCTTGCAAAACTCAAGAATGGCACATTGTGTGTGGGATGACAATGGGTGAGGTGAGGAGGTGGTTTTGGGGGTGTTTGGGGTGTTGGGGGGAATAGGATGTAGGAGGGGTATGGGGTGTTAGGGGGTATGGGGTGTTGGGAGGGTATGGGGTGTTGGGGTTGTTGGGTGGTGGAGGGAGGGTGTGTGTGAGGTGGAGGATTTTAGCACTATATTGTTAACATTTCAATACACCTGTTGTGTTAAAAATCATTTTATGGCTGGACATTGTTGATTTTGTGTGTGTTTGTTCAATTCTTGAAAGCACGCAGTTCCCAACTCCCCACACACCCTGTGTCCATATCCGCACGATCCCAGTGCCCAGTTTAGTACTAACACAAACCCATCAGCATCCCTGTGGTTCAGAATAAATGATCAATCAGTGATTGGCGCACAGCACGGCCATCCTGTGTATCGTGAACTGGCAGGGGTGCTGCTCCTCCTCCATCATCATCATCATCATCCTCCTCATCCGGTGCATGCTGGTCAATGTCAGGTGGCATTGGTACTTTTCTCCGGATGCACATGTTGTGCAGCATGGCACAGACCAGGGTGTTCTTTGCCACCTTCTCAGGCCTGTAAAGGAGTGCTCCACCAGACCTGCTGATACAGCGGAACCATGCCTTCAACAGGCCAAATGTCTACTCAATCATAATATGAAACCGATTGTACTCCTCTTCATGCCGGTTCTGCAGGTTCCATACAGGGGTAAGTAGCCACGGCTTCAAGGGATAGCCACCATCACCTGCATGGGGCACAATGAGGTATGTGTTAGTCGATATCAGGCCTGACACCTTAGTGATCCCTACCATGGCTGCAGCTATTTGGTGTTGACGTGCACATGTCCCTGGATGCATGCACGCAGGTTCATTTGATGCAATGTGTACTGTACTATGGTCTGCTGGTGTGGATTGCATTGTCTAGATGATGCAGGGCGTTCACTTGCATGCTGAAGCAGATGTATTGTGGATGCCGAACAATGTATAAACACCCATGTTGGTGATGTGTGGTACTCTGTATGTATTCCCAATAGCAGCATTACCACAGGTGTGATCATGTTTAGTCATCCATCGCTTGACATTCCCATGGTGGTCATTTATGGCATAGATGTGTAATGTTCAGGTTGGGATGTTCAGGGCTACAGTGTTTTGCTGTATGTGCCTTGTCCACTCACAACCAATTCTCTCCCAGGTGGAGTTTGCATCCCCCCCAATCTCACCCAAGTGGAGTATGCATCTCCCTCCTAATCTCACCCAGGTGGAGTATGCATCCCCCCAATCTCACCCAGGTGGAGTATGCCCCCCCCCCCAGTCTCACCGCCCCACTGCACTGCCATGGGCCTGTCAGGCAACTTACCAAGCAGCCAGGCATGTCGTCCAGCATGTCGCTCCATGTAGCGGGTTAGTGTGGAGTTACACAGCACCATGGAATCATGTGTGGATCCGGGATATCGGGCACAACAATGTGTGTTCATCCTGCTGGCGTCACATACCATCTGCACATTGATGGAGTGGTATTGCTTACGATTCCGGTACACCACATCAATGGCATGAGGGACCAGCAATTCTACTCGGGTGCAGTTGAGGGCACCAACGCAATTGGCATGCCTGCCAGTACCTGGAAGCCAACTTTTGTGTCAGCGAGCTCTTGGCCAGTCTGTGGTAGGGATATGTGGTTGCCTGCACGCTTCAGGAGGGCATCCAGCACTTGGGTCAGCATGCGTGAAAAGAGTGTTTGTGATATACCATGCAGCTGGCCTACTGTGTGTTAGTATGTGCCTGTGGCCAGGAAGTGGAACACAGACACCACCTTCAGTAGAGGGGGGATGGCAGTGTGGATTTCTATCAGGCTGACAATGTTGTCGTGTATCATGTCCACTATGGTGGTGATGGTGTCCCGGTCCAAACGGTACAGTGCGTGGACCTGCATGGGGGTTAGTTTGAAAGGACTGGCTCTGATGTGAGGTATTGGTTGCTGCCTACGTGGTACCACTGGCTGCACTAGTGGGACTTGCTGGGCCTGTCTAGCTGTCCTTCTCCTCCTGCGTCTCCTCTGTGATGCCTGTTGTTGTTGTTGTAGTTTTTGTGTTTGCTGGTGTAGCAGTGCAGCCATGTCCTCCAGCCCCTGGATTTCTACAGTAAGTGGGATCATTTTGGTGTTGGAAAGGGTGTGGTGTGTGGGTGTTCTCCTTTTGTGCTGGGACAAGCTCTATTGGCTCCCCCTGTGGTGATTGTGTGCACCTGTGGCAGTTGGCTACACTGCAGGTTGCTATTTACGGGTGGTCCGCGATGCCTGTAATACTGCCATTGTGCAGGTCCTTTTTATCACCTTTGGGATGCCGGTAAGTGCATGCCCGCGTGACTTGTTATGTCCTCCTGTTAGTGGGATGCCGGTATTGCCACCGCAAAGTGGTGCGTGTATGCGCGCATGCCGGTAAGAAGGGGCACGGTACGGGTGGGGGCGGCATTAACAGGTTGTCGGCTTGTAATGGCCTAAAATTAGGTTGTACCACACGTGGAGTGTGTGAAGGGTGCTCATACTAAACCCTTATGCTGTGGCCTCAAGATGGCTTGTTGTCAAAAACAGTATTGTGACATATGACAACGTATTTGCATACTACATACACAGGGAAGAAGCTTTAAAAAAGGTCAGGTATTCTAAAACTATGAATGATGTATCGAAATAAGAAAGAAGACCCACTTGAGATGGAGTGGATGCTCAATCAGCATAAAGAGGAGCTCATAACGCCCTAAACTCTTCTTATCCTCCGAAAAATGATAACTTAATGGAAGATACACAGGGAATTTCTCCTTTAAAGGAATTAAAAGCCTTGGCAGGGTATGTTAATCCAACATATGCACCTCCCGCTTAGAATGGTGAAGACAGCAGGGAAGAACGTAAATCTAAGAAACGAAGAATTATATCAGAATGAGAGGATTATAAAGAGCATGATGAACAAACAAGTAGACAGATAGAAATAGAGGAGGAAGTCAAGCGACAAAAAGAGGAGAAGGACAAAGCTAAGAAAGGGACCATAGTGGAAAGCAAATGGATGGGAGACCAGATATTAATCAAATTAGATGGGAAAGTTATCACTGGCGTTTGAAAGAGGGATGAAAGAGAAGAATGTGAAGGGAAAGCAAAGACCAGAAGGGGAAATAGAGGAAACCCAAGGAAGAATGAACCGGTATGAAGAACAAAAGAAAGAGAGAATAGACGAGAAGAAATGCAGTGAAATAGGAGCCCAGAAATAAAAGAACATAGATTGCAAAGAAGGCAAGAGGAAGAAGAGAACAGGGGGATGAGGAGAAGGGAAGAAGAAATGAGAAGGATCAGGGAACAAAAAGATCACAAAATGTTAACAGATGTATAGTGCCAGTCGAAGCATGAGAATGATGGGTAGAAGAGGGAGGATCACAACAGCTCCATAGAGAGCTGCAGGGAATACTGAGAATATAGACATGGGCTGATGAGCAAGAGGTAGAAGGCATAGGGAAGAGTATTGGGGATTTATATAGACAAATGAGGGACAAGGGTGGCTATACAATTATAGGGAACACTGAAGGGTGTTTACTAGAAGGAACAGGAAGTAGATTAGGTCATATAATGGCAGACAAGCATAGAGCACTGTCCGTAAGTGGGTTAGACCTTAATGACAAGGGATAATAGCCACACAAACTGGGGTATATTGATTTCAGACGAAGAAAGGGAGCCAAACGAGAAGGCATAGAGAGAGGGTGAAATTAAATAATATTTTATTAATATTGCGTTCATACACAAGTGTTTCAGAGAACGACCAGGAAAAGGGAGGGAAAAGAGGGGAGAACAAAATAAACGATCTTACTAGGCCCAGTGACATTAAGAGCACGCAAGTGGATGGGAAAGGGAAAAGGGGGAAAGTGCATGGAAGGGGGAGATGTGGAAAGTGCGGAACAGAGGAGAGAAAAGAATAAAAATAAATAAGTAAAATAAACAAATAAATACATAAATGCTATACAGTGGTAGTGCAGCCAGCATGTGGCAAGTGCTAGGTTAGTCACATAGGGTATATCTGATAGTGCAGACGAAAAGTAGATGGGGGGGTCTCGAAAATTAACCCAACTTTGCGCAAATTTGTGAACCTAGGCCTTTTGTTAGCCAAACGAGTAATATTGATTCAATGGAAGAACAGGGAATCACCGATACTGCGAGACTGGATGGAAGATGTGGGCAATTGATAACAAAGAGATATATTCCAGTTTATTGCCGGTGACATGATGCCCAAAGGATGTATGGGGTAGGTTCAGACACTATCTTACGAACAAAAGTGCAATTGATGAGGATCAAAGAAATCTTGAAAATTGAAGGTGTAAAGCTCCAACAATGTATTACAATTCTAACTGTAATGTTTATGATGCAGTACTGTAATGTGACAATTGTGCAAGTTAAATAAAAGTTAAAAAAAAGTGGGTGTGTGGGGAACTGTATGTTATGTTAAGAGTACAAGCCTAACAAACAGCCATTAACCACCCAACCTCGTGATTAGAAGAGATATGTTTTATAGTCTTTCTAAAACCAAGTGGTTATGGATCTTTTTCACTTCAATAGGCATCTTGTTCCACAGCTGAGCTGCTGCAACAGAAAAGGCACGTCCACTCAATCGGGAACAGCAAAATGATTGTACACAAAGCAGGCCCGCTGACTCAGATCTTGAAGAGCGATTGGGACGGTAGCGAGAAAATTTACCATGCAAATATTCCGTTCCCTGACCATGAAGTGCACGATGTACGATACAGAGTGACTTGAATTCAATATGTTGAGGAACTGGTAGCCAATGGAGGCAGCAGATAACTGGAGAGATATGAACACCATACAGTGATCCAGTCGCTACCCGAGCTGCAAAGCTCTGAAGGTGCTGAAGCCGACGTATCAACCCCTTAGGCTGTGCAAGATATAGGGCCTCATTACACGGAAGGCGGTAAGGGTTAACAGTCACCGGTAATGGTACCGGTGAC
The DNA here is from genome assembly GCF_040938575.1 of Ambystoma mexicanum. Lineage (NCBI taxonomy): Eukaryota > Metazoa > Chordata > Amphibia > Caudata > Ambystomatidae > Ambystoma > Ambystoma mexicanum. The sequence goes on along the minus strand of NC_090926.1, from coordinate 703,286,125 downwards.
CGTTAGCCCTTACCGCCTTACTACAAGGTCCCTTTGCGGGTTGGTACTTTAACGCCGGCTTTTTAGCAGGTGTTAAAAACCTACCCGCAAAGGGACCAGGGTGCTAATTATGGTACCGCAATTTGCAGTACCGTAATTAGCACCTTCCCCATTTCCATTATGCCCTATGGGGCAAAAATGGGAATTGGCAAGGGCAATGGAGGAAGGGGGAATTACCGCCCCGCCAACCTTGGAATAGGGCGGTAATTCCCCTTTGCTCCAAGGCGGTGCTGGTATTTTACCGGCATGGACCAAGGTGCTACTAGCACCTTGGTCCACCGCCTACCGTGTGGAGGCCCTCAGAGAGTAGCAGTAATCTAGTCGGCTATTTACCATAGCAGCAACCATCAGCAGCCGCAAGAGAGATGGTATCAGATGAAGGATTTGTCAAAGGAGTTTCAGATGAAAGAAACCAGACTGACAGACAGATGATATCTGGGCTTTGGTTGACAGAGTAGCTGTCATGATAACGCCCAGATTTTTTACTTTTGCAGCAGACACCGGAAGGAGGCCCAAAGTAGATGGCCAGAAGGTTGAAATCCAAAGTGTGCAACCAGGGGGAGAACCCATCACCAGTACCTCTGTTTTGTCACAATTTAACTTTAGCAAGTTAAGGCCCATCCACTCCCCTGTATCTGTATGGGTACAGTTACAGACCGCAGTGCAAGTGGTGGCCCAGAGGCAGTACAGTAGGGTGGCAGGGTGAGCAGGTACCTGGGCCCGAAGGACAGCGGGCAGGCAGGTGCACGGTGCCAGAGAGAGAGAACAGATCAGCTGGGGATAAGAGGGGAAAAGGCATAGCCGAAGAGGAAGGTCTTGAGGTGCTTCCAGAACCGGAGATGGTTCTCCTCAAGTTTCATGGTGGCAGGGAGGCTGTTCCAAAGGGAAGCCTCAGCCAAAGACAGAGATCTGCCCCCAGCACATTAATTTGAAAAATGACTGACCCTGAGGGAGTTAGAAATAAATGAGTGAAGGGCTTGAGAGGGGAGGTATTCACTGAGGGATAGTTTAAGGTATTTTGGACCCAGAAAGCCTTGCAGACCATGCAGAGGGTTTTACATTTAATCCTTGCATCCACTGGGAGAAAATGGAAGGATTTCAGAGCTAGAGAGATATGGCCCCAGGGCTTGAGGCCAAGGACAAGTCTTGCAGTCATGTTCTGGATTAGTTGTAAAGGGCAGAGAGTGGAGACAGGTACATTTAGAAGAGGCTGTTACAGTAGTCCATCTGGAGAGAACCAGATATTGGGATTGTTAGGCAGAATTGCATGCAGTACCCTTTGGGAACACTACACACAATTAAGACTACGTGTGTAAGCACAATCTCACCTTTGGTATAAGTCTGTACTACACAGTTTTGTGGTAGCAGAGTTGAGCAGACAGGCTTATCTCAAGATGGTAAAGGTCGTTTTTCAGATTTGAAATTTTAAAAGTTCAAAGTGACAAGTTACAGCTAGCAACTAGAAATGACAGGTGACAGCTTTGCAAATGACAGGTGACAGTTAGGAGACAGTTCTGGTTAGATTAAAATAGATTGAATTATATTATTTTAACTAAGAGATTGGTTCTGCACAGTTCTGCTAGGTACTCACAATATATTTAGAAATAGAATGGACCTCGCCACGGATCTGGTCAGGTTTTCTTCACTCGCCACGGACGGTTTCTGCGCACAGCGGTCTGGGTCAGCTCTCTGGTTCTGCGAAAAGCGGTCTGGGTCAGCTCTGCTCTGCCTCTGGTTCTGGATACTGCTCTGCTTTCTCTGGGTACAGCACTGCTTCTGGATCTTTCTGCACAGCGTTCTCTGGACCCAGCGCTGATCTGCACGGCTCCTGGATGCTGCTATCGCTGTTAGGTTTGCTGGATGCTGAGGCCCTCTGAGAAGAGTTCTCAGTTTGTGGATTTAGGCCCTTGCTTTGAGTTCTGAATCAAGTTCTTTGGAGTTTTAAAGTCTAAGTGTTGAATCTAGTATCTTCTGGATGTTGTGTGGTCCGGCAGAGCGCGTTGCAGCAAATGGAATTGAATGTCCCTATCTGTCCTGACTGTCTGCTTTTATGTGTTTTGAAAGTGGGTGGAGAGGCTAGCTTTCTAGACCCTACCCCTCTCCACTTGTCATTGGCCACTTCATCCTCTTCCCCTTGATTGGGGGAATGAAATGAAGTGTCATCATGATGAGGTCTGTTTATGATACAGAGAACCCACCCCTGTCAAATTACACACAATCTATATTTTGACCCAAAAGACATATTTGCACAGGTACACATTTGTTTAAAATTACATGCATCCATCATATATCACAGGAGGTATACCCTGTCCAAATCTGCTTTTCCTGAGAGCTTGCATTGAGAAATGGAACATTTGCACTTTTTAACTGGTTTTGCAATATCGGACATTAACCCAAATTTACACACATATGCGCAAGCAGTATGGACATTAATTGATGAAGTGTCAGATTTTTAACATGCATACATTTTAAGTAATACCCTCTTAACTGCTAGCTTGCCCCCAGATCATACCACCTGTTCTAAAAACCTCTTAAAATGTGGGCAGAAAAATCACAAGAATTATGGTATCATTTATAAAATTTTCACAAGTCCGCTCTATGAATGATCCATCTTTTTAGAGTTATGTTCTGGCCCCAAAGGGGTGTGGTTTCCCCCAGCACAAGGTTGAATTTCTGGTTTTTCCAGTTCTGCCAAGCCAGCTTGCTCTCTCAGGCAGTGCTCCTCCCCTTTCCTTCCAGGAGGAAGCCACATTTATGACTCCCACCCTAAAACATTTGCCTGAGTCAGGACAGGTCTTTGTTCAATTTCCTGCAGAGCCCAGGTAATTCAATCAGAGAAGTGTCATATCCCTTTTGGTGGGAACAGCAAAAGGCAGCTAGGCCTGGGAACACAGCTGTTGTGCAAGTCTCAACTCCTGTCGGGGGTAGCTGGTGGGCAGAATTCAGTTCCTTAAGCCAGGCCCCAGCTAATGTCACTTTTAGTTACCCAGTTTTCTGCATTCAAATAAAACTAACCATTTTTACATATGCAGCTAGAATGCTGATTCTAAGTTTAAAACTATGACATTTAAACAATTGAAACCTATGTGACACTCAAAAGTAGGTCACTCATTTCTTTTAAACATTTAGATTTTTAGTGTCTTTCAGTCCAAATTTACTTAAACTGCTGAAATCCACAGCTCAGCCAGTCTTGTTATAAACCTTCAAGTCACTTCAGAATATAACTTTACATTGGATCCACCTCTCAGTAAGTCTTTCTTTGGCCTGCTTTGGGTTCATTTATTCAGTTTTACACAAAAAAAAAATCTGGTGTTGTTTTAAAACGCCGGGTTTTTGATAGTGGTGAGTACTAGTAATGCAACCATTTTTGGGATTTTTCTTGGATTAATGCATTCCAAACAGGAATGGTTCTTACATGGCAGTAAATCCTTGCTTAACATTGTTTTGATGGGGCTCTTTACAGTAAAATGGTTATGTGGAACCCCACAAAAGTGTTGAATCTTTAAAGTGGTCCGGTGAGCCACGATTTCAGCAACTTTTTGACATCAATAACAGTGGATTTTGTTAACAAAGATCTTTCTTTACACTGGTGGGTGGCAAGTGAGGTAACCATTTTGGTGTGTGCACAAACTGCGTGGTTCTCCTGGATTCTGGCGCACTTGTGGGCTTTTTGGCCATCTTGGATTTTCTAAGCCCACAGCACCAAATGTTGCAGCATGATAGCTCAAACGTGGGTCAGGACACCCAACAAATCCCCCCACGTGACTGCCCTTTGAATTTGAGTCGATGGGGAGTCGGGTGCACAAGGGTTTTGATCCACGCACTGGTCTGTCCTCATAATCTTCTTCCAATTCTGCAAATGGCACAGTTCAACATCTTTTTCTCCATCCGGTCGGATCGATCGGTTCTCCTCGCCGGTCCTGATGGGAAGATTGGGCGGTACCCCGGCCCCCTTGCGTCTCTGCTCCCGGTCTCCGGATCGTCCTCCCTGGCCATTCTCAAGGTTTTCTTTCTCCTAGGACGACAAAGGAAGAGCGGCAATACCTATTCATAGACATTTTTCCCCCACCATTGATATAGTGGGGTGGCATATAAATTTATAATCAAAATATATGAACATGCACATTTCTTTTTGCATTCAAAAACGAAAACACCCACATTGAGAAACTCAGAATTTGATAGGCGATATGTAGGATATTTTAAGTTAGAACTGAATTAATCTGAGACAGTACCCTCTAGGATTCCAGAGGATTCCTCCAGTTGTTGCAGAGTGTGCCTGGGATGGCAACACTTCAACTGGTTAATGTGGACCCACTTGTCTTCCCCCTCTGCCAAACCGACTTTGGGGATGCGGATCTTGTAGGCCACAGGGGATATCTTGTCTATAATCTCAAAGGGTCCCTTCCATGTAGGCAAGAATTTTTGCTGTTTTGCCTGGTTTCTTTGGAAGTTGTATAGATAGACCCGGTCCCCCACCTGATATTCCTTCCTGGAAGTTTTCTGGTCATAGTGGGTCTTCCTGCTATCAGCTGATCTTTCTAGATTCCTATGTGGAGATTTCCTTAAATTCTCCACATACTCATGAGTTGTGGAGGCATTTATCAGTGTCTGCTCTTGGGTCCTGTAGAGCAAATGCTGAGGACGCACCATCTTGCGCCCAGTCATCAACTCAAATGGTGACATTTTGCTTGCAGATGAAGGGGTAGATCTGATGGCCATTAGGACTAGAGGTAATCGGATATCCCAACTTGGCCCAGAATCTGCCACAAACTTCTTTAATATGCTCACAATGGTTCGGTTATATCTCTCTACTGCCCCAGAAGAAGCTGGCCGGTAAGCAATATGCAACTTCCTTTTGACCCCCAGTATCTCCCACATCTTTGTCATTACTTCACTGGTGAAGTGGCTACCCCTGTCTGACTCAATCCTTTGAGGTAGACCAAAACGGGAAAAGATGTGGTTAATTATCAGGGCAGCTGCAGTTTCTGCCTTGCAATTTGGGGCTGGGAGACATTCCACCCACTTGGTAAACAAGCATGTCACAGTCAACATGTACTTATTCCCCCTAGCAGAGCGAATCACGGGGCCTACAAAGTCGATTTGTAAATCTGACCATGGCAGTGTCATCCCCCGCTTTTGGAGAGGCGCGCGGTGTGTGAGGGACGTCGGCTGAAATTGCGCACACACAAGACACCCCTTCAAGTATTGGTCAAGGTCCTGCCCCAGGTGTGGCCAGTATGCAACCTCTGTTAAGATTTCCAGTGTTGTGTGAAACCCCATATGACTGGCGGTGGCTGCATCATGGGCGTAACGTAACATCAGGCTTCGGAAAGAGGTAGGAACCACCCACTGATCATGGCCAGCTTGGGATTTCCTTACCAACAAACCGTCTTGGATTCGGAACATTTTTGGACATTTCATCAACACTCTTAGGTCCTCTTTCCCAATATAATCGGTATCCGTCAGGGGAAAGTTCTCAGGGTCCTCAAGGTGTTGGTAAAACTTACCAATAATTGGATCCCCCTTCTGAGCGGTAATCAAATCAGCATCAGGGGTCTCCTTACTCCATTGTGCAATTGAAAGGTTGTTGTGAGCATTTGTCTGGGACCTAGTGATAGCAGTGACCTGGATTTCCCCCAACAGGGACTCAATCTCAATTAGATCCCCTTGGATGGCCCCGGTTTTGGCCAGCTGATCAGCTAAGTCATTTCCAGTTTTGTCTGGCCCCTCTACTTTGGAATGACCCTTGATCTTCTTCCAATAGATGGTCATTCCTTTCGAGGTGACCAGATCATCAATGTTTTGGATCAACTTCCCATGTTTCAAGGGTTTGTTGTTAGCACATAACATGCCTCTGGTTTTCCAATTAACCAGGTGCTCCACGAACCCGTTCCGTACATAATCCGAATCTGTGATTATGACCAGTTTGTGGAGTTGATGCTGGACAGCAGTGAGGATGGCCTGATGCACAGCCATCAATTCTGCCACCTGACTACTTCGGGGACCAATTTTGTATCCAGCGGAGGGTTCTGGGGACTCATTCACCCATGCATTCCCTAGGCCGGCCACCAGTTCTTTCTCCCCGTCGTTGTCAACATGGTAAGAGCATCCATCCACATACACAGTGGGCATTCCCTCACACTTGTCTTCTTCAAAGACTTTGTGGGGGGAATTAAGGTATGCCTCCATGTTGTCCTTTATTTTTAGACTTCCGTCCTCGAGACAGTTTTCTCTCGCACAATCATGCAAGTCAGCCAGACCTTGCGCGAGGGGACTCTTCTTGTTTTGGCCATATCTGACCTCCACAGGAAAGCCTTGCATTGACAGAATCCAGGAAGTAATTCGGGAATTACTCACATTTCCGGCCCGGATTCTGTCACTTTGGAGATATTGCAGAGGCTGGTGTGGAGTCTCCACTATGATGTGTTCCCCCTGGATAAACGGGCGGTAATTCTTCAATGCCCACACCGTTGCCAGGAGTGCCTTCTCACAATCGTTGAATTTTTCCTCCACAGAGGATAAAGTTTTGCTCACATAGGAGATTACTTTATTGACCTTGTCATGCTTTTGGTATAATACTGCCGTCAAGCACGTATTAGAGAAACCCATCTCCAGGAAGAACTCCTTGTTTCTGACAGGGTAAGCTAGGCAAGGCGCTTTTGAGAGGCTTCTTTTGAGTTGTTTTACTGCCTCGGTTTGTTCTGGACCCCATTCCCACTTGACCCCCCCTTCAGGAGATGAATCAGGGGTCTGGTGATCTCTGCGTAGCCCTCAATGAACTTTCTGCTGTAATTAGTCAGTCCAAGGAGGCTCCTTAGTTCCCGCAGAGTTGTGGGGTCTTTCAGTTTCTGAAGTGCTTCCACTTTCTTTTCCTGGGGACAGAGACCCTGAGGAGTAATCTCATGCCCCAAGAAATTAACACGGGTTCTACACCACTGTTCTTTCGGAAAGGAAAGTTTTGCTCCAGCGGCCCTCAACTGCGTCAGAACATAACGGATCTCCGCTATGTGTTCCTCCACAGATGAACTTTTGATGAGGACATCATCTACATAAGCCAGGTTACCCCTTGCACCCAGGTCGGGCATGGCCTTATGTAGGAAAATATTGAACTAATTACCGGAGTTAAGGTATCCGAAGGGAGTCCGGGTCCATGTATACTGCTGGCCCCCAAAGGTAAAAGCCAGCTTGTATTGGTCCTCCCTACTGACCGGCACTGTCCAGTATCCATTGGTCAGGTCTATTGCAGTGAATACCTGTGACCCCTGGATCTGGGCCAGCCCTTGGTCAATGTAGGGCAGAGGCCATCGGGAAGTATGGACCCGTTTGTTGAGCTCCCTGAGGTCGGCGCAGAGTCTCCACTGGCCGTTTGGCTTCAATATTCCCAGCACCGGATTTTTGAAGGTGCTCTGGACTGGACGGATTTGTCCCCGGGACTCAAGGTTCTTAATTATTTCAGTAAGGGACTCCATTGATGCGAGAGGCACGCAATATTGCTTCACAAACACAGGAGTCATGCCAGGGTCATTGGGGATTGTTGTTGTGTGGATGTCAGTGCGACCACAGTCATATGAGTCTATCGCAAAGAGATCTTGGAAATCCAAGAAAACTTGTTTCAACTTTTGCTTTTGTTCCAGAGTCACACAGGCATCAGCTAGGTTGACTCTCTCTACCACCATCTGCCTGAAGCCTGGAAAGACTTCTTGTTTGGCTATCTCCGCGGCCTCCTCCAGCTGGTCAGAGTGCTGATTTGGACCGGAGGCTTCAGGTGGGAAAGGCAGCCCTCATGGACCTGGAAAATCACCTCATCCCTCCTGAAGTCACAAGTCACATCTTCCTTACCATAGGGGCAGGAAGTGTACACCAGGAAGTTCCCCCCATGCCGGGTAAAAATCCTGTCTGGTGTTGTATTGTCCTCACTGTCACTGTCAACACAGTCCTTGGGGATTGGCCCTAACAGTTCATTACCTAAATCAATGGAAAAATGTCGGTCATCAACCGCCATTCCAATAATGGTGCCTGCGGCTAGAGTAATACTCTTTAAGTCGCTGTTATCCACCTCTATTAGAATGGTGTCATGTTCTATGTTGACTACTGGTGTTGGGTTTACCCCTAACCCTTGCTGTTGGAGAGAAGCATTTAGATGTATGTAAGCATCAGGGTTTTGCAAATATTGTCCTCTTTTAACTTTCACTTCCAGGGAGAATTGTCGGGTCCTTTCTGGGATGGTGACTTCCTCTTTAATCTGAATTTCAACTGCATAAGGTAGCAATTGAGCTGACCTAAATGCTTTTTCTGGATCATCAAAGCCCATGGGATTATCCGCTAATCGGGACCAAGCTTTGAAGTTTATTAGGTCCAAACTAATGGCAAAGCGATTGAGAATGTCACTGCCTAAGTAAAAGGTGGCAGTGACGTCTCGCACGACCCAACAATTATGGACTATGCTCTTGTTGCCAATGGAGATTTTGAGCATACACCTGCTTGGCAGGAGATGTTTGGAATTAGGTGCTTCCAGGTCCATTTCCCATTTGTCTATCAGTTTGAATGTGGGAATGGCTGGATCTTTTGGGAGTTGGCGGAACATGGCTTCGCTGATGAAGCTCATACCGTTGTTCACACACACTCGAGCGAGAACAGAGTCCTTCCCATCATTTAACTGAACAGGGATGAACAACTGCTCTCCAATTTGCTGAATATCAGCCAGGCACTGAGCTGATTTCACATCTTTCTGGACAATAGGAGTGGGAGTTTCTGATTGTGGATTAGTAAAGAATTTCAGGGTGTTTCCTTCCAGTGTGGAATACCACCTTAAACTGGAAGGGAGGTTGATTTTCAGAAATAGAGAGGACCCCCCATCACCAGTCTGTTGTCCTACTGCTATTACTGTCACGTCTGGAATTTGGTTATTCTGGAAGTGGAATTCTACTTGGTCAGATTTTTGTTCAACCATGTGGCATGTGCCGTTTAAACTAACATGGTTGACACTCTGTTTTAATTTTATGGGTCGGCTAGTCTGGGTCCAGAGGACCTTGTTTACGCAATCTATTAGGGGTGACAACCTTCTCAGGAGGTCATTCCCTAGTAAACAAGGGGTGCCCTCTGGAGTCACAACTATGACCGGGTGTTTCAACTTGTGTCGCCCAATTTTAATGTCCAAATCTGCCGTCCCCTCGACGGGAATTTCCTTCCCTCAAAGTTCTGGAGTTGTCCAGGAAGTGAGGTGAGAGGAATTTGGTAATTCCCTCCCCTTCCTGCATTCAGTTCATCAAAGGCCCTTCTGGACAGAAGGGTAGCTTGAGATCCTGTGTCCACCAGCGCTGAAATCGTACCCTGCCCCTGTACTTGTACCGAGGCATAATATCTTCCCTCCTTTTCCTCAAGGGGGCACAGATAATGCACATTTTTGGACAACTGGTGGGCTAAGTTTCTAGGTTTTGGACATTGCAAGAGAAGACATTTGGGCAGAATTCTGTGGAGAGCCTTGGGAATCTGAAAGAAAAAGTTGGCAACTGGAGATCAGAGCCATTGTGGGTTCCCCTGGTTCCGGTTCTGGGCCGCCCCCCCCTTTTTGGAGGCAGTCATCAGGATGGGTTTGAACCAGGGGATTTTGGTATTGTGGGTTCTGGGATGAGATGATGGGCGGCGGTAGCTCAGTCTCCATATCTCCCCAGTCTGAATTGGCATGCCTTGGGACCCATTTTTCCTTGGGAGGAGTTCCCCCATCTCTGAAGGAGAAGATCCTTTTCCCAGGATCCTCTGAGGATCCCTCTCCCTCAAATTGGAAGATCTGTACCTTCTCCTCTAACTGAGTCTGTTTGGGTCTTTTGTTTCTCCTACCCCCCTCTGCTCCTTAGGAGGCAGACTTTCAGGGGCAAGAGATTTTGTTTCCCGTTCCTGGGTTTCCAGGGACTGTTTACAATTGAGGAAGGAAGCTTCCTCCAATGCTTTACACCCCCCTTCCCTTTGTGCCTCCTTCCTGGGAACCGGTGAGTTATCGGGGTGCTGCCCCCGTCATTGTTCTGGAGCACCAGGTCCAGAGTTGGGTGCGTTCTGCTCTGGCATGCCGATCTGAGGGTTCTGCTGAGCCCTCAGTATGTGACCCAGATCCCGCGCCATGTTTTGAACCTGGCGCTCTAACTGGGAAACCCGCTCAGGCTGATACGGGGCCCTGTTTTCTCCCCTGGGCTGATCCCGGGAAGGGTAGCTATCCCTTCTTTGGTAGTACCCCTGGTTGGGAAGATTTGGATACCCCTCCACCCTTGGCCTCCCCTCTCCCGGATTCGGTTGTCTGGGCTCAGGGAATTGGGGAAAGAAGGGTGGAGGATTTTGGGGCTAGAAGTTGGGTGGATACCTGGGGAAGAAGTTCTTCCCCGGGTTTGGTGAGTTTCTGCCCTCCTGTGAGAAGTTGGGAGGGAAGTTCTCTGGGTTAGGTGCTTGGCTGGATCCCCCCCTTGGGCTGGAGGAGTCCACACATAACCCAGGATGGGTCTGTTTCCCTTGTAACGGGGGCTTACATAATCAGGAGAGCGAGGGACCCCATTTGTGAGGCTGCCTCCCTGGCTCCCTGTCTGTGACTGGCCCGAGGACCTTCTGGGCCTAGCATTATTAGGTGCAGGTAGGTTTTTAGGCCCCCCATCTCCAAATCTAAAACGGGGGTGACCTTTACCTCTGCCACCTTGGCAGCAGCAGGGGTGTTGTTGGCTTTGGGGTTTTTGGGCGCATTATTTTGATTTTCTATTGGCTTCTGCACCTCATAGATCCGGGTCGCCTGTTCAATGACCCAGTCTAAAGATCTTTTCTCGTGAAAATCCCTCACGAGCTGGGTCATTATGTATTTGGGCAAGGCATGGAAAAACGTATTAATAAATTCTCTGCTATCTGTGCGCACCCTTCTTGTGGTCTGTGCAAAAGCACGCTTTAACTCCTGCACAAACTCTTGTGGGGCCTGATCCTCCCCACATTGTAAATTGTAGGCTGCCTTGCGAGCCTCTTGAGGATTTCTATGAGTAGAAAAATGTTTCAAGATGACCGCCTTATAGGTGGACCATCTTAAATGATTTTGGTCCTCCAGCCCCGCAAAGAAACTGGAGTATTCTGGGGAGAAGGTCCACTTTACATATTGAATACAGCTTTGGCTGTCCTTCAAATGGAAAGTCTCCATCATTTGCTCAAACAACTCTAAGTGCTCCCAAACAGAATACTTGGCATTCTTATGATAAGACGTGATGACGCTCCTGATTGCCTTAATCTGCTTTAAGGGGTCCTTAAGCAAGGCCCTTTTTGGCTTATTGGCCCTTTTGGTCCGGGTAACCCTGGTCCATTCATCTTCTGACTCAGAGGCACTGCTCCCAGAGGTTCCCATCTGTTCTTCCAGGTTTTCCCGGATTCTGCGAGCCTGGGAATGGCTGGCAGAATGTGGGGACCTGGTCTCCTGTCTCCTGTACCGCTCAGAGGAGTCTTCAGATCCCTCCTTGCTGCCAGGATTTGATGGGTACCCCCCCACTGACCTAACTGGGCAGAGGTTTTCAGGATGCCCTTAATGGGCCTACTCTCCTGGGGTTCCCCATTAAATTGCACTGTGCTTGGGTGCCCATACCCGGATGCCCGCCCCTCCATTCCTGGGTGATACTGGCCTATGAGCCCCATGCTTCTGGCTGGATAGTAATCTGCCATCCCTGTGGCCCTGTGCTCATGTGCGCCAGGGGACATGGGGGTGGCAGAGTCCAGGGACTGAGAGAGATAAAGGCCTCTGGTACTAGGGCTCCTGGGGTTATGCTCAGGAGTTTCTCTTTCCCAGCGAACCTCATCTCTATCCGCCCCTGCTCCCTGTTGCAATGCAAGAGCCTGCGCCTTCAGTTCCTCAGTTAAGGCCTTACTAGACTCTATCAGTCTCTCCTGCATCGCTACCTGTTGTTGGAGTCTATCATTGTGCTGGCAGAGAGCCTCATTCTCTCTCTGTGCCTCCTGATTGGTCCTGGAGCACTGGGCCAGTTTTTGCTGCAGGAGGGTTACCTCCTGAGCTGTGTCCCTATTGGCCTGCTCCTTTCTTGCCAGAGCATCCTCCACCCTCCTGGTGTGTGCTAACAAGTTCTGGTGTTCTTTTTGGAGGTCACCCAGCCCCTGGAGGGCCAAGTGATTTTCTTCTGTTTTTCTTTTTAAATGGCAGACTTCCTGGCCTAAGGCGTCTCTTTCCTGACTAAGAGCCTGCATTTGTGCCACCAGGTTGTCCCTCTGCCTTTGAAAGGCACCAGCTTTCTGGCGTTCTTCATCAAACTCTGCCTGGGTATCCAGGTCTTTCAAAATCAGCTTGTTGCTCTCTGCCTTCACTCTATCTAGATGACTTTGCAGGGTGGCTACCTGCTCCGTGCATGCCCTGTTAAAGTCTAATTGTTGCTCCAGCTTTTTCTGGCTCTGCAGTAAGGAGTCCAAACTGTCTTGGTGCTCCTTCTGCAGGGCCAGAAATCTAGTATCCTGGTCAGCCTTTTCCTGTTGCAGTATATCCATGTCCTCTTTTATTTTAATGATATACTGCCTACTATCATTTTCTGACTCCTGGCTCCTCTGCAGCCTCTGCTCAGAAGAGTCCAGATCAGATTGGGCCTTCTGTAATGCCAGCAGTTGCCTACTCGCCAGATCTTGGCCTTCAGCACATTTGTCCTGCATGGCTCCCATATGTAAATATAAATATGCCGCTACCCAGGCAATCTTGTTGTGCTCATCCTTGGCCTTAGAGGACATATATAGTTCACTCAGGGCCACATGTAAGGGACCCTGGTCTCTCCATGTATCTGACCCTGTTTCCGTGATCTGGGGTGCGATTACTTGCAACCAGACCGTCTGGTCCTGATGAGTCCACTCACCTCTCACAAATAGCTTATGTAAGAAGTGCTCTCTGGCTATTTTCATATCTACCAAGGTCGTCATTGTGGAATTTGAGTTCCTTCCTGACTTACAGAAGTTTGTATTTTATTTTTGCAAAACAGACCTTTTCCTTAGAGCGTTCCTTTGAGGAGTGCTTTACAGCGTAACACAGCGTGGTGATCCGACCGGATATGTGTATCTGGTCAGCTGGCACACTGTATTAATCTGCACAAGTGATAGATCTAATCCGGAATCCCCGGCTACAAGCCCCCAATTTGTAAGAGGATTCAATTCAACACTACAGCTAAGTCAATGCCTAGTCTGGGATACTGAATGGAAACCCTTATTGATATTTCTTTATGTCCAGTTCAGGCGTTCTGGATGACTACCCCTATATAACACCCCTCTCTTGGAATCCCCCTGACCCCACTGAGCCAAGAAGTAGTTCTGTTTTGCAAGTTAAAAGGTTTATTTGAGAATTTAAACAATATATATCACACTTTATAATAAATTAATAATTGAATATCACACTTAATCTGATATGATAAAGATTAACAACGGAGAATCTGGCACTAGCCCACTTCTTTATAATCACTAAGGAGTTGACATGAAATGGATAAGGTAGCACACTGGTAAATAGGGATAGAAGAATAATGTGGTAGAGAATGCTTTATTGGGTTCAAGGAAATGCAAGGTTGAATGAATGAAATGCGGTATAGAAGATAAACTGATATGGTTTCACAAAAGACAAGGTAATCACTTTCCCTTTGTGGCAATTCACCCCCCTCTATACAATGTAAGGAGATGGAAGGAAGAGCAATATAGAGTTCCAGTTTCCCAGCAAGCTTAGAGGAGAATAGATATGAGTTTTACACAGGCTCAAAATGCTTTAAAATGTGCTAGCAATATATTGGAAAATGTGCTAAAATGATTTTAATTCCCTCTGGAGGTTCAGGTTGAGGATTAGTCGGTTTAAATAAGTTCAGGCTTACTTTAGCAATGTTCTAGGAATGATTGGCAGGTTAAACAAATTTTTGGCAAATTAAAGCAAGGAAGCTGCTGTTTTCACACGTGGAGAAATTTGCAAATCGTGGTAAAATTCGCGAGTGCGTTTTTCGCGATTGCGGCAAAAGTATAGGGAATAGGAATGCGGTTCTAGGTTCGTTGGAAAGCCAAGATTCCCGGTCACGGAGATATGAGCGATATGGTAAAGGTCGTTTTTCAGATTTGAAATTTTAAAAGTTCAAAGTGACAAAAAGTAAAAGTTCAAAGTGACAAGTTACAGCTAGCAACTAGAAATGACAGGTGACTGCTTTGCAAATGACAGGTGACAGTTAGGAGACAGTTCTGGTTAGATTAAAATAGATTGAATTATATTATTTTAACTAAGAGATTGGTTCTGCACAGTTCTGCTAGGTACTCACAATATATTTAGAAATAGAATGGGTCTCGCCACGGATCTGGTCAGGTTTTCTTCACTCGCCACGGACGGTTTCTGCGCACAGCAGTCTGGGTCAGCTCTCTGGTTCTGCGAACAGCGGTCTGGGTCAGCTCTGCTCTGCCTCTGGTTCTGGATACTGCTCTGCTTTCTCTGGGTACAGCGCTGCTTCTGGATCTTTCTGCACAGCTTTCTCTGGACCCAGCGATGATCTGCACGGCTCCTGGATGCTGCTATCGCTGTTAGGTTTGCTGGATGCTGAGGCCCACTGAGAAGAGTTCTCAGTTTGTGGGTTTAGGCCCTTGCTTTGCGTTCTGAATCAAGTTCTTTGGAGTTTTAAAGTCTAAGTGTTGAATCTAGTATCTTCTGGATGTTGTGTGGTCCGGCAGAGCGCGTTGCAGCAAATGGAATTGAATGTCCCTATCTGTCCTGACTGTCTGCTTTTATGTGTTTTGAAAGTGGGTGGAGAGGCTAGCTTTCTAGACCCTACCCCTCTCCACTTGTCATTGGCCACTTCATCCTCTTCCCCTTGATTGGGGGAATGAAATGAAGTGTCATCATGATGAGGTCTGTTTATGATACAGAGAACCCACCCCTGTCAAATTACACACAATCTATATTTTGACCCAAATGACATATTTGCACAGGTACACATTTGTTTAAAATTACATGCACCCATCACATATCACAGGAGGTATACCCTGTCCAAATCTGCTCTTCCTGAGAGCTTGCATTGAGAAATGGCAACATTTGCACTTTTTAACTGGTTTTGCAATATCGGACATTAACCCAAATTTACACATATGTGCGCAAGGAGTATGGACATTAATTGATGAAGTGTCAGATTTTTAACATGCATACATTTTAAGTAATACCCTCTTAACTGCTAGCTTGCCCCCAGATCATACCGCCGGTTCTAAAAACCTCTTAAAATGTGGGCAGTAAAATCACAAGAATTATGGTATCATTTATAAAATTTTCACAAGTCCGCTCTATGAATGATCCATCTTTTTAGAGTTATGTTCTGGCCCCAAAGGGGTGTGGTTTCCCCCCAGCACAAGGTTGAATTTCTGGTTTTTCCAGTTCTGCCAAGCCAGCTTGCTCTCACAGGCAGTGCTCCTCCCCTTTCCTTCCAGGAGTTAGCCACATTTACGACTCCCACCAATAAAACATTTGCCTGAGTCAGGACAGGGCTTTGTTCAATTTCCTGCAGAGCCAAGGTAATTCAATCAGAGAAGTGTCATATCCCTTTTCGTGGGAACAGCAAAAGGCAGCTAGGCCTGGGAACACAGCTGTTGTGCAAGTCTCAACTCCTGTCGGGGGTAGCTGATGGGCAGAATTCAGTTCCTTTAGCCAGGCCCCAGCTAATGTCACTTTTAGTTACCCAGTTTTCTGCATTCAAATAAAACTAACCATTTTTACATATGCAGCTAGAATGCTGATTCTAAGTTTAAAACTATGACATTTAAACAATTGAAACCTATGTGACACTCAAAAGTAGGTCACTCATTTCTTTTAAACATTTAGATTTTTAGCGTCTTTCAGTCCAAATTTACTTAAACTGCTGAAATCCACAGCTCAGCCAGTCTTGCTATAAACCTTCAAGTCACTTCAGAATATAACTTTACATTGGATCCACCTCTCAGTAAGTCTTTCTTTGGCCTGCTTTGGGTTCATTTATTCAGTTTTACACAACAAAAAAAAATCTGGTGTTGTTTTAAAACGCCGGCTTTCTGATAGTGGTGAGTACTGGTAATGCAACCATTTTTGGGATTTTTCTTGGATTAATGCATTCCAAACAGGAATGGTTCTTACATGGTAGTAAATCCTTGCTTAACATTGTTTTGATGGGGCTCCTTATAGTAAAATGGTTATGTGGAACCCCACAAAAGGGTTGAATCTTTAAAGGGGTCCGGTGAGCCACGATTTCAGCAACTTTTTGACATCAATAACAGTGGATTTTGTTAACAAAGATCTTTCTTTATACTGGTGGGTGGCAAGTGAGGTAACCATTTTGGTGTGCGCACAAACTGCGTGGTTCTCCTGGATTCTGGCGCACTTGTGGGCTTTTTGGCCATCTTGGATTTTCTAAGCCCACAACACCAAATGTTGCAGCATGATAGCTGAAATGTGGGTCAGGACACCCAACAAGGGGCGACTCTGTCGAGGGAGTTTCAGGCAATTTGGACCTGCAGCAGGGCTTCACCGGGCAAACCAATAGTCCAGGAGTTGCAGCAGTTGTCTTCCTTCAGCTCATCTTCGGTTCTTTCGTTCAAGCAGTCGACTCTGCCTTCCAAGTCCCAGAGACCTGCTTTTTAAACAGTTTGCTCCCATTCATTCCAGCCTAGCTGCCACTCACGCAGCAGGGGGGCTGTCCTTGCCAGACAGTCAGCCAGCCAATCATGCCAGAGTGCATTTGAGTCTCCTAGGAGACTAAGCACAGGGAGTTTCGGGCACCTCCCTCACACCCTGTCCACCCTAGACACCAAGAGCAGACTTCAGTCATGATGTTGTCAAAGGCTCACAAACAAAAAGACACACACTAGAAGGACCTTTCCAAAAAGAAATGTCTAAAAAAAGTCGATCGGATCCTGTTTTTACAGAGGGGGCTCAGAAGCCATCTTGAAAAACATGGCTCCGGTGGATTTTAGCTACCATAGCGTTTAAACGGGTCGCGGTCGGAAAAATCATGGTAATACTACTGCCATCAGCCATTCTGAGAGGTACATGCGTTTTCTAGGCATAGGGAATACTAGGTATTCCCTCCAGCACTCTGCTGTAAGGCAGTGTGTGCTGGGTCTAGCAATTTAAAGAGACTAGCAAAGTCAATTTAACTTTACATCCACTGGGAGACAGTAGTCAGTCCCAGAGAAGGTATTTAAACCTTGGGAAGTTTGAAAGACATCCCTGTGCCACTGCACTGAGGGTGCTGTGTAAAACACAAGAAAAGATGTTGCCTATGGGGTTGTCTAAAACCCCATATCCAAAGAACAAAAAAGTAAAAAGCACATCAAAATACATGAATTAGTGGGGGAAAAGGCGTTCACTCTTTCCAGGTAAAAATTTAAGTCCTAAAGATCCAGCAAAGTTGCTGGGGGTCTCAAAATGTAAGCGAAATTAGCACATTTGTGAGAATTCTTCCTAACACTTGCCCCCCTCAGACTAAGGGACAGGAGGATTTAATCCACTCCTGGATTAATCTCCTCACTCCAGTCGGTCAAATATACTGGAGAGACTATCAGCATTTTGGTGGTTACACCCTGACCTGTGTTCAATGGTAAAATCAAACCTTTGCAGGCTGATTGACCATCTCAATAGTTTAGGATTTTCCCCTTTCATTTACATCAACCATCTCAAGGGTTGGTGGTCAGTCTGAATCACAAAAGTAGATCCATAGAAGTATGGTCTAAACGTGTTTAGTGACCACTAAATAGCAAAACATTCTCTTTCAATGGTTACGCACCTTGATTCTTGTTCCTTCAGCTTCCTGCTCATGAAGCAAATGGGGTGCACCCTAACTTTCTCATCCAGCTGACTCAGAACTGCACCTATACCTGTATTGGAAGCATTGGTTTGCACAATGAAGGTTTGGTTGTAGTCAGGAGCTCTTAAGACTGGAGCTTGAAAAAGGACTTTCTTAAGTCCTTCAAATGCTTGTGTGCACTCCTCATTCCACCTTACCTTTTTGGGAAATTTGAGTGAGGAGATTACATTCAAGGGAGAAGCTATGGTCCCATAGTTCTGTATGAAATTCCTATAGTAATCAGTGATGCCTAGGAAGGCTCTCACTTGGGTTTGAGTAGTAGGGGTGGCCCAGTTTTGTACAACTTCTACCTTGCTAGGCAATGGCCTGATTTCACCTCCTCCTACCTCATGTCCAAGGTAGACCACTTTACTCAGACCAATGTGACACTTACTCACCTTTATGATCAGATGGGCCTGCTCAAGAGCCTGCAAAACATATCCTAAGTGGTCAACATGTTCTTTCCAAGTAGGGCTGAACACTGCAATGTTATCCAAGTATGTCATGCAGAAGTCATCCATCCCATTCATAACTTGATTAACCATCCTTTGGATTGTTGCAGGTACATTCTTTAGTACAAATGGCATTACCTAAAACTGGTAGAGGAGGGCTGCGGTGGAGAATGTAGTTTTCTCCTTGGTATGTGCTGTCAGTGCTATTTGCAAATAGCCTGAAGTGAGATCAAATGTACTGAAGTACTTGGCTGACCATTTGTCCACCAGTTCATCTGTCCTTGTTAAAGGATGGGTATCAGTTTTTGTGACTGCATTAAGAGCTCTATGGTCGACACTGAATCTCAACTCTTTTGATCCTATCTTTGGCACTAGTACAACTGGACCGAACCATGGACTGATAGATGATTCTATTACCCCGAGATCAAGCATCTTGTTGACCTCTTCCTTGATGTGGGCTCTTACATGATCTGACATCCTGTAACCTCTGCTTTTAACAGTTAAAAGTCACCAATGCGAGTATCATGCTGTCCCCAAGAGGTCAAGCGTGGTGATAGTGAAAACAGGGCGACACACTGATTTAACAGAAACTTGCACTCCTCCTATTGTTCCAGTTTCAGATTAGAAGAAAGAGTGACTCCTATCTTCTCATCTAAAGGCTGTCCTCTGAGTAGGTCAGGTAGAGGTTCACTCTCCTCCTCCTCTTGAGCTGAAGCTAGAAGCAAAGCTCCTACTTCTGGTCTTGAGACATAAGCTTTTAGACGGTTGGTATGAAAGACTCTGGGAGCCTCCTTAGGATTGCCTAAGCCCACTAGATAGTTGACCTCTCCAAGTTTAACCACAACCTTGAAAGGTCCTATCCATTTGTCCTGTGAGGCCCTAAGCCTTGTAGGTACCATAACTAAAACCTGCTGGCCTTGAGTAAACTCAACCATGTTGGCCTTCGTGTCATGCCAATGCTTCACCAGAGCCTAACCTGGAAATAGCAGTCAATAAGTCCTGTGGACCGGGGGTTATAGTTTCCTCTATAATCTCCCCTAGAGAGCCTCTTTAGTTACTCTCTCTGGACTTCTTTGTCTGCTCCTTTTTCATTTTGCTGGGAGGTCTGGGTGTGCGTGATACAACTCCAAGAGTTTTTAAGTCATTCCCCAACAGGACTCTCCCAGGTACTTCACTCTGCACACTAACAGGTATCTTGACGTTCATGTTATTGCACCGGATGAGAGCTGGTAAATGTGGAAGTATTTGAACAGGGCCTCCGGCAAGCTTGGTGAGGTATTTGGGGGCCTTAGCAACATCCTCAACCTTGAAAAAGATTCATCCACTACAGTAATGCTGGCCCCAGTGTCTCTGATGGCAGGGACCTCCTGAACATTCACAAGCACACTGTTTTTGTAATACTCTTTAGCATTGTCTGGGATGGAATTATAGACATCTAAGTTCTGTTTTTCCCATAGACCCAGGGAAACTAAAGAAACACTGGCTGAGACTTTCATGTTTTCCTCAGCCAGTAGGTGAACGTTTCCACTTGCCATTTGTGCTTCTTCCTCTGGGAAGAAGGCTAAGGAGACAGTGTGGATCTCAGAAGGTTTACCCTTACATCTGGGATCCACTTTCACATGGTCAGTTGACCCACAAGCAAAACATTTTCCAAATGTCTTGATAGAGGGGGGTTTGGTCTGACCTCCCTCTGGTTTAGCACCAGAGGTTTCACTAGCCTGATTCGGTTTCCCATGTGGATTACCCTTTTTATGTTTGTAGTCCTCTTTTGGAGTGGTGGTATTCGAATTCTTTTTGTTATCTTCCTTGACCTGCTTCCCCTCATCCTTCTTCTGAGTAACCCCAGAATTATTGTGAGTAGCCTTGTTGGCAACCCACAAGTCAGCGGCCTTTGCTAACTTCTTTGGATCAATCTCCTTAGAATCAGCCAAGTGCTCTCTGAGCTCAGGAGAGCAGGCATCATAGATAAACTCTAGCATAAACAGATTCCTCATACCTTCATCCGTGTTAACTCTATAACCCTTAACCCAACCATCTAAGTTTTTCAAACATTCACACACCCAAGTAGCTCAAATGGTACCATCATGCTTTTTGAGGGTTCTAAACCTCTTAAGATACTAGGAAGGAGTTTTCCCAAACCTAGATATCTCACATTTTCACACTCCATCCTGTCTATTTCCCCACCTCCGTTACAGCATCGGTTGCAAACTGGAGTAGCCTAGACAAAAGCCGAAGGAATCAGCTGATTCCCTGTAATTTTCTGAATCCCATAGTTATATTCAAAAGCAGCCAACCAATCCAAAATATCAAGCTTAACCTCATACATACTTACTGCATCTTTGGGCATGCAAGGACTCTTAGGACTGGAAGACCTAGAAGACTCTGGGAGAGAACCATTCTCAAGAGACATTTTTTTCATTTCAAGAGCATGTTGCAATTCTATTCCCTTTAGTTCAAGTTCTTGATGTTTACTTTCAGTTTGTGCTTTGAGCCTTTTGAACTCTAACTCAAGTCTCATCTTCTCAGGAGAGACACACTTTGGACTCAGTACTGGACCTGGTAGGGTCCATGTGGCTAAAGATTGAGGCCCAAGAGCAGGTAGAGGTGTAGTAGGGCCTACATCTTGAGATACTCTGCCTCTTCTAACTCATCAATAACATTTGAGTTGGACTCTGAAACATTATCATCCTCATCATAATTTTCCACATTTGCTGCAGTAGTAGCTATAGCAGACCTACTCCTCAGACTTTGAAATTCCAACAATCTTTCCATCAATTCATTATTTTTGCCTTTAACAGGGAGGTTCCTAGTTTTACACATTTCCTCTAGTTGATCAACTGTCAAAAGGACTGGGGTCTCCTGTTTGTAGTTATCCGTATAAGGCATGATAAAAACAATAGCTTTTCTAGTGGTGCTTAGCCTTGTGAAGGTTATTTGAACATCAGTAAGAGCAGCACTTTCAATATAACAACTATACTTTATCCTAACCACTTGCCACTAGTGTTAGGCAGAATTACATGCAGTACCCCTTGGGAACACTACACACAATTAAGACTACAGGTGTAAGCACAATCTCACCTTTGGTAGAAGTCTGTTCTACACAGTTTTGTGGTAGCAGGGCTGATCAGCCAGGTTTATCTCAAGAGGGATGTGAGCAGAATAAGGTGTTTCACAAATGACTTGCAATCACAGTGCTTTAAATAAACACTTGCTCAAGGTTTCTTGGTAAAACAATATTAATTTATTTACACAGTTAGTTTAGAAAACATTCCACTAGCAATAAGCAGCTCAATATCACACTATAATACACTAGAGTACTAAACCAATATGTTCCTGAACAAGTTAGGCTCCCCAGAAGTCGGAGCAAAATGGCACTTCAGTAACTTTCAAAAGGGAGTAAAAAGACAAAGGTTATAAGAATAAACATAAATACTTTCTTAGGCAGGGCAGATAGTTTCAGTTCACTACAAGAGGCAGTTCAATTCAATAGGCCTGGGCCAAAGTCAATGGATCAGTGTCTTGGATAGGATAGCACAGTTCTGGTAGTAAACAGTTAAGTCTTTGCCAATGTTCTTAGAAGTAGTTTGCACGAAAAAGAGGTATATGTTGGATTAGGAGCGAACAAGACTCCAACATTGGGAAAGTTTCACAAACTTTCACCACGGCAGAGAGGAGTTCTCAACCGTGTTTGCACAGTACCTTGGTAATGAAGACAATCTGTAGCTGAGGCAGTTGTCCCTGGCAGTTCCTGCAGATCTAGCTGTTCCTGGGCCTCAGTCGTGGGGACAAGAGGGAGGACATTGGGAGGTTCCTGCACTGCACGGGGACAGATGCACAAGCTTGGCAAAATGTCAGTTTTAGGTGTCAGTGCCTGAAAGTTCACAAGCTGGTATCCTTCTCACTGGCTATCCAGTTTTCAACAGCATTCTGAAGAAAATTCGACCAGTATGGAGATGGTTTCCAGGTGGCTTGTGAGTTGGTTGTTCACACCAGCTCAAGGGAAGAAGTTGTCCTTGAAGGGGCTTCTCTGTCGAGGGAGTTTCAGGCAATTCGGACCTGCAGCAGGGCTTCACCGGTCAAACCAACGGTCTAGGAGTTGCAGCAGTCGTCTTCCTTTAGTTCGTCTTCGGTTCTTTCGTTCCAGTGGTCGACTCTGCCTTCTAAGTCCCAGAGACCTGCTTTTTAACAGTTTGCTCCCATTCATTCCAGCCTAGCTGCCACTCACCCATTCTTCAGACGTATCCAGCTTTAGAAGAACAAGATGTGGATGCTGTTATATAAAAAAATGGCCCTCTTATTCTCAGAGTTATTATTGCAATTATCCTGCAATATTTGTTGCAAAACGGGAAGGACTCGATAGACATGAGCTAAACACACATTAAAAGAAAAAGAGAATGATGATATTTTAGAGTACAAGAGGTAGAATATAATTGAGAAGAGCAATAAGTTAATTGGATTAATGCTTATATTGTCATTCTCTACAATGATTTGTCCTTTCTTCCTCATTATTACGGCTTTTCGACAGATGATTCTTAATAATGCAGATTAAATATTCAGTGATGATGTTCTATGATTATTTATTTTATATTTATTTATATATTTGTATATGGTTTTTTCTTTACATAAAAGAAAACCTTTACAAAATTTCACAGGTTAAAACAATAATTTTTCCAAAGTTAAAATGAGAATACTATTGACAATAAGAAAGAAGTTTACATTTACAAAATTCAACATTATAAATAAGGTAAACTAAAGTCATTTCACACATTTCTAAAAAAAAATCCTTGTATTAATACTTAATTCTGAAGCAAAAACTAGTTTACCAAGAGTGAAGAGTAGAGTCTTACTTCTGTCGTCCTGCAGATAAGCGGACAGCTTACAACATTGCATTCTTAACCTTAGATCATCTAAGCTAAACCACACTCTGTTTTCAAGAATTTCACTATCGCTATGTGCAACGAAGTATGTTTATCATGCAACATACGCATCCATAGATAGTCAGAGTTAATGCAATTTAAGTCTGCAGAAAAACGGCTGAAATAAGAAAGCCTAGATAGAGACAACGCCGGGCAATCAATCAATAGGTGTCTCAATGTTTCTTTGATTTGTTTACTTTTACAGAAATGACATGGAATTAAAGAATCATTTGCTTTATCTCTAGCTGCTATGAGTTCTCCCGTGGCCAGGACATTAAAGCAGAATCTCATAAAGTTATTTATAGAGTTCCTATTTGGGAACCAAATGAGATAAGGTTCCAGTATGCCCATGGGTTTATAATAAGAAATCAAATGAAAATATAAACCATACTTTACCAATTTTTGACTAGTGTTTGCCCAATCTGCATTTTGCAATAAGTGTTTAACTTTTTTTGGTTTCTGAGATAATGAATACAAGGTGGATCCTACAGAGTTTGGCAATTTTTGGCGAATTTCCATTCGATTTTTTAAGGAAGGCAGATCTGGAGATGGTTAACTTCATATGATAGCCCAAGTCAGAGTACAACAAATTCATTCCTTCCGATTCCAAAAAAGGGAAAGACATTTCCATTGAATGACACTTTGTAGAGATTGTAGGCCAAACTCACATCTCACTGCGACCAAAGGGACACATTTTGGTAGACAGTAAGTCATTCCTCTTAAGATGGTAGCTTCCAATTTACTTATATCCAACTTGCCTGAAAAAACTGAATGCAGACAAGAATCTCTGGAGTCCCAAAGATGTTTTATCAAAGAGCAGAAAGTTGTATGCATATGAGCAGCAGCACATCTTTTTGCCTTCCAGAGTAGATTGAATAAAAGGTGACTTCATAAGGCATGGGCCCGCATCTGAGGTGTATAAATTATAAAGAGCTGGAGACAATATGCAGCCCTGTCCAAGGCCTTTTAATGTTGTGATTGGGAAGGATAGTAGTCCTTCATTATTCAGGCGTACTTGTATTTTTGAGCCTTCATGAAGATGAATAAGGATTGCTAAAATTTCCTTCGAGAGGCCTAGGCCATCCTATTTCCTCCATAATGTCGGTCTATCGACCAGATCAAAAGCAAAGGACAAATCCAAGTTTGCTAAATATACTGGAGACCCCCCTTGATTTTACCCAATTTCTTGTAGGAGGGAGATGATTAACCCTTCCGCCTTGGTTTCCACTCCTCTTCTAAAGCCGAATTGTGCAGTAGAAATTATTGCATTGGTGGTAGACCAGCCCTCCACTTGTAATATCAAATCATCAAAAATGTTCGATTCTGCACCCATTAACGCTATTGGGCGGTAATTAAGAGGCAAAGATCTATCGGCCTTCTTATAGATGGGGATAATGAATGATAGATTCCAGGAATGGGGAATGCACTTAGTGTGTTCTATTTTAAAGAACAATAGAGATAGCACTTTGGACCAGCTGTCAGGGTCGTCCCTGAGTAGTACTTTCTAGATGAGCTGGACTTCATGATCCTGTTTCTAATTTGGGCCACCAAGAAGCTACACTTCCATTGAGTAGTTAACAGAGCATCAGAAATTACAAATGGGGGAGCTGTAGAGGCATATAAAGCAAGAAAGTGCTCCGACCAAGATTGTTCAGAGATTGGATTAAGTATGTGAGTACTGTGAGTCGATTGTCTATTTATTAGATGCCAATTTGCATGAGGAGTTATCCCTGAGAGCCCTCAGCATTGACTCATTATCTGCTAGAAACAAGGCACACGTATAGCCTTTTAGCCAATTTTTGTATATTTGTTTCATGTATCTTGCCCCCTCCTTTTAGTGATGTCTGACACCATTTGTAGTCTAAGTGTCCTTAAATATCTTCTCAAGAGCAACTTAGCTGAGCGTACGTTTTGATCATATTTATGAGTATGAGGTTTCTTATTAGGTTTCTAATTTTTACTACAATTAGAGAGTTATCAATCAGAGTCTTCACATAAGGGGTGAAATTAACATGAGTGAATCTATTCTGTTTTACTTCCAAGGATGTTATAATATGGTATTTCCGAAACAAATTGTTACATGCTTGAACATTACCAGAGTGCCATACAATGCGATTTTTTGCACAATTCAGACCTAGATCTGGAAGTGTGCATTGAGAAGAGCACAAACCTCTTAGTAGGTTGATATCTGCTTCTAACATTTTGTGATCGCTCAAAGTTGTGTCAGTTATAATAAATGTTTCTACTAAGCTAAAAATATGTTCAGTAGTAAAAATATAATCAATTACCGAGGTCCTGTTGCCCAGTGACCTTCTGGTTGTAGCATGGAGTGTAATGATATAAGACCCCATGAGGTAAGTAACAAGTTCCAAATTAACAAATCATTTTTTTTATATGCCGCCTCTGTGACTTTCGGAAAAAAGATCTCCCTCATGATTTGACTCATGTGAACTTTCTCTAGATGTCGCTGATAAATGCTCTATTACCCAATTACTATCCGACTACAAGTCACCCCCATATATGTTTGTATTAAGCTCTCCCATAACCAATATGTGAAGAGCTTTACATTTCAAGGAACAATTTTCCATTATTGCTTCCATTTTCGAAATTAACTCATACAAATTTGCTCCAGAAGACTAATAGACATTCCGCATCAACAGATGGGAAATTCACTCATTGACATCCACCTTTACCACGGATCCCAAAACATAGTGGGCAATTATAACTGTTTCGATCATGTGTAAATCCATGCCCATCTTTAAAGTGGTCAGAAGGCCTCTAGACGGCCGGCCTCTTAACCCCTTTCTAGCTGGGATATGGCAGCATTCAAAACCAGCCAGATGCACAGGAGTAAGTAACCATGTTTCTTGAATACACAAAATATTCTTGCTTCTCAATTTTCGACATAGTTGGTGGGAGGAGGTGTGTATTGCCTCTTGAGTTCCAACATAAAAATGCTAATATGTTATCTGGGTTAAAGTTGTTGTTTCAGTGTTTGAAGCTGGGAAATAGAATCTCTTAATGTTAAGGCTAGCCATCGCCAGCTGGATTCTTGATCCCCGTTGAAGGCCCCTTAATTTTTCTGTTGTTTACTGAAATTATCTTGTGACAAACATGGTTCAATTTGATGAATCACCTCTTACTCTAAATCGCCATCCCCAAAGATTAATAGATCGAAACCCAGACTATTCAGCGGTTCAACCTCTGTCAGAACTTTTAGGAAGACCCGTTTCGAATTAAATACTATTCTTACATGATCGAAGCACATAGGATGGATGAAATCAACTCTCTTAATATACGCACTGGATAGATTTTTTAGTGACAGTATGTCATTTAGTAAAGCGAGAGATTGTGCTATATTCAAGGCAGGTTGATATCTGCAGTTGAATAAAGGAAATAGTAGAATGCTAGGGAAGTCTGGATAGACCAGCTTTCTCCACGTTATATATCGTATATCTGTCTGAAGATAATTTTTGGGATTGAACTTTATTTTTTCGCCTGTTTGATCTCTGCATTTACCTTTGTCTGTAGCCAGTAGGGCCTCTCCTATGGAGCTTTGTACTGGCTCCATAATATTTTAGGGGGGTTGGTATGATATGCTGCAAGAATGCCTTTGGGTCCCACATTGGAGCAACACAATCTCTCGTGCTTTCGTTCCTTTGGATTTGGCGGGGCGGGTTACTGGTGCCCTCTATTTTAGATACATCTGTTACGCCCCCTCCTTTCCTAAGAGGTTCTTCTATAGTAGAACAAATGAGAGAATGTATATATCTTTTGTTAGGCGTGCCAGATATGGAGCAAGACTATGCTTATGCACTTACTTCCTTGTCACTTGTCAAATCAACTACCAGAGTGGGCACAGGGTTATTTTCCGACCCACTGGGTAGCTTAAGCGACTGTTGATGGGGGGACAGTGTGAAATCAGGTTGTGCTTCATTCGTATCTGCTTCCGCAAGTTTAATTACTGTTGTGGGAGTCGAATTGCCCAGCACAACCGCTGATTTGCAGGTGTTAAGAATTTGGGATCTTGCAAACAATTAATAGATTTCCTTCTGCTCTCCCTGCACAATATATGAGTTCTTTAGGTATTTAGATGTTGCGGGAGAATAGGTTTTGAGCCCTTTGGATCTGCAATGTTTTTTTTCTTTGCAGCTTTATGGTGCATCTCCTCTGAGAGGGTATTTGTGGTAATGTCATAGGTGTCAGTATTAGTTTCGGGGGGGAATTATCCTCTCTCCCTTCTTCACCACTGCTACCCCAGTTGTATGCAATAAGTCCTTCTTCTCTATGATGAAGCTTCTCCAGGTATTTTTGGAAGCGTTATTCCTTCAATCATGAAGAACGGACAACAATTTGTTTTTCTTACTTTTTTGTGTTTTTTTTTTCTTGTTTTTCGAAGAAGTTAATGTTTGTATCAGAGGAATAGAGTTTGCCAGAAGTGGAGTTAACTCGGTTGGTAAAGCTTCTGCCCCCTGTTTATTTTCCTGAAGTTCAGATTAGTTTTTAGGAGTATTAGTTATGTTCCCCGACAGCTGAACTCGCTTATTTGGGAGGGCTTCTAGGATATTTGTGCCTGTTTTAGATGTTTTAGATGTTGCCAATATGCACATTGTATTTTTTATCGGAGTAAATACGAGGGGGAGGGATAAAATATCCTCATATATCCGCACCCCTGTATAGTTCAACTCCTTGTGGCCGGACCCATATGCACAGGGCGGGAATATTTATATTCCACGCTGGCTCTCCTATGGGACATCATGGCTGGGTGCTGCCCTATGGGCTAACTAGTAGTATGCTTTGGAGGCAACTGTTTTGATCAGAGTATAATCAACTGAGAATAGCTACCTATTGTGGTAGAAAACTTCTGCCTCGGCCCTCGCACCTCTGCTCTGATAAACGTATCTGGCGGGCGCTTCCGGACCAAGCTATGATCGCTGTCTCCAAACCCACAAGCCACAGCACACTATTCAGGATTTGTAAGTCCTACCAGATCTAAGCATCCAAGGAAGCAGGAAAACCAAAGGGCAGAGCTCGGATACAGTTTTTGCCTTCCCATGCAAGTATGCTATTTGGAAATTGCCCAGGTTTCCTTCCACTGATTGTAATGGTCAAATTTTACAAGCATGAAAACAATACTTTGAATGTGTTACTGTAACGCTCACCTGATTCCCACGGAGGCACTGGTCCCGGCTGAACTGTTATAGTCTCTTCAATTGAGAAGCGTAGAGCTCGGATGACTCTCTGGACTGGGCTTCCTCTTATTGACCGTCTGGCTTGCAGGGTAAGGTTTCTGCAGGCAGAAGAAAAAAGGGTTAATGACCGTTTGGCTGGACTTCCTCCTCACTAATCGCCAACTCTCCGAAAGTCCAATGTCCTGGTGAGCTCTCACCTTAGGCGTATAAATGCTGGGCTCTCCATCCTGCGACTTATGCAGGGGTGCGTGGGTTCCAGTTACGTCACTGAAGGTCCTCAAAGTCTTTTGTGGCCTTAGAAGTGGCACAGGTGCTGAGATGCCAAAAGGTGATGCCGCTGTTACTGCACGAGCGGATGCCAGTAGGTATAAAGAGTTTATAGTCTTGAAGAGATGGGCACCTTTAATGAAGTCTTTGCATTGTCTTTTTCAGGTGCCTGGATGCTGAGGGCGTGGTCACTGAGAGCGCGACACGTGCGGTTGTACGTAGGTATGGGAATTTCAATGACACCTCAATAAAGCCCCTTGTTTTCTGTTTTCAGGTCTTGAGATGTTACGGGCGTTGTTCGTCCGTTGCACGTGCGAAGTACGTGAGTATAATGATCTGTGACCTTATTATAGCACCTCTAACAATGTTCTTTTCTTATTTGCAGGTGTCGGGACCTTGCGGGCGTTTTCCCAGTCGCGGATGCACGTGGGGAAACACGTAAGTGTTAGGCTTTCTTGCAGTCTTTAATGGCACTTAAATAATGTCTTTTCTTGTTTTCAGGTGCCGGGCTGCTGCGGTTGAAAAGATCGTAATACGCGCACAAAAGCAGGTAAGAAGAGTAAATGCGGCCGCCTTCACCCGATTCCTACTTAACAATGTTCTTTGTCTTTACAGGTGCCGTTAGGCTGCTGAAGAGAAGGCCGCAAATAATCTGTGAAAGCACAGATGGATCAGGTAAGCGAGCGCGGCTGCGAACGTGTTGCAACTTGCTAACCTTATGTTTCTTTTGCTTGCAGGTTCTGCCGGTGTCTGGATTCCTGGATGGTAAGTATAGTTCTCGTGTCTTTCTTCCACAGGTTGCTGAGCTGAAGCTGGAGATGTCACTGGAATGCTGGAGCTGACTCGGTGAGCGTCCTGCTGCAGATGCAGAATAACGCGAAGCACGTTTTCCCAATCGGGTGTGGTTTAAATAGTGTTGGAGTGATTGGATGTCTTCTTCCTCAACCGCGCCCAGGTAAAAGAGTTCCTGTGCTCCAGAGCTAAGGAGTGGCACCAGCCCCACCCAGGTAAGAAAGTAGTCCCAGTTCACAGAATAGTTCCTCCCAGCAGAAGGCTGGGGACTTCATCCTGCCAGCATTTGCAAAGGTGAGTATGCAGCATGGTCTGCTACAGGTAGGTCCACCCAAGCACCTTTGCAAGAATTATGAGCCTGGTGCCCCTGGCGCCGGGACTGAGGTTCCTTATGAGCCTGGTGCCAGAGGCGCCAGGACATGGTCCAAAGGGCCCCAATAGGGGTTTGCTGGAGCCGGGGACGAGGGTCGTGAGCCTGCTTCCGGGGATGCTGGGCTTGACTTGGCTTCTCTGGAGCAGTGCTCATGACAGTTACTTAACATATCGTGGATGCCCTATGATCCCGTGCCCATCGCCTCCTCGCCGAACAGTCAAAGAGCCAGAGCACTTCCTATGCACTTCCTGTGTGCGTGCACACGTGCGCCTGTCCTGAGCTGTTATAGTGGCTGCTGGGAGCGAGTGGGCAGGAGATGTAACCGAAGAACCTAAGAACAGAAGGACTGTATTAGAACGGACTAGGGAGCTGGTGAGTGCACAATGCACAAAGTCAATGAAAGAGTTCCTTTTTTTCCAGAGCACCGCGTTTTGCCTGTTCAGGAAGATTCAGCTTCTTCTTGTACAACAGCAGACCGCAGCAAACAGGGTGCGCATCTAGGAGGCAAGGAGCATCTGGGGCAGCCAAACAGCCAGGGCACTTCATACACACTTCCCGTGCGCGCGCACACGTGTGCGGTCCCTGAGCTGTTATAGTGGCTGCTGGGAGCGAGTGGGTGGGGCTTGTGACCGAAGAACATTTTTTCCAGAGCACCACGTTTCGCCTGTTCAGGAAGACGTGGCTTCTTCTTGCGCATACAGCAGTCCTCAGCAAACACAGTGCGCGTCTAGGAGGCAAGGAGCATCTGGAGCGGCCAAACAGCCAGGGCACTTCCTACGCACTTCCCATTCTATGATTATCCATAGTAATGATAAAGTCATGTTTTCCCTAATGTTTCTGAACAAATGGTCTGGGTAAAAAGAGAGGCTGAAGGTGATAATGAGGACATAAACTCTTGATAACTCTGCCCATTTAAAGAATAATATGTGGATCAACACATGAATGAAGTGGGGAGGAGAACGTCAGAGGGAAGCTACACAATGTGTTCTCTCATCCCTTACAACATGAGCACAGCCAGAACATGTATTGCAAGAGAAATACCTTTACATGATGCAAAGTGTCTCAGCCATCTAACAGCTTGCACAACAAGAGGGCAATTCGAAGGAAAATGGGCAAGAAAGACATTTGCATACAAAGATGAATATTGGAAGATTCAGGTGATGGAGATGAATGTAGCCTGCAGAAGCCGAATGCTCTTGTATGCACACAGTGACATGTCTGGATACCAGATAAGGATAGTTGAGCAGAAACTATTGAACTGTGCAGACAATTGGGAAATACCAGGAATGGCAGGATGTTGTGAGAGACCTTGCATGTTGGTATATGGATGAGTTGCAACCAGTACAAGATGGGTGGATGGAATGCTAGCTTGCAGTGCACATTTATTGCTGACAGCACCAATGCAGATTGTGCAAATAGTTAATGAAGAATCCCTGAAATCATGGGCAAAGTATTACAAATTATTGACGTGGGTCAAGGATGAAGCATGACCTGTATCCATATTACCAATAAAGAATGCCACCATTTTATTTTAAAATAGGGGAATGACTAAAGTTTGAGAAAATAAAGAATGCCAGCAGATAATTAATGTCCAAGGAACAACGTGAGGTAAGGTACATGCTGACGGACCACTATTGGGCTTGTAGGTCCATAGTTTACATGCAGCAGCCCAAGAATTGGGGAGGAATGTGTTCTATAGTGGTCATGCATGTCCCTGTGTTGTTGAACCCTCAAAGTGACCTCCATATTGAAAGTGTTCCAAAGATGGATGCACATCAGAGAAAAAAGAAGTCACTCAACCTCCTCCAAATGAAGAGAGAACATTAGTTCAAGCAAAATCAATAAAAGAATATGACAATATTCCAGATGAGCATACACTATTTGGCAAGACGGCAATGATACTTACATCCAGTGAATGCCAAGTGGATACCAAGTGGTTACTGATCACCAGATGGGAGCTGCTACAAACAATTAACACAACTATAAAAGGATTCAATACCATTTGAATGATGACCCTTCAGAGCAGGTATGTCTTGGACTTGATTACAGCAATAGGAGCTGGCATTTGCGCCAAGATCGTAGACATATGCACCTGCCCATGATGGAGAAAATGGAATTCTGAGAGAGTCAATAACGACATTGACAAATCTAAATGAGAAATAAAATGAAAGAAGAAGAGGAATATGAGACTTAAAGAGATGGCTGGTTCTCTTCCTTGTTTTTGAATGGATTCCGACCTGGATGGCAAATGCCTTCAAGTTACTAGGAGCTTTACTAGTGTTGGTTCTTCTAGGTTTCTGCATTGTGAGAATCATCATTGAGAAATGTCAAAAGACAGCAAAGAAAGCTATTGGGATGAAGATAATTATCAATACCACTGCTGAAACTGGTGAACACATACAGCACCCGAGCACTACTCATGAACACATAAAAGGAAGTCCCCTGAAACCCCCAGGAACAAAGTTCTGTTACCCTATGCATCACAAGAAATATATAGGATGTTGGATATTCTGTCCACCATCTGGGGAGTGTGCTATATGACTTGGAGTGTGGATGAACACATAGAGAATGCAGGTCACCTGAGGGGGGTGACAAAGATATGGATCCCAAATAAGACACAGTGTGAAGAGAAGGTGGAGAAGATTGAAGAGGTGATTGAGGACTTGACCAGAGGGGGGAATGTAGAGGAGCAGATGATGTAATCTCTAGTGCCTGCCCCTCACCTCTGTTATACTGAAGAAATGTAGAAAGGGTCTATGCATGGCACCAGGCATCATTCCAATATTGCACCAAAGATATGAGAGAAGTTATACACTCTGACAACCATATCGAATGTACACTCACACTGCTGTAGTTTAAGAATGTCGGCATACACAATTGGACGTAGAAGAGCTGTAAGTGCAAACTGATGAGAGCAAAGTGTCATGATAAAGGGAAGATACAATGACGCACAACAATGAAATACGCATACTTAAATAACGAAGGTGTAATCCAAGTAACAAAGTAATCAAGTATAAAGAGATGAAGAAAAAATCTATGGCGAGAACATGAGTGAGATGAAGCTCAATAAATGTATAAATGCAGAAAAGTCCAGTAGATGAGTTACATAGAATCTTACTGCAGTAGAAACTACAACATGAGTAAAGTGACCATGATGAAAAGATGGACGTCGGATCATGTCAAAACTACCTCAGAGACAAACCAGGGCCGCAGATCTGAAATGCTGCAGAAAACAGCTTCATGCGAGGAACAAAGAAAATGGGTTTTTCTGAGACTAAGAATGACATTGCAAAGACATAATTGGAAAGTACAAAGGGAGTTAACCAGGATAAGCAATGAACGAAGGGCACATTTCGCTTAGTTTAAGTAGAAGTGAAAACATCTGCAATTGCCAAGTATTGGACAATCAAGGGTGAAGAAAGCACAGTAAGATGGAGCAACCAAGTCTCCAGAGGCCAAGATGAGTAATGTCACATAGCATAATTAAAACATGTAGCAGTAAATAACTGGTTGAAATTGACAAATGAGTGGTCTACTGACACGTGGAGCAAGACTCGAAAATAATGTATATTCATTAAGCCTTAGACGAAGATGGTGGTGTACCCTGCCTCTCTTCAAATCCCAGAGAAGAAACAGTCTGCATGGTCAACTACAAAGGAGGAGCCTTGGCTCATGGTCTAATTGATAGGAAAAGGTAGGCTAATTGACCAATGTCACCAGTGTTCTGACATTGTTTTCCCACACCATTCTGTTCATGTGCAGCTAGCGAGCTGAATGTCCAAGGTTACGAGAGTATGCCAAGCAATCATGAATGACTTATGTAGTGGCATGCTATACAATGTTGCAGAATCCAATCCGCTGTAATTATTTCATTATAATCAGTATTAAACGTATTTGGAGGTGGTTTGCGGCGTGCCTACAAGATCCTTATTATTAGAGCCAATAATGTTATTAACATTTATACATACTATAGGTATATATGTTCCCTTAAACAGTCCCTCCCCTTGGTAGGTTTTACTGTTTGCCATGCATGATGACATCATAGCTGACGTACATTGAAGTATAAAACCTGTGTATAATTAAAACTTAAACGAGAGTGTGTGAGCTGCATTCCATATGATAACCGGATTTCCCTACTTTATTTGAGCTGACAATAAAGTAGTACTTTTCCATATTCTTTGAGTCTGTCCGGTTATTTGGGTCTGAGGTAATTTACTATGTTAATTCCGTTCTGCGCATGAGATACGCTCCAAAGTGGTATTGCACAGAGTTACAAGGCTTCATAGGAACATTGGTATATGGGCACCTGGGAACAAAATCACAGTGGGGCAAAATTACTGTGGGACATCTAGGAGCAAATCCATAGTAGGGTATATTTACAGTGGGACCACAGAAGAACAATTACAGTGGGACAACTAGGGGCTCAATTTCAGTGGGACATGTGGGAGCATAATTTAGAAAGTAGCACTGTGGTCAGGTTATAAACTATAGATAGCAATGGCTAGCAAGGCATAACAAGTTGTGGTAAATCATACAAGGCATTAGAAAGCATTTAAGGCATAGCAAGGCGTTAAACTGTACAACAAGAGACAACAACTTGCTCTCTTTACCACACCTCTACCACTGCAGTTTTCAGAAAGTGTTTCACTGCTGTGCTGCTGCTTCTGTTTGGCCCTCAGGTAGTACTGGTTTGAAGCTTACCCTTGAAGTTTCCTGCACTGTGCATGAACTTGCCAGGGACACCACAGGGGTGTAATGTATTTGTAAATTAGATTCCTCCCTGTCCTAGAGACAAATTCATATCAATACATCTTGACTGGCACAGTGCTGGGCGTGCTGAATGTGCCTCGTTCACAGCGCAGCCATCAATCACACCTGCCCCAACTGCGCAGACATGACAGCCATTTTTATTTTGGACGCGAGAGCAGCAGGCTATCGAATTAACGAGGCATAGCGAGAGTGTTTAGGCCATCTATCAGGAGTTCTAATTGGCTTTTCCCCCAGAGAGATGAACCAATACAAGAGGATGCAGCTGTGGGCGTAATCACTGTCCATTTACATTCCAAGAACTGGACTCTACTGGATACAGAGAGTGCTTAGTGATCCAGGAAATGTGTTTGCAGAACAAAGAAGTCAAATAAAGCCCCAGGGTGATCACTGTGCGGACATTTACAGAACCAAGATATGATTATTAATTGTAGTGCCCGCTCCAATAGAGATGTTATTCTTGCACACGGAACACAACCTCTATGGAAATGCTGCCCTTTCAAATAATGAGTTGTAAGCTCCTTACGAAAGCGAAAACTGCATGTAGGGCTCTTTAAATCAACCCCCATAAATAAATGAGCATCATTGTAGAAAAGCAAACGTGATCGACAAGTAATGTTCTCATTAATGCTTTACAACCGTTGCATTGTACAGAGCGGTTTTGGGGAAAGTGAAAAGTGGAGGGGAGACTTTTATAATTTTCGTTTCTCCTGATCATTATTTCCAAATCCGTATGCCATCTAATATTTTGTCATTGAGGGATCCCGTTGATTAGTAGCAACCATCAAAAAAGTAATTCTGCCATCTGCGAGATGCGTTAGGTGAATGATTGATTAATTGAGTGATTGTTTGACTACATTTGTTTGGTGCACTACTTCGGATTAGACCCGTCTCGCAGCACCAGGCAATTTAAAGTAACAAGCATTGGCAATGTCAACAGTTTGGGCTTTTGTCAAACTGTTTACTAAGCAGTGTTCGGCCCTACTGCGATATATCAGTTACATGAAACACAAAGGACCTGATTTACAAACTTTTCTCACTTCTCTTCGATATCCCGTCTCATCAGGGGAGGGCAGGAGTCCTTCTCTCACCTGCCTACAAAATCGCAAGCCGCCCACAAGAACCTCTTCATGCTAAAGCTGCTACCAGGAGAAGTGTATCCTTTCAAGTAAGTAAAGGCGACATATCGCCCACTACATCTGCTGAAGCTCTCATAGGGTCTCTTGCGCCTGCGTGCAGCCTCCAAAATGGCCGCCGCAACACGTTTGTGTATTGGTTGCTTGGCAACAATCTAACGCTGATCTGTGCCCCGATCCGAGTGGCGACTGGCCTGCATTAGGGCAGATTGGCTGAACCGGCTGGCGAGAGCCAGCTCACAATCCGCAAGGCCCACGTCTTAAGTTTGAGGACTCTTTGAGCTGTTCGAGCTGGTAGGGCCGTGGAGCCCGTCGCGCTGCCCACCTGATACTCTGTCCACCGGACCTTTCACATATAGCATATGGTAAGGAACAAGAATGCCTAACTCTCTATGCAACCTCTGCATCCATACCAACTGTAGCCACCCTATCGATATATCATGTGTTGTGTGCAGGCCTGCCCCCTTTAGAGATCATCTAGCGGCCATCCCGGTCCTGTAACCATCTAAGTATCACCATAGATTTTTCTCCACCGCCATAAGCATATATGCATGCCCGCTACTGTGCACAGCCGCGCCCAGAAGACTTTTGAACTCTATGCCAGACTTTGCCTCTGTAATTATCCAAACTTTATGCCAGGCTTTGCCTCCGTGATTATCTGAACTTTATGCCAGGCTTGCCTCGGTGACTATTTGCATCCTTACCTGTCAAGCCCTGCCCCTGTGATTATTTGCATTATTTAACTCACCTATTAGGCCCAGACACTGTGATTACGTGCACTACTATCGGCCAGGCCCGATCTCAGTGACCATCAGCCTCAATACTTACCATTCCTTCTCCCCTTTTACTACCTATATTACTAGCAGTTAGACCACCTGGCAAATATAGACTAGACAAGAATATACAATCAGATTGTTGAAATTGTATTTACCTATTCAGCTACAAGCAACTATGCTGCTGAGCCTGAGAAGAATGGCTGCCTGAGTGAGAGCTCTGTGCTGGGATAAATCCTAACCTCTAAATACCGCAGTGGTGCAATGAATTTCTGGATACAAAACTCTCTGCCTCCTGCCATATCCCTTCTCCAGCAACTGCCCGATTATAAAGCTCCAAGAGTACACTGAAGCAGAGATATTGCCGACCTGAAGTTGGCCGAGAGTCCTCTCTGCACTGATCCAGGCCTTGCCTCCAGTGGGGGCGGACTCCTGTGGATGCAGGTCCCGCAGCGGTGAGGGCCTGCTCGGAGGGAGGGGCGCCTGCCTCTCTGTCACTTATGTGTTCCTGCCTCGGATGGTGAATGGTGGCAGAAGCCTTGAGCTGGACCCCTGATTGCACTGCCCCGGCGGCTCCCTTGCGTCAGTGGCTGGGTGACCCAGTACCTTAGTGGCACAGACAACCATCTGCTCCCTCAGAGCTGCTCGGGCTCTGCTAGCCCGTTCATCGCTTGTGGAGAGGTGCCCTGGGCCATGGAGCGGAGTGGTGGAGCGCCGTGAGTGGCCAACGTGGCATGTTGTACTCTGCCGCCAGGGGGGCTGGTAGACACTGGCCGATGATCACGGCCTCGACGTGGTGAGTACCTGGCATCCCTCGCCTTGTGCAGCCCTTCGGTCCCCCTCCAGCTGTTATTAACTACACACGGATCCCGCTCATAGGGGGGGTAAGGGGTCTAGTTGCCTGTGCCCCACCTTATAGCTGCTGCAAAGCTTCTGCTGGGCCTCCCCCTTCCAGCTACAGACGGGGAGCCATCCACTGGACTGGTGCATGGGGTGCTTCTGGACACTACACTGCTTCAGTAATCACCCGCTGAGTTAGCTTCCCACCCTGCATATTGGCCACACATCCTGATGCACACCAGGAGACTCTCAGCTTCGTATCACCTGTGCTGAACATAATCCTGCAGCTGCACGGCCAGCATAAATGCCGGGTGCAGACACCACCACATTCCACACTACGTGAGGGGACACAATTCATTTGGGAGTGGTGCAGATTGTCCTGCTCAGACATCACTGCTGCTATCACTACCACTGTGTTCCTGCTCCTCTTCCATAGGCCTTGCTGCTGTGGAGGTTCATTCCTGAGTCCTTACAACAGAACTGTGCTAACTGTTCGAGATCTCTTGAGCCTCCTGACCATTGCAGCGGCCCATATGTTTAACACTGCTTTGTCTGCAGGGCCAATGCACCTTTGGACCTCTGCACGAGGGCTTGCGGACTAGGATCTGAATTCTCGCAGGATAAGGAGTGAAAGGCTTCCCCACCTCTGAGTTGCTGACAGATACCCTACATCCAGGTCTAACGGGACTATGTGCCCACCCACGAGGGTGCAAGAACCAGTCCCACCACCCTGCAGGAAATAGTGGGGCACTTCCTCACAGTTTGACACCAGTTGGCGACCAGATCTTCCTGAAGCGGATTAACCCACAAGCACCCTCCCTACTGTGCGGCTTGGAGCGCCAGTGAGGCCAGGCGATTGTGGCCAGAGGAGGTGGCTTGGAGCAGGCTCCACACCACTAAGTGTTACACCTCTATGCTGATTCAACTGTTCAAGGAATTCTTAGGCGCTTAGTCACACTGGCCTGAATCATACTGACCCTCTGCGGGCTGGAGGGATCAGCCCTACTGCTCGCTGATACTCAAAGTGTCCAATTCTACCTGGTTTGGCTCAATCACTGCCATTTCCAGGGCTTTGTACATCCCTCCTCCTGCTGAAACTGCTGGGATCATGACAAAGGGAGCCAGCAAGAAACAAAGCTCCATCAACATGTTTGCGGAAGTGGCACCAAAACCTGGTGAGACTGCATCTGAACCTGAGCCTGACCCTGCCACCACCTTCCGATTCCACAGAAGATGATGGATTACATGCGTGAGGGGTTCACTGCCTCGCATTCCAAGCTGGACGACATGAACGGGACCATATCATCAATCAAAGCCCATACAGAAAAAAACGACAATCGGGTCACGGAGGTGGAGGAGAGGACAGGGTGGCAGAAGATGACATTACTGCCCTCCGGGCAGAGGTTACTGTGCTTTCCAGACAGGTTCAGAACATAAGCAAGGAAAACGATGACCTTGAATCGCGCTTCAGGTGCAAAAACCTCCGCATTATTGGGGTCCTGGAAGACAAAATCGACTGACCCATGGAAGACTACATCGAACACACCTTGGTTATGCTACTGGATTCCCCAAAGCTCTCCCCACAATTTGCAATATTGTTATATTGCACATTGCTTGACATGCAGCGGGAAGCTAGAGTACTCCAATATGCTCGGACTCCTACGTATGGGTTGGGAACTCAATCACATTCTCATTAAGCCTATGCCCCAGCGTTTAATTCAATATCTAGTGTTATTACTGTTCATTGCTTTTACTGATGACTGACAACAGCCTTGTTTGTATGAGCTGGAATGTCAGGGGATTGGGCAATTATGCTAAAATGCGTAAGTTACAGTTATATGTCTGAGGATTGCTAAACCATGGGATCCCCAGCAATATTATTATGACTCTTCCACCCAGAACTGCAGGTTTATGATCCTGATACATAAGAGTCTTACATTTCAACATAAAGTGGTACATGTATACCCCCTAGGTTGCTACATCTTGGTAATTGGGACCCTGTTAAACAGAGAGGTTGTGCTCCTCAAAATATAGGGGCCCGACGTGGATGACTCAGAGTTTTATGCGCATCTGGCATCCCTACTTGCAGGATTCCCCCTAG
The DNA here is from genome assembly GCF_040938575.1 of Ambystoma mexicanum. Classification (NCBI taxonomy): domain Eukaryota; kingdom Metazoa; phylum Chordata; class Amphibia; order Caudata; family Ambystomatidae; genus Ambystoma; species Ambystoma mexicanum. The sequence continues at coordinate 703,246,655 of NC_090926.1, read as the reverse complement.
TCCCTATCCTCTGGGGCGGAGAATTTAACACCATCTTGGATGTGAGCTGTAGAGGAGGTCCCAAGCATGACCCACACTCCAACCGTTCATTTTGAAGTGCCAGGAGATTAACTCCGAAATATGTGATGTATGATGAGCAAATAAACCAGCAAAGAGCTGCAGTGGGATTCTGTCCAGTACCTATCAATAGAACAGCACCTATTGAATGCCAGGAGATTAACTCCGAAATATGTGATGTATGATGAGCAAATAAACCAGCACAGAGCTGCAGTGGGATTCTGTCCAGTACCTATCAATAGAACAGCACCTATTGAATTACCTACACCTAAGAAAACCTGTACAGTAAGGTACCCATTGAGAAAGCCATATTGATAAATGAAACAAAATGAAGAATGTCAGAGCACAGTCCCTGAAGAAGCTAACTAGATACTAAAGGAAGACGAATGGTGATGTCCCAAGAACCTGGACTGACTCACATATAGAAGATATGACGGCCTGCAAATGACGACAAAAGATGAAACACCATGGATAAGGGACATCCTGAACCTAAAAGTGAAATAATGATGTCAAAATGTTGAAAGCTTATGCCATGAGCACGTTGAAGCTATTCAGTTAGTTTTCACGTGTACATATGCATAGAACCGCAAGAAGCTAAGAAAACCTTGAGGCTGTCTTATGCTTAGTAGCAAATAGATTGCGGCCACCGCCACCTATACATATCTATCTCAAAATGAGCACTTTATATAAGGATACTTCCACTATGCATAAGAGCAGAATCTTCCAAAGGTTACTAAAGGTCTGAGAAGAGGAGCCCCTCAGCAAGCAAATCGAAAACTAAAAACAGAAAGAAACTCAGACGCATGCAAATCGTGCCAAGAAGCCACGGTCGTATCGGCTGAATTAGACCAACAGTAGATACAATTAATGAAGTGAAGAACAGAGTATCCTATTCTGAAAGGTCAAGATAAGCCGCAGAAGGCAGATGGTTCGCAAAACTAAATCAAATACACAAATTGCAGGAAAAATAAGATGATTTTGCGGTGTCTGAATCACGTGACCAGCCAAGCGAGAAGGGATGAAACTTTCACAACTACGTATGGCCTTGTGACATGCACAACTATCTGAACTTTTCCAGACAGAGATGCAGTCTCGAGGCCAACCACAAAGAAATAATTGACACATAACCACTGAAGTGATGATTGATTGTTGCAATAATTGGAGGGAGGCTAGGGGAGCAGACTAACTCCCTGCACCTGGCCGGCTATTCTGCACGCTGCTAGGCTAGTGGAAAAGTATGTGTGGGGCTGGTGCCAACCTAATCATAATGGACCAAGTAATCTAGTGTCCTATAGTAGTAGAACCAATAAGAGGTCGTACTTCTTGTAACATCTACAGTAGCCATTATTAGGGTAGGGCTTAGATGCCCCACCTGACAGTGTTTGTCCAATCCCCTCACTCTGTTACCATATACAGATATAGTACTTATATTAAAGTTACCTTCCTATAACCAAGAGAATTGCATGCTACATTTTAAGCATTACACGTCAGTGATGACAGGTTTTTAGTATAAAAGATGTGTTTTTTATGAAGTTCATTGGAGTTGTTGGAGCGAGAAGGAAGATCGAGCGACTGCTGATGTTCATGAACTCCCCATTTTTTGTGCTAGTCATTTATCAGACTCCCTTTGCCAAACTAGTGAGTTGGCATTATTGATTTGATCCTAGAGTATTAATCTGCAGCCCCATCCATCTCACGGGTGCTGCTACACAGCTTAAAGTGCTATTGGGCAACCCCCAGCTTTATGGACTGGTTGGAGTCCTAGTGCACAGAACCTTGATAGATCAGGCTCCAGGCCCTGTCAACTGTCTAGAGCAGCCAACACCATTCTAATAGTCCAGGCCCAGGTGATGGTATCTGATGCATGGAGACTGATGCATCCGGGCTCCCGAGTTTACTCGTTCTACTCCTCAGTACATGACTCCTTCTCACGGATTGACAGATGGCTAGTGTGAGACTCACTTATTAAAACTATCACATACATGGCAATTCTCCCCAGAACATTCTCCGACCACTCCCCAATAACAAGTTCTCTCGACTGGGGCATGGATATCAATGTCTTTCAATCATGGAGGCTGAAACCGCACTCCTTGTTAAACATAACCTTAATGACAGAGCTAGGGACTGCCATTGACGACTTCTTTTGCATTGAACACTGGTTCGGTCCACACGCAAGCTACTCTCTGGGAATTGTTAAAGGCATACATAAGGGGAATAGCAATTTCCAAGGAGTCGGGGATCCTCAGGGTAATCCGTAAGGACATTGCAAATAGTGAGTCTGGACTCTCCTCCCTGGAGACCCAGTACGCCTCCTCATAGTCTCCCGATGCTCTCTCTGACATCAGCATAGAACTGGATACATTTTGCTCTCATGCAGAACGGGAAAGGAAGTTCCTGGACAATCCCCACTCAGCTGGCAGCTTCGGACCCCGCTTTCAATTCAGGGTCAAATTGCTCTACTCCCAACCAGTAGCCAGAGTCCGCACAGAGGACAGGTGCTCAGCCCTTTTTGCTTCTGATTTTTGCTATAGCCATCAAGCCCGTGGCCGACTGCATTCACCAAAGGCATGCGCACAAAGGTTTGCGATTGTCCAGCTCTCCTGAGATAATTTCCCTCTACGCTGATGATGCCCTCCTGTACATTTGTTCTCCTGCGGTAAGTCTTGTCCCTATTGTAGACAATGTCATCCACTTTGACCAGATTTCGGGCCTCAAGGTAAACTGCTCTAAATCTATTCTGTTTCCACTGACGGACGTTAGACTCTCTCCCCCGTCCCCTTGGGTTTAACATGGTCACAGAACAGTATCACCTACCTTTGGGTATTAGTTGCTCGCCAAACTAGCCCTCTATACACAGCCAATCTTGGGAAATACCTGACTACCCTTGCGAGGAAAAGTACAGGGTGGGCTAAATTGCCAATCTCCCTGCTGGGTAAAATTGGCATTCTTTAAATGATTATACTCCCCCCAACTCCTATACTGGTTCTCTAATATGCCTTTATGGCTGGGCAGAGACTTTTTTCAATCATTGACTCGCATTGTAAACACTTTTTTGTGGTGCGGTCCGTTTAAGTTGGACAACACTAACTATCCCGATGTCTGGGGGAGGCTTTGGTTCCCCTAATTTTGAGATATATTGCATAGTTGCACAGACACAATATGCCTCACACTGGTTTGTACCCTCATACCCGCCATTACACAGCAAGCTTGAACATCTTGCTGTAAAGGGCTGTGATATTAGTTCCTTAATCATCACCTCTCAGCGTAACAAGTTCGATCCTCTGGACCCCGTTGGCTCAACGTCATTGGCTTTGACTAAACTGTGGATGGTGACCAATGTCTCCCACCCCTTCCATGACATCCTTCCCCTTTGGACGTTCTTCCCTACGGCCACATGTGTATCCCCCGCTGCAGTGCAACACTGGGCCGATACCGACTTTGAGACTATCCGAAACGTTTTTGACCAGGGTAATACCTTGAATGGCCACATTTACCTTTTATCTGTACGTGGGAAATGCTCCCATTGGCTTCAATATTCAGGCCTCTGCTGCTTCCTTAAGATGAGGTACCCATATTTTCCTGCAATCCCCCCAGAAGATCCTATACTATCTGAACTCCTGAACACCACTTCTATTAAAGGGAAGGTGTCCAGGTTATATGCCCTGCTACAAGCTAAACCCACTCCCCCCTTTGACAAAGTTATAAGTACCTGGGGCAAATATCTAGGGGTTGAAATGACTGATCATCGCTGGATCCGTATGTGTGTCCGCACACATGATATATCATTTAAATCCCGCTTTAAATTGACCCAATATAAGGTACTTCATAGGTTTCACTATACCCTGATCAGATTACACAACATGTCAAAGGTTCACCCCCAAGGTGCCCCAGATGTGGCGCTGATGATGCAAAGTACATACATATGATATGGTCCTGCCAACGACTTTCTCAGTTCTGGGAGGAGGTCTGTACTACTATATCTGAGATCCTAGATTGCACCCATCCCCACTGACATGTCTTTTTCACAAACTCCCTAGTCTCAGTCGTGATTTCAGGAAACTAGCAGGACTTTATATGCTATTAGCAGTATGTTGTATCCTACTGTGCTGGCTCTGCCCCCGGCCCCATAAATGCCCAATGGCTTCGAACTGTAACATGGGCTTCGGATACAGAGGAGGCCTGGGCGAGCCAACAACCACTAGTGTCTAAGTCCAGAAATGTTTGGATTCCGTTTCAATCCTATATCTCCTCTGAATATGCTGACACTGAGAATGACTCTGAGGACCTCTTGTGCACTAGGACCCCAACCGGCCCATAAAGCTGGGGTTGCCCAATAGCACTTAAAGATGGAATAGCAACACCTGTGAGATGGATGGGGATGCAGATTAGTACTCGAGCATCAAATCAATAATGACAACTCAATAGTTTGTCAAAGGAAGTCTCTTTAATAACAAGTACAAAAAATGGGGAGTATCATGAATATCAGCGGTTGCTTGATCTTCCTTCTCACTTCACAACTCCAATGAACTTAATAAAAACACATCATTTATACTAAAAACTTGTCATCACTGATGTGTAACGCTTAAAATGTTGCTTGCAATTCTATTGGTTCTAGGAATATATAGGTACTATATCTGTATATGGTAACAGAGTGAGGGGATTGCGTAAACACTGTCAGGTGGGGCATCTAAGCCCTACCTTGAAAATGGCGACTGTAGACATCACTAAAAGTATGATGGCCCATTGGTTCTACTAACTATAGGACCCTAGATTACTTGGTCCACTATGATAGGTTGGCACCAACCCCACTCGTACTTTTCCACTTTGCCTAGCAGCATACAGAATGGTCAGCCAGGTGCAGTGCGCACATCAGCTCCCCCAGCCTTTCTCCAACTATTGCTACAATCAATCATCACTTCGGTGGTCATGTGTCAATTATTTCACTGTGGTTGGCCTTGAGACTACATCTCTGTCTGGAAAAGTTCTGATATCTTTGCATGGCACACCGCCATGCTTAGGTGTGAAAGTCCCCCTTCGTCTAGGCTTGGCTGGTCACGTGATTCAGACACCGTAAAATCAGCTCATTCTCCTTGTAATTTGTGGATTTGATTTTTGTTTTGTTCACTACCTGCCTTCTGCTTCTTATCTTGACCTTGAGCAGGATATTCTGTTCCTTGCTTCATTAATTGTAGCTACTGTTGGCCTATTTTAGCTGATACGACCTTGGCCTTTTGGCACAATTTGTATCTGTCTGAGTTTCGTTTCTGTATTTTATTCTTGATTTGTTAACTATGAAACTCTCTTCATGCGACCTCTAGTAACCTTTGGTAGATTCTTCCCTTGTGCGTAGTGGAAGTATACTTATATAACATACTTCTATTGAGGTGGGTATGTATAGGTGGTCCTTGCCGCAATCTTTCTTACAACTAAGCATAGCAAGCCGCACAATTTTCTTATCTTTCTTGCATTTCCAAGCATATGTACGCCTGTAAACTAACTGAACATCTTTGTCATGCTCATGGCATAAGCTTCTTACATTTGACATCATCCTTTCACTTTAGGTTTGCAATGTCCCTTATCCATGGCGTTTCATCTCTTTTCGTCATTCGCAGATTGTCATATCTTCTACATGTGAGTCATTACGGGTTCTTGTGATGTCACCATTCGTCTTCCATTAAAACCTTTTTGGCTTCTTCAGGGACTGTACTCAGACAATCTTCATTCTGTTTAATTTGTTGTATGGTTTTCTCAATGGTTACTTTACTGTCCAGGTTTCCTTAGGTGTAGGTACCTCAATGGGTGCAGTTCTTCTGATAGCTACTGGAGAGAGCCCCACTGCAGCTCTCTGCTGGTTTATTTGCTCCTCGTATGTCACATACTTTGGCGTGAACATTCCTGGTACTTCAAAATGGACAGTTGGAGTGTGGGCCGTGCTTGGGACCTCCTTTACACTCCCCCTCTGGGCGATTCATAGACCACTTTCATTTCTTCCTTTGTATCCATCTTCTGGGTCAATTTTTTCTTCATATTCTGGGTCTATACTTGACATTATGAAGAAGTGTATTTTTGGGGTCCATATTTGTATGACTCCTTTTAGACTCGCTGCTGTTCTTACGTATTCATCTTTGGGCCTCATTACGACCCAGGCGGTAAGTTACCGCCTGAGTCGTACCTTTACCACCATGGCGTAAACTATGTTTACGCCATGGTGGTTGGCGGACTTACCGCCCCATTCCGAGGTGAGTGGGGCGGTAAGTCCCCATTAACCCATTTACCCTTCCCCATTCCCATTTTTGCCCCATAGGGCATAATGGGAGTGGGGAAGGCGTTAATTACGCCACCGTAAATTACGGTGGCGTAATTAACAACAAGGTCCCTTAGCGCCATGGATTTTAACACCTGCTAAAAGCAGATGTTAAATCCTCCATGGCGCTAAGGGACCTCGGAATCAGGCGGTAAGGGTCGGCGCTGTTTACGCCGCCGTAAACCCCTTACCGCCTGGGTCCTAATGAGGCCCTTTGTTCCACGTCATTAGTTGACACTGTCCATTTGGGCTGCAATAGATCCATCTTCCCACATAATTTCTATGTTTCCTGGGATATCAAAACTTTATTCCTTCTGGTGCATGAATGCTAGCTTTCACAAAGTCTCTTATTTCTTCATCAGTTAGGTCATTCGGATTTCTCCCTGGTTTGACATCAATCATGATCTTCATCCCTATGGCCTTTTTCACAGTTTTCTGACACTGAGAGATTATTATCTTGATAACACAGAATCCGAGCAATATCATCACTAGGAGGGCTCCTAGGAATTTGAATGCAGTCGTATTAGTCGTATCGCTCTTAACTCTTCCTTGATTGCGTTGAATCCCTTTATAGTTGTGTTGATGGTCTGCAATAGCTCCCATCTGGTCATCTGCAACCATTTAGTATTTGCTTCAACTTGAATTCTTGGCATGAAAATTGTTGTGAACACTAAGGAAGTCTGGCTGAAAAGCCTATGTTCATAAGGAAAGCATCAAAGGCTTCTATGGATTTGGCAGAAAAGTAATTATTTCGCTTCATTCGGTTCATCAATTCCATAGATCTCTTCTTCCTCAGTTGAGCATCTGCTTTCGCAAAACTGTCAATATTCAGGTCACTTTTCGGAATCACCAACACTGGAACGTGGACATTCACTATTGTGCATATACCTCCCCAGTTTCTCAGCAGTCTGATTTATGCTTTGGATCCACATGCCCAATAATGATCCATGATCACTGCAGTACCGTGTATCATTCCTGGAGCATCAAAAACTTGTCCACTGTTCTGATTCTCCCCCATCTTCCTTGTGCCATTATTCCTGAAGCAGAATTTTGGGCTTTCCAATGGTACTATCTGCAAGAGTCCTGCCCTTGACCCATGTTAGCAGTTTTGCAACCTTCAGCCACAATGATTTGCATCCATTTCGCACTATGTTGATGGTGGGTTCATAATGACCGAAGACAATCCATGCTCTGCATATCACTACTCCTTTCTCCCATCCGTCTGGTGAAAGCACTGTTCCCCAAATTTGCATTTGGCCTCTGTTCTTCCACTTTTGAGCCTCTTCTGGTGTCTTCCCTTGAACGTTTAGTTTGTGATTTGATTCTCGTCTGATTTCTGCTCCCTTAACTCCAGGCTTCTCATATCTGATCATAATGTGTTTTGTCTTTCCATTGTTTCTTGTCTTTATGTCCTAGAAATAGTCATCTTCATTTGGATCTGTTGCTTCAGTTGCCCATTTCAGTGAGGCATCACTTCCAATGAACTGGCCTCTGGTCATGCACGTTGCTATGTGTGATAGACAGTGTGCTGTCTGGACATCAATTTGACAGCTACAAAGATCCTTGACTTCCCCATGCTGTAAGGTAGGAGTGCACAAACAAAGCATTGTCCCTCTGAATTCTGTCTTTCAACTTCTTTCATATGCTGGTACCATATGTTATTTCCCAAATGTGCTGTGCTGTCCAAGTAGTTGTTTAGTTCACTGTCATCTCCTTGTATGCATCTCTTAATTCTCAACGTTTTCATGTAGTTTGCTATAACTATGTCCTTGAATGCATCCATATGGATTCTTCTTGCTGGAGGATTCTCAGGTATCCTAATCCATGGTGCAGGCATCTTTATCTGTGCCAGTCAAGTAGAGTAAAGTGTGGCAATTCTTTCCCTAGCTCTGGTTATGAACGACCATATTGATTTTGATATCATCTGTGCTTGTGAGATTTTCTCTGGGCTTGCACTTGCCTCTTTCAGTTCTGTATCAGGAGTGTTCATTAATTTTGTTTCAGTTGGCTTCCTCTCCAACTCTTTTTGCCTCTTCACTAGTTCAGCTTTCTTCATTTGGTTTTTAACTTCACTTATAGTAGAGCTTCTCATTGTTGGCTGTCCAACCTTCCCGTCTTTGGCATGTTGTTCTGTAATTACTGACACTAGACCGGTTATGTGTGCCTTCATCGTTTGCATGTGTGTGGTTGTCAGTAACCTTCTTTCATTCTTACTCTGCTGACCCTGTCTCCGGATAAGCGCGTGTGTCATTGTTAATCACATTCATCTCAAGTTCACTCATTCTGCTCTCAGACCGTCTAGGGACTGGAATGACTATGTAAGGTCTGGGTGACTTTGTGGGTTTCATGTGTACATTATTAGGTGGGTGCACTGGAATCGGAACACTTTATTGTGCACCAATAAAAAATGCAGTTCTAATCGTCAGTGACAGTAAAACAATGATGAATACAATGCATAGGTACATGATTCCTCTATAGGTTAGTCTCCAACACTGAGCTACGGAACAATAAGAGCGTCTCTCCTCCTGAGGGTTGTCAAGATTACTACGTTGGTTTCCCATCTCGATCATCTGAGGAAAGAAACTAACTGTAAATACACTCTTAGCCAATATTATCTCTGGATTCTGTCCGTTTCTGCTTGTGAGTTGCAGGTAGTGAAACAATTGTCCTTCTTTGCCTGGACACTGGATTGTCTGTTGTCTCTGGATATAGTTCTTTTGTTCGGTTATGATCAGTTCAGCAAGTCTCTTTACTTTTCATGTACAAAGTACACAAGCTCCCAATCGATTCCTTTTATCTGTTTCACTCCAGGAGACATGTCGTCCTTGTCAGTATAACAAGAGTGAAGGCTCTAGCAATACCTTCTCGATCTGTCCCTCGGCGGAAAGTTTAAAATCTTCTCAGATAGTTCTGTTGATGGTTTGAAAGTTCGACCTGCATCATGATACCATGCAAGAGCATGCTCATCTGTGTAGAATTAGCTGGGTCACTGATGAATGTGAGGACGTCAACACCGGCAGGTATCCCCACAAGTTCTGGAAAATCCTCAATTAGGCTAAAGAAGATGTTGCTTGCCAATCTGCTATCTTCTGGTGACAAAGACATTTGTCCTGCCCTTGCTGAAGTTTAGGAACTGTTTGGCCCTTACTCACTGTGAGCAGTTTCTGCAATCTCGATGTGTGTGAAGAGCAATTTAGATGATAATTCTGTTCAGGATTATCCTTAAACGTTCTGTGTTTGATGGATCTCGAATGAAATGTCAAAACGTCTGTGTTTCTCCCAACAAGATCTGGACAGTCTTCAATTAAGCGAAAGAACAGCACATTGATAAGCCTATTCGATTCTACTTCTGCTTGGGACATTTGTTTTTCCTCTCGGTACTCCAGAAGCAGGGGGAACTGCTCTGCAATCACAGTGAACAGCCTCCTTATTGTCTTTTTGTTTTCATTATCTTGAAGAAATTCAGTGATGCTGGTGAGCCTTCCCACCAATGACGGGTATGACCTTAAGACTAGGTCAAACTAACTCATGACATCTTTGGTGTTGTCGCTACTGTGTGACACCATAAGTGAGTCCAAATAATGCTCCTGTTTGGAAACAATCTGGATACTGTATTTTCTTCCAATTTGTGTGTCCTCGATCAACATTTGCATATCCTTTTCTTATCAAGGCTTCAGTGTGCCTCAGTCCAAAGTTCAAATTCAACAAATTTTATTGTGGCTTATAAGTGCAATTTTCTTCTTCACCCTGCAACTAGGATGCACAGAGCGTCCGTTTTTATGTCCTTATCTTTTGCTCCGAGGAAATGTCCAAAATTAAACCACAACTTTGCACAAACGTTCTTCCCTTTGCCATGCTGGTCATGCGTCCTTATTCCTCATCATGGATCTCGTCTGCAGGTGCTGCGGTTCTTCCCCGTCATCTGTGGTCTCTACGCATTGGGTTGCGGGCAGGGGGCCTTCTCCGATGTATGCCTTGATGTCACCCAGGAAGATCCAAGCTCTTCTTCCTTGTAGCTTGACTGCAGAGGGAGTGACGTATGCCACTGAGAAGGGACCTTTGAGCCTTGGCTCGTCCCACTTCTTTCTTGTGTGATTCTTCACCAGGACCGTGTCTCCAGGGAAGATTGACGGAACACATAAACTCTGAACTGTGTCTGCAGTAGTATCTCCTTCTGTGTTCTGTGCTGCCGTGCACCCTTTTCGTCGTCGCTGCAGCTGGCCTGAAATTACAGTAAGACAAGATGTCATGCAATTCAAGTAATTTTGCATTTCAGACCCTAAGATTTCTCCTGTTGGCTGGGTATCACTTATAGCTCTGTCCCGGGGTGTCAGGGGAGTGTGCATCCTTCTGCCTGTTGCTATTTCATGCAGCGTAAGATGATGGTCAGAACCAGACTGGTTTCTGAGTGCATACAGTGCCAGAGGAAGGCAGTGTAGCATCCCTTCTTTAGAGTAAGTTTCAACTTGGCTATCCTTTCCTTTAACAAGCTGCTGAGCTTCTCACATATCCCATTACCTTGTGGGTGATACGCCGATGAGAACTTGTTCTTTATACCAAGCAGCAAGCTAATCTGTTCAAAGACTTCATTAACAATGTGAGCCCTATTATCTGATCTCATAACCTCACATACTCCCCACCTGGGAAATACATCTCTCACCAGAAATGTTGCCGCACAGGTAGAGCCTGGGTGTGTACATGGACCTGCTTCTATCCATCTAGAGAATGGACACACCACAACAATTAGGTACCTGTACCCATTACATACTTGAATCATATCGACGTAATCGATATGCAAGTGTTAAAAAGGTCCATTGGGCCTTGGGATGACTCCTCTAATTACTCGTAGTGTACGCCCAGCCGTGAACTGTTGGCCGATTATACAGTTCACCATAAAAAATACAACATGCTCTGCTAAATTCAGTATGAACCAGTCTTCAGTGAGCGTTGCTGCGAGATTCTCTTTTGTCATATGCGCTGGAACTGTTCCAATGCTACTTTTAACAGGGCTATAGGCAATACTGCTTTACCAGTGCTGTCTTGTCGCCAGAGATTGTTGCCGTCGGCCTAAATCTCTGCCGCTGCATCATTCGAACATGGATCCATGTGAGTACTTTGATCCCCTCATCAGACACAAGCTATGACCTAAACCCCCTACCGATCACTGCACTCCAACTTTTGCACCTTCTCCCTGATTAGGCACAGTTTGTGTTGGGTGCCGAGGGCCTACCGGGTTGTATCAACCAATTTCATATGCTACTCAGCATTTTGCTTGGTCTGCTGACCAGACGCCTATTTACTTCCCGGTCTATATATGCACATGCCCTGCAATGTAATCTTATTATGCATTTTAGTCATTGCTGGGATTACTGCACTTAGGTGCCTCCCTTGTTCATTGTATTTTAGTCATTGCTGGGATTACTGCATTTAGGTGCCTTCCTTGTTCATGGCATTTTAGTCATTGCTGGGACTGCGGCACTTAAGTGCATCCCACTGTTCGTTACATTTTAGTCATTGCCGGGAGTACTGCACTTAGGTGCCTCCCTTGTTCATTGCATTTTAGTCATTGCTGGGATTACTGCATTTAGGTGCCTCCCTTGTTCATTGCATTTTAGTCATTGCTGGGGTTACTGCATTTATGTGCCTCCCCTGTTCATTGCATTTTAGTCATTGTTGGGACTGCTGCACTTAGGTGCCTCCCCTGTTCATTGCATTTTAGTCATTGCTGGGAGTACTGCACTTAGGTGCCTCCCTTGTTCATTGCATTTTAGTCATTGCTGGGATTACTGCATTTAGATGCCTCCCTTGTTCATTGCATTTAAGTCACTGCTGGGACTGCTGCACTTAGGTGCCTCCCTTGTTCATTGCATTTTAGTCATTGCTGGGATTACTGCATTTAGATGCCTCCCTTGTTCATTGCATTTAAGTCACTGCTGGGACTGCTGCACTTAGGTGCCTCCCTTGTTCATTGTATTTTAGTCATTGCTGGGATTATTGCATTTAGGTGCCTCCCTTGTTCATTGCATTTTAGTCACTGCTGGGACTGCCGTACCTTGGCGCTACTGCTACCTGTCTCTTAACATGTGCTCTACTAAGACTTACCGTACACTCATACTCTATTCCCTACTGTGGACCATTCTCATTACCATCATAACAATGGCCTACACCAACGCCATACCTTGTAACCCTCAAGAGAGAAATATGCGACTTCAAGGGAGGTTACCATGGTTGTACGACCTCAAAAACAAAAGAACTAGACCACCTGGGTCCAGACTAACTCCAACTGTCTCTGACTCCAACCCTCCTGCCCTAGCTGCAGAAAGACGCCCAAAAACACATACTAACTTCTTCCACAACCAGAAGAGACCCAATCTCCCAGTCCCAGACCTACCCAAAAAATAATCACAACTCCTACCTTATCAGGAGCTCTCATCAATGCAAGGTTCCTCATAGCCCACAATACGGATATTGCCGATCTACTAGCCATTACTAAGACCTGGCTCCATGATGCTGCGGGCCCCGCATTCATGATTGCCACACCAGACGACTACAATATACTAAGAGTCGATCGGCCTAACTCTAGGGGAGGTGGCCTGGCCATCATTGCCAAAATGAAACTAGCTGTAAGGCCCACCCCACACCCAGCCATCACATCCTGTGAACTTCTTTCTGCTAAAATACCTATCTCTAACAACAGTACATTAACTGTCCTTCTGGTGTATAGACCACCAGGCCCATTAGGTAACTTTGAGGAAGACCTATCTAGCCTCCTCTCGAATATCATCAAAGATTCCACTCAGCTCCTGCTACTAGGTGACTTTAACCTGGGATTCAATGACGACACAGACAAACAGGCCCACTCCATCCAATCAATCCTAGTCGATCATGGCCTTACCCAAAAAGTCTTAGCCACGACACACACAAAAGGACGGACATTAGATTGGATAGATAACCGAAACTGTGCCATGACCATCTCCAACATTTTACCACAAACGTGGACTGACCACCACCTTTATTTGCTTCTCATCCACCATAGAGCCTCCCAAACTAGGTAAGCTCACTACAGCTCCGCCTATGCCTACTAGAAGCAAAAAAGAAATCACAGCTGAAAAACGACTTCCTCTCCTCCTACCTGCCCTCTCCGCTTGCGCCATCAATTCTGACCCTAACATGCTAGTTGAGACATTCAACAATACTATGTCCAAAGCCCTGGATAACATTGCCCCTATTAAACTGGGCAAAAACAAATGAGAATCTCATCTTAACTCTTGGTTCACCCCCCTACCTAAGGAATTACGGATCCAAAAACGCAAACTCCAAGCTATTTGGAGGCATACACCTTCAGTTGAGAAAAAAACATCACTTGACAATCTGGCCAAAAAATGTAAGAAGGAAATAATCCAAACTAAAAAGAATACATTTAATGAGAGAATTAGCAAAACCAACTCTAATTCCAAAGAACTCTTCTCCATCCTCCGAGAAATGGAAAACCCAATCACACCCATAGATAATACCCCCAAGGACAAACAATGGTGCACTAACATCCAAAATGCTTTAGGTAATAAAATCACAACTCTTCAAACGAAAATTGCTAAGAAGAAAGCATCCCTGAATTCCACTGGAACCCATACCTCCCACATGGCAGATATACCTAGAATAGTCACTCAAAGTAACTGCAAACCATGCAGATTTTGCAACATATCCATATTGGAAACCGAAAAGGTGATATTATCCTTGAAACCATCCAACTGCCAAGGTGACAGCTGTCCAGCACAAGTCATTAAGGATGCAGCCAGAGACCTAGCGCCTTTCATCTCTAAATTAATAAATTCCTCCTTCAGATCTAGCACTGTACCCGCTAACCTTAAAGAATCCTGGGTTCTGCCACTCCTAAAAAAACAGACCTTTGACCCAGCCATCCCAAATAATTATAGGCCCATCACTACGGTCCCATTTCTCCTTAAAATCATTGACAGAGTAGCTTACCTCCAGATCCAAAACCATCTGGAGACAAACCAACTACTAGGATCACGCCAATCTGGCTTCAGACCACTACATGGTACTGAAACGGCCCTAATCGACCTTAAGACACAAATCGACAAGTTGAAGGATAAAGGTAAAACAGCTATGCTCCTCCTCCTTGACTTATCGGCGGCCTTCGACCTAGTGGACCACGCAGTGTTATGCAACCATCTTGCATCTGCTGCCCATTTCTCAAGTGAAGCTATAGCATGGGTACAATCCTTCCTAGCCAACCGTACGATGAGAGTGTTCTCCCCATTATCCTCAGTGGACCCAATACATGTCACCTGTGGTGTCCCACAAGGTTCATGTGTCTCCCCCACAATGTACAATATATTTTCTAAGCCACTCTTTGACAAACTTGACAGATTGGGGGTAACTTACACCAACTACGCGGACGATACGCAGATCCTCATACCACTATCTGGCAACTTTGTTGAAGACACAGCTCTCGTAAATAAGGTTTACCTCATCATTCAGGCATGGATGGCCTCTCATGGCCTCTGCCTGAATGACGATAAAACAGAGATACTGATACTGGGTACCGACCCCAACCTTAAAAAACTTAGCCCTAACTATAGTGCCTTTAATATAGACGGTAATATAATCAAAGTGGCAACGGAGGTAAAAACACTAGGTTTTTACCTTGATTCCACTTTATCTCTCAAAAAACAAGTCAACGCCTTGGCTTCCTCAACAGCCTACACCTGCAAATTAATCAGGGCCTGCAGACCTTACCTGTCTAAAACCAATTGCATCACACTAGCCAATGCCCTAGTAATGTCCAAACTGGATTACTGTAATGCCCTTTATGCGGGCGCCAATACAACTGTTACTAACAAATTGCAAATATTGCAGAATAATGCTCTTAGAGCAGCCCTTGACATACCCTGCAGAGCACATATATCTAATATTAGGAAAGACAACCACTGGCTAAAAATCAACGACAGAGTTCTCCTTAAAACACTATCTCTCACACATAAAGGACTGAACAACACTGCGACCCCTTACATTTTGGCTAGACTGACTAGAAAATCCTCTACTCACCATACCAGAGCCTCTATCCACTCCCTACTTGAAACTGACAGATTTAGACTAACTAAAGCAGGCGGAGCTAGCTTCCCTGTTAGAGTGGCCTGTGCTTGGAATTCACTCCCTATGGCATTGAGAGCTAATCTACCCTACTTTAGTTTCAGGAGTAAGGTGAAAATTTGGCTCTGGAGTAACGACAACTAACCCATTGAACCTGGCCCTATCATTACGCATAACCACCTTTGACTCCCCCGATACCAGACCTATAATAGGGATTCACATTCCTGTATGTCTTGTATATTTGTATATTGGTATTGTATATATGTTAATAACTCACATAATGCTTATTCTGTATGTATCCTTTTGTATGTACGCAACCTTAAGCCTAAGTATTCTTGTAACTGCTGCGCCCGGCTACCCCTGGGTTTTGGAGCGCATTATCAAATAATAAACTAAACTAAACTAAACTAAACTAAGCAAGCTTTCAGAGGGGTTAAAGAACACCATTGCCACTTTCAGAGGTTCTTCTCCTCCTGTGGTGCCTCCCCTTGGAGTTCCATTAACTGGGTTTGCCCCATGTTATTATAGCTCTCAGGTTCCCTTTGTGCAACAATAATTTTTTTCATTTACATCAGTTATTTCCACATTCACTATGGTTTCGTCTTTGAATGCCATATGCTTGGCCTCCGTGTCTGCTGCTTGATTTCCTTGTGAGATAAAATCTGTCCCCTTTGTGTGGGCGACACATTTCACGACCGCTATGCCCAATGAGAGCTGTAGTGCCTTAATGAGCTTATCCAAAAGGCTGCATGCTGCACTGGCATGCCATCCGCTCAGAGGTAGCCCCTCCTTTTCCAGGGTGCTAGGCCTGCGTGCACTGTTGATGTCACATAGATGGAGTCACTGTACAAGTTACTTCCTGGTCTGCGTGATTCTCAATCGTGAGTATCAATGCCAATAATTCTACAGCTTGCACTGAATAATGAGATGGTAATCGTGCACTAAAGAGTACTCGAAATTCTCTGTTTGCTGTGTGCTTCACCACAGCAGTGCCTGTATATCTTTGCCCATCGTGTTGATTGATTCTCAAGGAACCATCAACAAAGACAATTTCTCTTTCTGCCAATGCATTCTCTTTCACTCTGGGAATCACATCATAGAATTCTTCATGATTTGTGCAGTCATGTATTGGCTCGCCTTCAGTGACTGGCTCTGCTATGAACATAGCTGGGTTTACTATCTTACATTGAATTATTTTAATCGATGGATTTGATATGATCACTTCATAAGCAGAAGCTCTCTGAGATGTAAATGTGCCCTTTGGTTTTTGTAGAATAGCAAATAGCGCATGCTCGACGTACAATGTCATGGTGTTTCCCATCACAATGGTTGTAGATTTCTCTATGGCGAACGCCGCGGCAGCTAAACTTTGTTCGCAGGGGAAGTGGCCTCTCATCACTGGGTCCAAATTCCCAATGTAGTATGCCAAGGGCTTGTACCCCAATGTGGTTCTCTGTGTGAGCACTGCCGTCATAATGCTGCCATTCGTGTGTGAAAACAAGTAGAATTCTTCTGCATACTTGGCAATCCCTGGTGCAGTGCAAATGGCTCTCTTGAGTTCAGCAAACCCATTTTCCATGCTCTCAGATCATTCAGTTTTCCCTTTCGTCACATGTGACTTCTTTAGGGCCTGTAACAAAGGCTTGGTATATGAGCTGTAGTCAAAGACCCGAGCTCTGACATAATTTCAAAGACCTAAGAAACTCTGCAAATGTTTTATCATGTGTGGCTTAGCTGTGTTCAGTATGGCTTCAGCCCTTTCAGGGGAAACTCTTTTCCCCTCATGCGAGATCAGCTGACCTATGAACAGAACTTCTTGCTGACAATAATGTAACTTTTCTTTGTCAACTTTATATCCTGTCTCAGCCAATGTTGTCAATAGCTGAACAGAATCGCGCCTGCATTTTTCCTCTGTCGTGCTGCAAATTAGGATGTCATCCACATATTGCAAGACGACACTCTCTAATGCGATATTGCTTAAGTCCATCTGCAGCACTCTGTTAAAGATTGAAGGAGACTCACAGTACCCCTGGGGCAACCTCATGCTTTTCAGACACATCTGTCTGAATGTAAATGACGTCAAATCTTGTGAGTCTTGGTGCAATGGGATTGAGAAAAATGCATTTTTCAAGTCAATTACCGTGAAATATTTTGCCTCAACAGATATATTACATAGGATTGTGGCCGGGTTAGGGACTAAAAGGAACTTGGCCTCTACAATATCATTTATCGGGTGTAAATCTTGAATTGGTCTCCAGGACCCTCCCTTTGATTTTTTGATAGGGTAAACTGCGGTATTGCAACCAAACTCTGATGTCACTAAGATGCCCTGTTCCATCATAGCCGAAATTGTCTTGAAAATTCCTTCATCTGCTTCCCTAGACATGGGATACTGTCGTACTTTGGGTAAAATTGCTCCTGGCTTCAATTTAATCCTTACTTCTCTGACTCTTTTCAATAAGCCCACGTCATAGGAAGGAATATTCTTTATCCTCTATAACCACATCCACCCTTGGTTCCTGGTGAGAGTCTGGTGTCACTGATAGGCTAGAACACATCAGGGTTCCCAGTGAGCTGTCCTAGCCCATATATAATTTTGTTCCATTTTGCGTGAATGGACTTCCACCATCACCAGTGTTAGCTCTCATTCCAGAGTTCACAGCCTGTCCTGCGCTTACTGTCTGTACCAGTTTTATCGGCGACTGTTGAGACTGTCCTTGTGGAAAACTGATCAAGTTCTGAGGTTGCAAGCTTTGCTGTGCTCCTGGCGTTTGCTGTTGCACCGTGTGATTCTGTGCAATTCAATTTCCTCCCTGTTGTAAAAACACAGGTGGATTCACCATACCTGCCCTTGTTCCTTGGTCATTTTGCACCATGCCTTGACTTCTGCATGTGCGTGCTAGATGCCCTGTCATCCCACACGTCCAATATATTGGCGGCGGTCTGATTATTTGTCCATTTGATATATCTTGATTGCCATTTTGCATGTTTTTAAAGCCTCCCTGATTACTCTGCCATCCCCTTCCTCTAAATCCTCTCCCTCTGTAAAACCCAGTATTGATTAACCTGCTGTGGATTATTGACCTGCTGTATGTTCGATCCGTCTGTGTTAGTTATCATTGCCCCTTCAATGGCATATTTTGGCAATTTTTTCTGCACTAATTTTGCCTCTTCAGATTTTCCTGCAGCCTCTTTTTTGTGATTCTTTTCCTGCAGCAGTCTGCAATAGTGCACTACATTCAACTGTATTTCACACCACGGTTTGGCCTCGATTCCCACCAATTCCTTGAGCTGCTTCTGTACCTGATCTGGCAGCCTTTGGCATAATATATGATAAAAAACTGGTATAGATTTCCCTCAAGGTTCCTGTGTGTCCAGTACCCACGCGTCTTGGAAAGTCTGGATGTAAAGCAAAGTGTCCACACATCGTCAGCTCTAACACCAAGTATGTCGATAAAAAGACCCTTGATATCCCCTATAGCTAACGTGTTCCCTCCTGTCATTTTCTCTAGCTTGTGTATCAATTTTCCGGCTCCCGATGTCAACATTGGAAGCATGTTTTTCAGGTTTTCCTGATCCATGTGTGGCCATGGAATATACTGTGGTCTCATTCCTCCTTTCTCGAGCAATGGAACATGTGACGGATAGCCCTCCCTCTCTTCTCTCATCATTTTTCTGTCTATTGCAGGAGTAATATTTCCATATCGCCGCCCACCTGGTAATGTCCTTAGTCGGCTCACACAGGGTGGTGGAGACACCCCCCTCTGACCGTAAGATACTTCTTTGTGTTCATCTGACTGTGTGGCTGACTCTGATGCCTTAGGTGCAGACTCGCTAAAATCTGACCATCTTATCCCTTTTCCTCGAGAAGCGTTTTTCGCGTCTCTTCTCTACCTCCTTTTCCTCATGTTCCTATCTTTCAGCATCTGATATCGTCTGCGCCCAACTCGTGCAACTTCTGTCATCCTCCTGATTCCTATTGATTGTCAACCTGTCTAAAGACAGTTCTCTATTTCGTCTACTTTGGGAGACATCCTCAGCATCGTACAGATGAGTGCTCTCCAGGCGCTCATGCTCTCCTTTCCCTTGGGGTACTTGTTCTAGCCCCATTTGATCATATATTCTATCGATCGTCTCTCCGATGCTTCTGGTGTTGAAGTCATCTTCCATATTTGCCCTAGATGTGCCTGGTACTGAATCGTACTCAGGAAAGAACTCTTCAATGTCTTCCCAATCTACTACTGGATCGAGATTTTTAACCTCTCTTTCCCGATATTCAAGATCGCGTGCTCTCTGTCTTCGTTTACATACTGCGGCGTCATCAAATTCTATGCGCTTCCTCACTTCCTCTCTGACCCTATCTTCTTCCATTTTCTTTGCATCTCTATGTTCATTTGCCCTTCGAATTTCCTCATCCTTTCATCTCTTTATTCTTTTTTTCCCATATCTTTTGCTCCTCTTCTACTATTCGCTTTTGTTCTCGTCTGTCCTGATCATTAGCTGTTCTTTGTTTATGATTGTGTTGTCTTTCTTGCTTTTCGCTATACAACTGCTCTCGTCTCTGCCTATCTTTTATCCTGATCCTTTCATCTCTCAATCCTTTTTCCTTTTCCTTCTCCTTTCTCTGTACATTTTCTAGCTTCCCTTTTTGCCTTGCATCATCAATGCCTTTACCATCGAGTTTCAATAAAATCTGACCTCCCATCCATTCATTCTGTGTGAATGCTATCTCATCAGTTCTATCCTAATTTCCTTTCCATCTTTTGCCCTCTCTCTCTGTATCGATAGATGTACTTGTTTGTGCCTGGTCTTTTCTCTCGTTCTTGCACCTCTCTTGGTCCCTTGGGACCTTGAAGGTGATATCTCTATCTCTGTCTTTGTCTGGATTTTTGTCACTACTTTGTGTAGGTGACTCATATGCCAGATTTCTATACCCCGTGGGTGCTTTAAGTTCCCTTAGCGGGTACAATCCTTTGTCTTTACTCACTTCAATTTTTGATTCGGCTAGGGCGGATGGCGCGGAAGGCGTCTCACCCCCCTCTGTGCATACGTTAAGTATCCAATATAAGGTCGGCTCCTCCTCCTTATCCTCTTGGTACATCTTCCAAATCTCTAAACTAGCTAGGCGTTTGTCTAACTTTTTGCCAGTGTATGTGGCGTGCAAATATGCTGTCATGTGTTGCAGGACCATTTTAGACAGCGATCCACCCTGGGTCCATTGCATAAACATTTTGTTTGCGGTTCTTTAACCCATTCTGCACTGTACTTTTTCAGCTTAGGTGCGTGTTTTGGCAACTGCTTGCACAGGTGTATTAATGGTGTCATGTCTTCCATGCTTGAACCTGTTCACCTTCTCTTGATATAACACTTTTTGTGCTTTTCCATTTCTTTAAACAACTTCAACAATATGAGTGAGCACCAATCGTTGCAAGCTTCAATCCTGTTTTTTACACAAAAAATGATACTTTATTTTTTTCAAACAACAAGCATCAATTTGTATCATACGATCACATTATTTTTATGCTAATTCCTCAAAGGAAAAAATCTCATCCTATGACGTCACAACAAATAACACATTATACAGACGTTGACAGACTAGACAGACTCCAGCCAGCTACACACATCTCTGCCCCTAAATTTTACCCTGACATGGGGTGTAAGCCCATCCCTTTCAAAGACAGCATCTTTAACTGCTTGGGTCTCCTAGTTATTCCTATTTTATTCAGTACTTTGGATGCAGGCTTCTTCTAACCGCTTTATTAAGCGTAGGAATTTGGGAGTATCCTCTCTTCTCGGGTGTTCCACCCGGTCTCTCTCTCTATGCTCAGGTATCCTCCTGGTATCCTTATCCACTATACTCGGTCACCCTTGAGTCACTATTTTCTTCTACTCTACTTCTAACTGGATTTTTATTTCTCGCCTCCCTCTGTTACCGTCCCTTACTTGTTCTAAGAGATGCACTTTTTGCCAAAGCATTTAGTCTTTTTCACTCACTGTTTGCATGTTTTCCTCTTTGGATGCTCGGGATCACCGCCTTAATCACTGCCTCTCCTGCCGTTCACCTGATCGGCTGCTCATAGAAGTGGGAAGGGGTCTGTGGGGAAAGCACAGGTTCCTTCAGACTTTAACCTGCAGGTTTTATAATGTATTCTAACCACTGTTCACAGGGAGCTTCTCGGTTTACTTAGCGAGATGGCAAAGGACTTGTGATATTGCCGAGGACCTAGAGTTACTTTATGTCGACGGTCAATAGGTGTCTTATTTAATCGATAATCGATAAACCATCCTCTCTCTGCTACCAAGTGTGCACTAGGACCCCAACCGGCCCATAATACAGGGGGTTGCCCAATAGCACTTTAAGATGGAATAGCAGCACCTGTGAGATGGATGGGGATGCAGATTAGTACTTGAGCATCAAATCAATAATGAAAACTCAATAGTTTGGCAAAGGGAGTCAGTTCAATGACAAGTAGAAACAACGGGGAGTCTCATGAATCTTCCTTCTCGATTCACAACTCCAACGAACTTCATACAAAACACATAATTTATACTGAAAACTTGTCATCACTGACGCGTAACGCTTAAAATATTGCATGCAATTCTATTGATTCTAGGAAGGTAACTTTAATATAGGTACTATATCTGTATATGGTAATGGAGTGAGGGGATTCGGTTAACACTGTCAGGTGGGGCATCGATGCCCTACCTTGAAAATGGCTACTTTAGACATCATTAAAAGTATGACGTCCAATTGGTTCTACTAACTACAGGACTCTAGATTACTTGGTCCACTATGATTGGGTTTGCACCATCCCCACTCATACTTTTCCACTTTGCCTAGCAGCATGCTGAATGGTCGGCCAGGTGTAGGGTGCACTTCAGCTCCCCCAGCCTTTCTCCAATTATTGCTACAATCAATCATCACTTTGGTGGTCATGTGTCAATTATTTCACTGTGGTTGGGTTTGAGACTGCATCTCTGTCTGGAAAAGTTGTGATATCTTTGCATTGCACGCCGCCATGAGGAGGTGTGAAAGTCCCCCTTCTTCTCGCTCGGCTGGTCACGTGATTCAGAAATGGTAAATCACCTCATTCTCCATGTAATTTGTATATTTGATTTTCGTTTTCTCCACTGTTAGGGATAATTCTCTGTTTAGGCTGAATTTCCTAACCTCGTGAGTCCCCCAGCAGCTTTGCTGGATTTCTGGAGTTTGTTTTTTTCCATCCTGCCAAGAGTGAGACTCTTTTTCTCCCACTCTTGGACGTGTATGTGTGTAATTCCTTTAAATGTCAATGTGTTCGATGGGCTATGAGGTCTTTTACTCCATAGGGTCTCATATGTTTTTCTATGTGTGTTACACCGCACCCTGAGTGCCGTAGCACTGGGGCATCCTAGCGGACCTCCACCATAGACTCCATACCCGGGGACTGACTACTGTCTCCCCGGGCATGTAAAGTCACCATAGGCTTACTAGACCTAAATTTACTAACAGAACTAGTACAAACCATCTTATTGTGGACGTACTAGTAGGGGTAATTCGATTACTCCTGAGTCTGTTATTCGAGGGGGCACTGTCCCGTCCCCCCTCGTCGAGTTTTGGCTGGTGGCAGTGGAAACAACTTGTTACGTTCAACCCCGAACATAACCCTATGGGATTCGTCCCATTGTTGGAGATTGATGCTTTTTCTCGTTAATCTCTAACGTACCACCGGTCTACTTATCTTAAATAAGTTTATCGGAAAGTTGAGCCCTTTGTTCGACTTTTGGTGGGCCTCTGGACAGAGACCCTCCAAAGTGGTGCCATTCTGTCTGGGTTACCATAGGGGTGTGGGAGAGGGTTTAGGCACCCTGGACCGAGTTGCCTTGCCAACTGCGGTCGCACTCTGGAGTGATTGGCCCAAGTGGTGAGCCTCCCCGCTCACCACTTAGCATGTGTTGATTGACAGCTAGGCTGAATGAATGAGGGTTTTCTGCATAAAAGCAGGGCTTTTGGGACTGGATCTTCAGAAGTCGCCACAGGACCTAAGAATCCGACGAGGGTAACGCTGAGCCGACCTGCACGACGACACCTCCGGTGGAGCACTGCAGAACCGACTCACCACTTCCCGACGACAGAGGAGATCTCCCTGCCGGAGAGTCTCTTCCCCTGACTGGTGGGAACAACCAGTCCCCTTTGCTTTTTATTCTCCTCAGGACGCAGTGGTCGAATTGCCCATGCAGAGCACCTCGGCAACCGGATAGCCACTACCCCTGTACCGCGACCAATAGGTGGTGCCTTGTGACGGAGCACTCCACGGCTGGTCTCTTCCCTGGTGGTGCACCGGACTTCACTTTTCTTCAACGACGAGATCATTTCTACTCTTGGCAAAGACCCGACGTGCATCCACCACCAGGAACAACTGCCCTCGCCGGAGCTGTCTCTCCACAAACAAGGTACCATGTCCGCCTGGCTTCCCTTTCGATCGGTTCGAGTGAGGTGTCTTAATCCTCTCCTTTCCGTTGGGTCGCCTCCAAGCTTTCTCACATATTGTTCTGAACTAGTTCAATCTGCCGATAACAATTTGCTACAAAGACTCGAACGCATCTCCACTAGAGACTTTTGGGACACATCGCCTTGCCTCTCTTCGAGTGGGCCTGGCCTCTGAACTTTATGATCTATTGTGGTTCTTGCCTTCTTGCCTTGCATTTTTTCTGGTGAAGTATTGAACTGTGTTGAATTCATAACTTGCTTCTTTTTCTCTCCCGTCCTAACTAACATTAGAGTGCCATCTAGGTTGAAGCATACACCTTTGTCTCTAAATAAGCGGTGCCGGTAGAACCTAGACTTGTCGAAATATTGCTAGGGGGATTGATCGTTTCTTCTTCGTAGAGTAATTGTATTTGATTTGTTTGCCGTGATAGTGCCACAGTGTTTTTGATAGATGTTTCGTTATAAATAAATACCTTAATATCTTTACACTGAGCCTCGTTGCGTGTTTGCTTGTCTTACTGTGAAGAATTGCCCTATCTTGTATACTCCACATACTGCTTAACTCTTCTTGAGGGAAGTCTGACTGCTCAGCCACAGCTACCAACAGTGAATCTGTGTGGTACAGACTGCTACCAAGTGGGTTTACTGCCAAACACCTGTAGTCCTAAATCTTTTGCAATGGTCCCAGAGGGAACTGCACAGGTTTCCGCCTAACACTGGTGTACAGCGGTGGGATTTGTATCGAGTATACAGTTTAGAGTGCTTTTCGATACTTTAGGATAACTAACCACAAAACTTAGCACTAAAAAGCAACTTTCAAAAACATGTCTACGATGGTAACTTACAGTCAAGAATCCTTGTCAGGTGAAAATACTGAGAGTTTGCGAGCTCTCTGTAGGCAAGAGAATCTTTCTGTAAGAGGCAAGAAGTTAGAATTAATAGAGAGATTGCTGGCGAACCAAAGTCTGGGTACTGGTTCAGAGGAACCAATTCCTCCAGCAAATGTAGATAACAGTGATGGTGTTGATCTAAATCGTAATTCTGATGATAGCGATGAAGAGGCTGATGAGGACGGAGAGGCTAACAAAACTGTCTCCCCTGCTCCTCTACCTGCCTTACCAGCTGTGCCTACGGGGCCCATACCAGGTCCCACAAGTAACCCTGCTTATTTTGAACTTGAATAAATGAAGCTCGAATTAGAATACAAACGGTTCTTGGCTCAATCTCAACGAAACCAAGAGCTCAAGTTCAGACGGATGAATGCCCAGGCTGAGCAGAAGCAAGCTGAGTTAAGACTCAGGGAAATAGAACTTAATCACGAGTTAGAGATGAAAAAGTTGTCTATAGAAAATGCTTCTCTCTCCTCTGGTTCCTCTAGGAGCTCCAGTCCCAAAAGACCCCGGATGCCGAAGGAATTAGTGGGTATGTATGAACCGAGATTGGATGTGTTGGATTGGTTGAAACTGTTTGAGTACAATCATGGGCTCCAGGACATCACCCGGAATGATTTACTTCCCTGGTTGTTCTCTAGGCTCCCTCCTGTTGCGACTGATGTGGTAATGGAGTTGGGGGAGGCGGATAAGACGGATTACGAAAGTGTGAAACTAGCTTCGATAGCTAGATTTGGGAAGACCCCTTCCCAGTATCTTAAGAGGTTTAGAACCCTCAAAAAGCATGATGGTACCCCCTGGGCTACCTGGGTGAGTGAAGGGTTGAAAAACCTAGAGGGATGGATTAAGGGTTACAAAGTGAGTACTTATGAGGGTATGAGGAATCTTTTTATGTTGGAGTCTATTTATGATGCCTGTTCTCCTGAGCTCAGGCAGCACTTGGCTGATTCGAAGGAATTGGAGTCCCAGAAGCTAGCTAAGGCTGCTGACTTATGGGTCGCCAACAGGGCTACTCATAAGGATTCTGGGGCAACTCAGAAAAAGGATGAGGGAAAACAGCCTAAAAAAGACTCAAAAGAGAATTCTAATAACCCAAATTCCAAAGAGGGCCCCAAACAAAACCAGAAGGGTAAGCCACAAGGAAAACCACAGCAGAATAGTGTGTCTTCTGGTGCCAAACCGGAAGGAGGTCAGAACAACCCACCATTCCAGAAAGAATTCGGTAAATGCTTTGTTTGTGGCTCGACTGACCACGTGAAAGGAGATCCCAGATGTAGGGGTAAACCTTCAGGGGTCCAGCTTGTCTCCTTAGCCTTCGCTCCAGAGGAGGAAGTCCAAATGGCAAGTGGAAACTTTTTACTGCTATCTGACGAACCCATTGGAGTCTCAGCCAGCGTTTCTTTAGTATCTCTGGGGTTGTGGGAACAACAGAATTTAGATGTCTATAATTCTATCCCCGATAATACTAAAGAGTATTATAAGGACAGTGTCCAGGTGAATGGTCAGGAGACTCCTCCCATTAGGGACATTGGGGCCAGCATAACTGTGGTGGATACATCGTTTTTTCAGGCTGAGGATGTTGCTAAGGCACCCAAACGCCTCACCAAGTTAGCTGGAGGGCCTTTGCAGATGCTTCCCCAATTACCAGTTCTCATCCAGTGTAACGACATGACTGTGAAGATACCTGTCAGCATACAGAGTGAGGTACCAGGACGCGTACTGTTGGGTAAGGATTTGAAAACTCTCGGAGTTGTATCGCATACTCCCAGACCTCCTAGTAAACGGTTACAGGAGCTAACCAGACCCGCAAGAGAGAGGAACATGTGCGGTACTCTCCAGGAGATGATGAAGAAAGAAATCACTCCTGCTCCACTGGAATTGTCGGCCGCTGTCTCCAAGAAATCAGAAGCGAAAGGGCAACCTAAGACTTCTATCCCGAAACCAGCAGCCCGCATTCCAGTGCAGCCAACACAGACTTCCCCGCGGTTGTCCAAAGTTACACCCATAACTCCACCTCCAGCCGAGGCTGAGAGGGAGGTACAACCCTGTGTGGTAGAATTAGACTCTGAGGAAGAGCTAATGGAAGGCCAGGAACTCATTGGAGATCTGGATCTTGTTGACCATCCTGAGCTTCAGTCTTTACTGGCAGAAGGTGGACCCAGCAGGGCAGACTTCAGTAAGGGACAGAGGGAATGTCCAACTCTGGAAGGTCTTCGCCACCAGGCAGAAGCTCAGGCTGAAGGGCCAGAACCTGGGAAATACAGGTTGCACTGGGAAGATGGCCTCTTCTACAGTGAACCGACCGAGTCTGCACCTGGAGACTACAAACGACTTGTAGTACCCCAAGAGAACAGACCACAGTTCTTGCAGTTAGCCCACGAGATTCCTTTGGCTGGTCACTTGAGTTTCAAGAAGACTAAGGAAAGGCTCTCTCTCTCTACTTCTATTGGCCGGAGATGGGGGCCGAAGTGGAAAAACACTGCAGGAGCTGCCACACCTGCCAGACCTCTGGTAAGGTTGGCTCCAAGAATGTGGCACCTTTAGTGCCTCTCCCAGTTGTGGGAGTCCCGTTTGAGAGAGTAGGGATTGACATTGTTGGTCCCCTTGATCCTCCAACCTCCTCAGGCAACAGGTTTATACTTGTTGTAGTAGACCATGCTACTAGGTATCCTGAGGCAATTCCTAGGAGGACTGTTACAGCTCCGGCTGTGGCTAAGGCCCTCCTTGGTATTTTTACTAGGGTCGGGTTTCCTAAGGAAGTAATCTCTGACACGGGGTCAAACTTTATGTCCCACTACATGAAAGCCATGTGGAAAACCTGTGGAGTTACTTACAAGTTCTCAACAGCTTACCACCCACAAACCAATGGGTTGGTAGAACGGTTCAACCGAACCATGAAGTGCATGATAGGTGCTTTAGAAGAACCCCTTAAGCGTAAGTGGGACCTTCTACTGCCATGCCTTCTCTTTGCTTATAGAGAAGTCCCTCAGGAGGGAGTAGGTTACTCTCCCTTCAAGCTTCTCTATGGTCATCCCGTCAGAAGTCCATTGGCCCTGATTAAGGAGGGGTTGGAGAGTGCTCCTTCCCCCAAGCCAGTCAGAGTGACTGACTACGTGATAGGTCTCCGGAGGAGAATGTCGGACATGATGACGGAAGTAAGCGATAACTTGAAAGCTGGACAAGCATTGGTTAAGCACTGGCACGATCAAAAGGCTAACATGGTTGAGTTCGCTCAAGACCAGCTCATTCTCGTTATGATCCCAACAAGGCAGAGGGCCTTGCAAGATAAGTGGATGGGACCCTTCAGAGTTGTGGGTAAACTCGGAGAGGTCAACTATCTGGTGGACTTGGGCAATCCCAAGGAGGCTCCGACAGTCTTCCACACCAACCGAATTAAAGCGTATGTCTCACGACCTGATGTAGGAGCGTTGCTTCTAGCATCATCTGAGGAAGAAGAAGAGAGTGAAGCTCTTCCGGATCTCCTCAGAGGCTTACCTTTAGATGAAAAAATTGAAGGAGTAAATCTCTCCTCCAATCTGACACCCGAACAACAAGAACAGTGCAAATCTATGTTGAATCAGTTTGCCTTTCTATTTTCGCTTTCACCAGGCTTGACCCCTTGGGGCCAGCACGACATACTCACTGGTGACTGTCTGTCGGTCAAAAGCAGAGGATACCGAATGTCAGAGAACGTACAAACCCACATCAAAGGTGAGGTCAGCAAGATGCTTGATCTCTGGGTAATAGAGCCCTCTACTAGTCCATGGTCTAGCCCAGTTGTGTTAGTACCAAAGGCCGGATCTAAAGACCTTAGATTCTGCGTGGATTATAGAGCTATTAATGCAGTCACCAAGACTTATGACCACCCTTTGCCAAGAACAGATGAGTTGGTGGATAAACTTGGCGCCGCCAAGTTCCTCAGCACATTTGACTTGACGTCAGGCTATTAGCAAATAGCCCTGACAGACCATGCCAAGGAGAAAACTGAATTTTCTACCCCCGTTGGCTGATACCAGTTTAAGGTAATGCCTTTCGGATTGAAGAATGCACCTGCTACGTTTCAACGGATGGAAAACCAGGTTCTGAATGAGATGGAGGACTTCTGCATGGCATACTTGGATGACATCGCAATGTTCAGCAATTCCTGGGAAGAACATGTAACCCACCTGAGAGATGTTTTGCAGGCTCTTGGACGAGCCAATCTGACCATAAAGGCGAGTTAATGCCAAATTGGACAGAGTAAGGTAGTCTATCTTGGACATGAGGTAGGAGGTGGAGAAATAAGGCCTTTGCTCAGTAAGATTGAAGCTGTGCAAAATTGGACAACACCGACTACTCAAACCCAAGTGAGAGCCTTCCTAGGCCTCACTGGGTATTACAGGAATTTCATAGAGAACTATGGGACCATAGCTTCTCCACTGAATGTCATCTTCTCGCCCAAATTTCCTAAAAAGGTTAGATGGAACGAGGAGTGCAATCAGGCTTTTGAAAACCTGAAAAA
This sequence comes from Ambystoma mexicanum, assembly GCF_040938575.1. NCBI lineage: Eukaryota > Metazoa > Chordata > Amphibia > Caudata > Ambystomatidae > Ambystoma > Ambystoma mexicanum. The sequence continues at coordinate 703,217,319 of NC_090926.1, read as the reverse complement.
GGCTCTTTGCCAAGCCCCAGTACTCAGAGCTCCTGATTACCGCCAACACTTCATTGTGCAGACCGATGCTTCAAATGTAGGAATAGGTGCCGTACTCAGTCAACTGGATGGGAAAGGTATGGAGCACCCCGTTTGCTTCATCAGCGGCAAGCTGAAGGATCCTGAAACAAGGTGGGCAACAATCGAAAGAGAGTGCTTTGCTATCGTGTTGGCTCTGAAGAAGTTTAGGACGTACTTGTATGGTTCTACTTTTGTCATTCAGACTGACCACCAACCCTTGAGATGGTTAATGCAAATGAAAGGGGAAAACCCAAAACTATTGAGATGGTCGATCTGCCTGCAAGGGTTTGATTTCACCATTGAGCACAGGTCAGGGTGTCACCACCAAAATGCTGATGGTCTCTCTAGGATGTATGTCATCAACTAGAGGTATGAGATTCATCCAGGAGTGGATTAAATCCTCCTGTCCCTTAGTCTGGGTGGGGGGCGAGTGTTAGGGAGAATTCTCTGTTTAGGCTGAATTTCCTAACCTAGTGAGTCCCCCAGCAGCTTTGCTGGATTTCTGGAGTTTGTTTTTTTTCCATCCTGCCAAGAGTGAGACTCTTTTTCTCCCACTCTTGGACGTGTATGTGTGTAATTCCTTTAAATGTCAATGTGTTCGATGGGCTATGGGGTCTTTTACTCCATAGGGTCTCATATGTTTTTCTATGTGTGTTACACCGCACCCTACGTGCCGTAGCACTGGGGCGTCCTAGTGGACCTCCACCATAGACTCCATACCCGGAGACTGACTACTGTCTCCCCGGGCATGTAAAGTCACCATTGACTTTACTAGACCTAAATTTACTAACAGAACTAGTACAAACCATCTTATTGTGGATGTACTAGTAGGGGTAATTCGATTACTCCTGAGTCTGTTATTCGAGGGGGCACTGTCCCGTCCCCCCTCGTTGAGTTTTGGCTGGTGGCAGTGGAAACTACTTGTTACGTTTGACCCCGAACATAACCCTATGGGATTCGTCCCAGTGTTGGAGAATGATACTTTTTCTCGTTAATCTCTAAAGTACCACCGGTCTACTTATTTTAAATAAGTTTATCGGATGGTATTTTCTGCCAGAACTCGGTTTTGTAAAATGGCGTCTGTGTTCGTCTCTGTGACTCCTAAACCAAATGTTGAGCCCTTTGTTCCACTTTTGGCGGGCCTCTGGACAGAGACCCTCCAAAGTAGTGCCATTCTGTCTGGGTTACCACAGGGGTGTGGGAGGGGGTTTAGGCACCCTGGACCAAGTTGCCTTGCCAACTCCGGTCGCACTCTGGAGTGATTGGCCCAAGTGGTGAGCCTCCCCGCTCACCACTTAGCATGTGTTGATTGACAGCTAGGCTGAATGAATGGGGGTTTTCTGCATAAAAGCAGGGCTTTTGGGTCTGGATCTTCAGAAGTCGCCACAGGACCTAAGAATCCGAAGAGGGTAACGCTGAGCCGACCTGCACGACGACACCTCCGGTGGAGCCCTGCGGAACCGACTCACCACTTCCTGACGACAGAGGAGATCTCCCTGCCGGAGAGTCTCTTCCCCTGACTGGTGGGAACAACCAGTCCCCTTTGCTTTTTATTCGCCTCAGGACGCAGTGGTCGAATTTTCCATGCCGAGCACCTCGGCAACCGGATAGCCACTACCCCTGTACCGCGACCAAAAGGTGGTGCCTTGTGACGGAGCACTCCGCGGCTGGTCTCTTCCCTGGTGGTGCACCAGACTTTACTTTTCTTCGACGACTAGATCATCTCTACTCTTGGCAAAGACCCGACGTGCATCCACCACCAGGAACAACTGCCCCTGCCGGAGCTGTCTCTCCACAAACAAGGTACCGTGTCCGCCTGGCTTCCTTTTCGATCGGTTCGAGTGAGGTGTCTTAATCCTCTCCTTTCCGTTGGGTCGCCTCCAAGCTTTCTCACGTATCGTTCTGAACTAGTTCAATCTGCCGATAACAATTTGCTACAAAGACTCGAACGCATCTCCACTAGAGACTTTTGGGACACATCGCCTTGCCTCTCTCCGAGTGGGCCTGACCTCTGAACTTTATGATCTATTGTGGTTCTTGCCTTGCATTTTTTCCCGTGAAGTATTGAACTGTGTTGAATTCATAACCTGTTTCTTTTTCTCTCCCGTCCTAACTAATATTAGAGTGCCATCTAGGTTGAGGCATACACCTCTGTCTGTAAATAAGCGGTGGCGGTAGAACCTAGACTTGTCGAAATATTGCTAGTGGGATTGATCGTTTCTTCTTCGTAGAGTAATTGTATTTGATTTGTTTGCCGTGATAGTGCCATAGTGTTTTTGATAGATGTTTCGTTATAAATAAATACCTTAATATCTTTACACTGAGCCTCGTTGCGTGTTTGCTTGTCTTACTGTGAAGAATTGCTCTATCTTGTATACTGTCAGGAACGGAGAATGGAAGGTTTGGAAGCGCTGGAAGCATTGACTTGCGAGCGCTCTAGTCCTCATTCAATATGGAGTCCGTACCTTTAAGTTCTGACTCCTCCCCCAAACCGGTGCGTTGTATCTGTTCACATCGCTCCGGTTCGTGAGGAACTTCGTTCTTGGATATTCCTCCTTGCCGACCCTCCTTGCAGCTACCTTTTGCCTTCTTGTGCCTACCTTCTGTGCTCTTCTTTATTTCTTCCCTTGTTACCTGTCTTCCGGATCTGGCATTTTTTGCGAGTGTTTCTTTGCCTCTTCTTGTCTGCTCTGCGGCTCCGCCTCTCTGGAGCTTCTGTACTACACCTCTTGGTTTTCGCCGAAGCATATACAGTTTAGTTGTTCGGCGTTTTCTGCCTTTTGTCTTCTCAGCACTCTCGTTTTTCGTTTACTATTTTACTGCTTTCGGCAGGTAAATTTCTACTTTCTGCACTCAGTCTCTTACTTAGCACGGTTATTTTATAGGCATTTCTATCTGTTCTGTCTTACTTAAGATTTACTTATTGGTTATTTGGGTTCCTGTACCTTTTCCTCGGTGTGTTTCGCCCTACTGTCATCGCAGAGCTTAACGGCTCTCTCCACCAGAGTTGTTGGTCAACTTCATTCGCCTTCAACTGCAGCCAGACTTCATTGCTCAACTCCTTATTGGAACCCATCTGGAAACAGGGTTTTTTTTGCCTTCGTGCTTTTTCCCTGATCTAGGTCTGGCCCCCTGGGGGTCCCTGCGGACAGGGTTCTATCTCTGCCACGGTGGCCTCCGGAGGGGCCCGACCCTATTTACACGAAAAGAAAGCCAAGACATCAAAGGACAAGACTCCTGTAAGGAGGAAGGATCGTAAGAAGACGGAGTCGAATCCAAAGGAATCCGCCACTGAAGATTCAGGTGAGGAGGAAGGGGATAAGGCCTCCAATCTTGACAGCATACAACGCCCTATATCTACCATGGCATCGTTAGAACAATATCAAGAATTGGTAGCAGCAATGCAGAACCTTACTATGGAAGTCCAGGCTTTGAGAACAGAGAACATAACCCTCCGACAACAGGTTGTGTTGCATCGTGATGACAGGGGAGACCTGCCTACAATGCCACTCTCCTTTGGCAAATATGATGGTCACCCGGGAGGGCTGAAGGACTTTCTTGACGCATGTACAGTGTATTTTGCCTTTCGACCCCATGCGTATGAGACTGCTAGAACTAAGGTCGGGTTTATCATTGCAAACCTAATGGGTAATGCGCTCTCATGGGCTACACCGTTTGTCACCGGTAACGATCCGATTTTGGGTGACTATGATCGTTTTACGGAGGTGTTTAAAGAACGTTTCGACCGACCAGAAGTCTTCTATTCCTCTCTAGAAGCTATCCTAGATGTCAGCCAGGGAAACACTGACGTGCAGACCTATCTGTCTCGTTTCCAGAGGCTGGCCGCCAAGGCAGATTGGCCTGATTCAGCTCAGCAAACCATCTACAGACGTGGCCTTCGTGATGAAATCAATGATGAGCTGGCCCGGGTGGCGAGACCTGCGTCCTTTCAAGATCTGGTTACATTATCTCTTCAAATTGAGTTCCGTCTTCAAGAGAGACGGTTAGAAAGAAGACGAACCAGAGGCGTTCCACAGCTAACCGGCCTCCCCTCTCCTGTTCCTCCCACCAGAACTACCCATCCTCCGGAAGAACCTATGCAGATAGGGGCAGCCCGAGGACCTCTAACCCAAGAAGAAAAGAGAAGAAGAAAGGAGGCTGGACTGTGTATGTATTGTGGCTCCTCGAAGCACTTTTTGAGAGACTGTCCTGAGGTGCCACCTCGAAGACAGGGAAACTTCAACCCCCGATCTACAGCAAGGGAAGTTTCGGGGGAAGTAACAAGCACCCTTGCAACTACACAAGAGCAGTAACCACTCCAGATGACAACAGTCTAATGGTGTTTCGAGTTGACTTATGGCTGTCTGATGCAGGTCCCACAGAGGTACTCGCCATGCTTGACTGTGGAGCAGCAGGGAATTTCATCGACTCCAAGTGGGCGGCAGAACATTTTGTTCCCACAATATCTAAGGCCACTCCCATTCCGGTGGAAGGGGTGGACGGAAGACCCTTATCTTCGGGACCTATTACCAAGGAGACCATTCCTTTGAAAATGAGGCTAGGTCATCACGAGGAGTTCCTGATATTTGACCAGATCAGAGCAGCTCATTTTCCGTTGGTCATTGGCATTCCTTGGTTAAGGAGGCACAACCCTCAGATTGATTGGACGGCTAACAAGGTTGTCTTCGATTCTACATTCTGTAAAACACACTGCATGAGCTTGTCCTCGACGTCCAACACTCTAGCAAATGACCGAAACAGTACTCCAGTTCCAATCACAGTGGCATCAGTTCCCATCCATTATCAAGAGTTCTCAGAGGTGTTCCTGGATGCTGTTCCCCGTCAACTCCCGCCTCATAGAACAGAGGATTGCGGTATCGACCTGATACCTGAGGCGGTGGTTCCCTTTGGAAGAATGTACCCGTTGTCTCTACCAGAGAGGAAGGCTCTGAGAGAATACCTCGACGCAAATCTTCAAAACGGACTCATCCAAGAGTCCAGATCCTCCTGTGGGGCTTCCTTGTTCTTCATTCCTAAAAAGGACTCAGCAGAGCTACGCCCTTGTATAGACTACAGGGGGCTCAACAAGGTTACCATTCGAGATAGGTATCCTATGCCTTTGATCCGGGACATCTTGGAGGCTGTACATGGGGCAGTGTTCTTTACCAAGCTCGATTTGAGAGGGGCGTACCACCTCTTGAGGATCAAAAAAGGGGACGAGTGGAAGACAGCGTTCCGTACCCCTTATGGTCTCTTCGAATACCGAGTGATGCCATTTGGTCTTGTGAATGCACCGGCCATTTTCCAAAGGTATATGGACAAGATTTTCACAGACATGCTGTTTGTGTCGGTGGTTGTTTACCTGGACGACATCCTTATTTATTCCAAGACTCTATCGGAGCACAGGTCACTGGTCAAGCTAGTCTTACAGCGACTGCAATTCCATCAACTACTAGTAAAACCAGAGAAATGCTCATTTGAAGCTACGTCCGTGTCTTATCTAGGATATATCCTATCCAATGAAGGGATCAAGATGGACCCCAGTAAGGTGAAGGCTATCAGAGAATGGAGAAATCCTGTCAACGTTAAAGAACTCCAAAGCTTCCTAGGATTGGCCAATTTTTATCGAAGGTTCATTCCCAACTTTTCTAACAAGGTACTTCCACTGACCTCTCTATTGAAAAAAGGAGTCAAGTTCGTATTTGATGAAGGGCCCCAAAGAGCCTTCTGTTTTCTAAAAGAATGTTTTTCCACAGCCCCCATTCTGGTCCAACCGGATCAGAATCGACCCTACATTTTGGAAACAGACGCTTCTACAGGGGCGGTGGGGGCAGTTCTGCTTCAAAGGTCAGACGACGACTATGAACATCCAATAGCTTATTACTCCAAAACACTTACCTGTAGTGAACGCAATTACTCTGTGATAGAAAAGGAGCTATTGGCTATCAAGCTGGCTTGTCAGGAGTGGAGACATCTTTTACAGGGTGCTACTCATCCGTTTACTATTAGAACAGATCATCGTAACCTTCGGGTTTTACAACAGTTGGAATGTTCCAACGCCAGGCATGCCAGATGGGCATATTTTTTTTTACAATATGATTTTGTAATTACATACTTACCTGGTACAGAGAATATGAAGGCTGATGCCTTGTCAAGAAGTCTTGGGGATACCTCTGGCTCCTACACGGGACACGAATTGGTTTTCCCTAATCTCAAAGTATTGGCTTCAACTGTTTCATTTCTTCAAGACCTAATTCCACAGTACCAGATGGGCACCGAGCTTCCGTCAACTGTAACTCAAGATAAGGACGGATTGTATTATCATGAAGGAGCTCTCTATGTTCCCACTAAGAAGTTACAAATTCAGATACTTTCCTGGTGTCATGACACTCCTTTATCTGGACATCCGGGAATCAGGAAGACATTGGATTTGCTACGGAGGGGTTTTTGGTGGCCGACCTTAAGAAGAGACGTAAGCCAGTACGTTTCCACCTGTTCGGTTTGTGCTTCCAACAAACACCGAACGGGAAGACCTCTGGGGCTACTGCAGCAAGAACCCTTACCGGAATATCCTTGGGAACACATCTCTACTGATTTTATTGTAGACCTCCCTCCGTCATATGGCATGACTACTATTATGGTAACAGTTGACTCATTCAGTAAACTCGCCCATTTTTCGGCCTTTAAACAGGTTCCTTCAGCCTCTGAGATGGCCGCAACCTTTCTTCAGGATATAGTCCGTCTACATGGTTTACCCAGGACCATAGTGTCGGACAGAGGACCCCAATTCACCTCCAAGTTCTGGGCTTCTCTCTGCCAGGTTCTAGGGATTCACAAGGCACTCTCTTCTGGATATCACCCACAGAGCAACGGCCAAACTGAGAGATTAAATGCCAGCCTAGAACAGTACCTCAGGTGTTTTTGCAGTCCGCAACAAGAAGAATGGTATCGTTTCCTCCCACAGGCAGAATTTGCCTACAATAACTCTCTCCATACCTCGATCCAGATGAGTCCTTTCTATTGTACCTACGGATATCATCCTCAACATTTACCCTGGCTCAATCCTCCTTCTACCAAGATTCCGGCGTTGGATGGGGTCCTACAGGACCTACAGGAGGTACACAGACTCGCTAAGGAAGCGCACCAAGCGAGTCAACTTACACACAAGAAATGGGCAGACAAGAGTCGTACTGCCAATCCGAGCTGGAAGATAGGGCAGCTTGTCTGGGTGTCCACCAGATTTCTACCCAGATGGGTTCATAAGGGGAAGTTCTCTTCTCGTTTCCTTGGGCCGTTTCCCATTCTTCAACAGATCAACCCTGTAGCATATAAGATCAAGCTACCAGAATATCTCAGAAAGGTGCATCCGGTCTTCCATGTTTCCCTTCTTAAAGAACATAAGGAAGACCCTTTTAAGAGACCTGTGTTCAAGACGCGTGCTCAGGTGAGCCTTCCGCCAGAAGAATATGAGGTGTCTCGTCTTGTCGATTCTAGATACCACAAGGGGAGGTTGCACTATTTGGTTCATTGGAAGGGTTATCCAGTGGAAGAGAGGACATGGGAACCTGTGAGCCATATACATGCCAAACGCCTTGTACAGAGGTTCCATCGCCTTCATCCGGGCAAACCAGGGAGTCCCCCGAGAAGACGGGGGTATACTGTCAGGAACGGAGAATGGAAGGTTTGGAAGCGCTGGAAGCATTGACTTGCGAGCGCTCTAGTCCTCATTCAATATGGAGTCCGTACCTTTAAGTTCTGACTCCTCCCCCAAACCGGTGCGTTGTATCTGTTCACATCGCTCCGGTTCGTGAGGAACTTCGTTCTTGGATATTCCTCCTTGCCGACCCTCCTTGCAGCTACCTTTTGCCTTCTTGTGCCTACCTTCTGTGCTCTTCTTTATTTCTTCCCTTGTTACCTGTCTTCCGGATCTGGCATTTTTTGCGAGTGTTTCTTTGCCTCTTCTTGTCTGCTCTGCGGCTCCGCCTCTCTGGAGCTTCTGTACTACACCTCTTGGTTTTCGCCGAAGCATATACAGTTTAGTTGTTCGGCGTTTTCTGCCTTTTGTCTTCTCAGCACTCTCGTTTTTCGTTTACTATTTTACTGCTTTCGGCAGGTAAATTTCTACTTTCTGCACTCAGTCTCTTACTTAGCACGGTTATTTTATAGGCATTTCTATCTGTTCTGTCTTACTTAAGATTTACTTATTGGTTATTTGGGTTCCTGTACCTTTTCCTCGGTGTGTTTCGCCCTACTGTCATCGCAGAGCTTAACGGCTCTCTCCACCAGAGTTGTTGGTCAACTTCATTCGCCTTCAACTGCAGCCAGACTTCATTGCTCAACTCCTTATTGGAACCCATCTGGAAACAGGGTTTTTTTTGCCTTCGTGCTTTTTCCCTGATCTAGGTCTGGCCCCCTGGGGGTCCCTGCGGACAGGGTTCTATCTCTGCCACGGTGGCCTCCGGAGGGGCCCGACCCTATTTACACGAAAAGAAAGCCAAGACATCAAAGGACAAGACTCCTGTAAGGAGGAAGGATCGTAAGAAGACGGAGTCGAATCCAAAGGAATCCGCCACTGAAGATTCAGGTGAGGAGGAAGGGGATAAGGCCTCCAATCTTGACATATACTCCACATACTGCTTAACTCTTCTTGAGGGAAGTCTGACTGCTCAGCCACAGCTACCAACAGTGAATCTGTGTGGTACAGACTGCTACCAAGTGGGTTTACTGCCAAACACCTGTAGTCCTAAATCTTTTGCAGTGGTCCCAGAGGGAACTGCACAGGTTTCCGCCTAACACTCACCTGCCTTCTGATTCTTATCTTGACCTTTCTGAGCAGGTTATTCTGTTCCTTGCTTGATTAATTGTAGCTACTGTTGACCTATTTTAGCTGATACGGCCACAATTTGTCTCTGTCTGAGTTTCGTTTCTGTATTTTATTCTTAATTTGTTAACTATGATACTCTTCATGCGACCTCTAGTAACCTTTGGTGGATTCTGCCCTTGTGCATAGTCGAAGTATACTTATATAATGTACTTCTAATGAGGTAGGTATGTATAGGTGGCGCTTGCCACAATCTATCTTACTACTAAGCATAGCAAGCTGCACGATTTTCTTAGCTTTCTTGCGGTTCCAAGCATATGTACATTTGTAAACTATATATATCTTTGTCGTGCTCATGGCAAAAACAAGAAGGGCAGATCCTGTGCAGTTCCTGTGACCGGCCTAGCTGATCTTAACTGATGCTGTCCCGTGCCTGATGTGCTGTCCTTCCTTGATAGACCCGATCCATTGACCAGAACCTTGACGGGCCTAACATCTTAAATCCCAGTGGATTGTGAGTATTAATAGGACACTAGAGAACTATTGTATACTTTGCATTATCTTGTCCCACCTATCTCTCTGAACTATCCTTTCTTTCATAATTTGTAACAAAATCGTAGTGCTATCTTATTCTGTCTATTTGCCAAAACAACATTTTCTTAGTCATTTTTAGTTGTGTAACTCTCACCCAGAAATCCCACTTCGAGTGTGTGGACTGGTTCCGCCGGGGAAGGTGCTGGGGATCTGTTACGGAAGTCATGAATCAGTCTCAGAGCTTACTGTGTCCCTACTTGGTTGTCTAGCCTGCATGCTCTAGTCTTGAGTAATAACATAACCCATATTTTCTGATTTCAAACTGAAGTTTTTGTCCAAAACTTGTGTCTTTATTTTCGAAAAACACCTCTCACTAAAACCTTCATAACTCCACAACCCAAAACCGCAGTGCAAAACAGTGCGAATTACCCAATATCAGTAAGTAAACGCTTGCCACGATTTTCCATTTAGCAAACGTTTTACACGTGTTAATTACCTTTAAATTATTTCCCACCTTGATTTTGAGATTTCAAATGTTTTCTTTTGATTAAATCATTGTTGTGATTGATTGCATCTGTTCAAAGTGGCTCCCATACACTTTTATAATAATTTAAGCATTTTTTACCACATTTAGTGTTTTTGCTCAGCCAATTTCAAAGCCATCCTGACAGCTGAAAAATGATATTCTGTTTGATTTGTTATATCCCTGAGTACCTGCTCTCTCCTAAAATCTATTTTAATTATCCATTGGTGGGTTGAGGGGTATTGCAGGGGGGACCTCTAACTCTAAGGTAGTCTATCTTGGACATGAGGTAGGAGGTGGAGAAATAAGGCCTTTGCTCAGTAAGATTGAAGCTGTGCAAAATTGGACAACACCGACTACTCAAACCCAAGTGAGAGCCTTCCTAGGCCTCCCTGGGTATTACAGGAATTTCATAGAGAACTATGGGACCATAGCTTCTCCACTGAATGTCATCTTCTCGCCCAAATTTCCTAAAAAGGTTAGATGGAACGAGGAGTGCAATCAGGCTTTTGAAAACCTGAAAAAGGCTCTTTGCCAAGCCCCAGTACTCAGAGCTTCTGATTACCGCCAACACTTCATTGTGCAGACCGATGCTTCAAATGTAGGAATAGGTGCCGTACTCAGTCAACTGGATGGGAAAGGTAGGGAGCACCCCGTTTGCTTCATCAGCGGCAAGCTGAAGGATCCTGAAACAAGGTGGGCAACAATCGAAAGAGAGTGCTTTGCTATCGTGTTGGCTCTGAAGAAGTTTAGGACGTACTTGTATGGTTCTACTTTTGTCATTCAGACTGACCACCAACCCTTGAGATGGTTAATGCAAATGAAAGGGGAAAACCCAAAACTATTGAGATGGTCGATCTGCCTGCAAGGGTTTGATTTCACCATTGAGCACAGGTCAGGGTGTCACCACCAAAATGCTGATGGTCTCTCTAGGATGTATGTCATCAACTAGAGGTATGAGATTCTTCCAGGAGTGGATTAAATCCTCCTGTCCCTTAGTCTGGGTGGGGGGCGAGTGTTAGGGAGAATTCTCTGTTTAGGCTGAATTTCCTAACCTAGTGAGTCCCCCAGCAGCTTTGCTGGATTTCTGGAGTTTGTTTTTTTTCCATCCTGCCAAGAGTGAGACTCTTTTTCTCCCACTCTTGGACGTGTATGTGTGTAATTCCTTTAAATGTCAATGTGTTCGATGGGCTATGGGGTCTTTTACTCCATAGGGTCTCATATGTTTTTCTATGTGTGTTACACCGCACCCTACGTGCCGTAGCACTGGGGCGTCCTAGTGGACCTCCACCATAGACTCCATACCCGGAGACTGACTACTGTCTCCCCGGGCATGTAAAGTCACCATTGACTTTACTAGACCTAAATTTACTAACAGAACTAGTACAAACCATCTTATTGTGGATGTACTAGTAGGGGTAATTCGATTACTCCTGAGTCTGTTATTCGAGGGGGCACTGTCCCGTCCCCCCTCGTTGAGTTTTGGCTGGTGGCAGTGGAAACTACTTGTTACGTTTGACCCCGAACATAACCCTATGGGATTCGTCCCAGTGTTGGAGAATGATACTTTTTCTCGTTAATCTCTAAAGTACCACCGGTCTACTTATTTTAAATAAGTTTATCGGATGGTATTTTCTGCCAGAACTCGGTTTTGTAAAATGGCGTCTGTGTTCGTCTCTGTGACTCCTAAACCAAATGTTGAGCCCTTTGTTCCACTTTTGGCGGGCCTCTGGACAGAGACCCTCCAAAGTAGTGCCATTCTGTCTGGGTTACCACAGGGGTGTGGGAGGGGGTTTAGGCACCCTGGACCAAGTTGCCTTGCCAACTCCGGTCGCACTCTGGAGTGATTGGCCCAAGTGGTGAGCCTCCCCGCTCACCACTTAGCATGTGTTGATTGACAGCTAGGCTGAATGAATGGGGGTTTTCTGCATAAAAGCAGGGCTTTTGGGTCTGGATCTTCAGAAGTCGCCACAGGACCTAAGAATCCGAAGAGGGTAACGCTGAGCCGACCTGCACGACGACACCTCCGGTGGAGCCCTGCGGAACCGACTCACCACTTCCTGACGACAGAGGAGATCTCCCTGCCGGAGAGTCTCTTCCCCTGACTGGTGGGAACAACCAGTCCCCTTTGCTTTTTATTCGCCTCAGGACGCAGTGGTCGAATTTTCCATGCCGAGCACCTCGGCAACCGGATAGCCACTACCCCTGTACCGCGACCAAAAGGTGGTGCCTTGTGACGGAGCACTCCGCGGCTGGTCTCTTCCCTGGTGGTGCACCAGACTTTACTTTTCTTCGACGACTAGATCATCTCTACTCTTGGCAAAGACCCGACGTGCATCCACCACCAGGAACAACTGCCCCTGCCGGAGCTGTCTCTCCACAAACAAGGTACCGTGTCCGCCTGGCTTCCTTTTCGATCGGTTCGAGTGAGGTGTCTTAATCCTCTCCTTTCCGTTGGGTCGCCTCCAAGCTTTCTCACGTATCGTTCTGAACTAGTTCAATCTGCCGATAACAATTTGCTACAAAGACTCGAACGCATCTCCACTAGAGACTTTTGGGACACATCGCCTTGCCTCTCTCCGAGTGGGCCTGACCTCTGAACTTTATGATCTATTGTGGTTCTTGCCTTGCATTTTTTCCCGTGAAGTATTGAACTGTGTTGAATTCATAACCTGTTTCTTTTTCTCTCCCGTCCTAACTAATATTAGAGTGCCATCTAGGTTGAGGCATACACCTCTGTCTGTAAATAAGCGGTGCCGGTAGAACCTAGACTTGTCGAAATATTGCTAGTGGGATTGATCGTTTCTTCTTCGTAGAGTAATTGTATTTGATTTGTTTGCCGTGATAGTGCCATAGTGTTTTTGATAGATGTTTCGTTATAAATAAATACCTTAATATCTTTACACTGAGCCTCGTTGCGTGTTTGCTTGTCTTACTGTGAAGAATTGCTCTATCTTGTATACTCCACATACTGCTTAACTCTTCTTGAGGGAAGTCTGACTGCTCAGCCACAGCTACCAACAGTGAATCTGTGTGGTACAGACTGCTACCAAGTGGGTTTACTGCCAAACACCTGTAGTCCTAAATCTTTTGCAGTGGTCCCAGAGGGAACTGCACAGGTTTCCGCCTAACACTCACCTGCCTTCTGATTCTTATCTTGACCTTTCTGAGCAGGTTATTCTGTTCCTTGCTTCATTAATTGTAGCTACTGTTGACCTATTTTAGCTGATACGGCCACAATTTGTCTCTGTCTGAGTTTCGTTTCTGTATTTTATTCTTAATTTGTTAACTATGATACTCTTCATGCGACCTCTAGTAACCTTTGGTGGATTCTGCCCTTGTGCATAGTCGAAGTATACTTATATAATGTACTTCTAATGAGGTAGGTATGTATAGGTGGCGCTTGCCACAATCTATCTTACTACTAAGCATAGCAAGCTGCACGATTTTCTTAGCTTTCTTGCGGTTCCAAGCATATGTACATTTGTAAACTATATATATCTTTGTCGTGCTCATGGCAAAAACAAGAAGGGCAGATCCTGTGCAGTTCCTGTGACCGGCCTAGCTGATCTTAACTGATGCTGTCCCGTGCCTGATGTGCTGTCCTTCCTTGATAGACCCGATCCATTGACCAGAACCTTGACGGGCCTAACATCTTAAATCCCAGTGGATTGTGAGTATTAATAGGACACTAGAGAACTATTGTATACTTTGCATTATCTTGTCCCACCTATCTCTCTGAACTATCCTTTCTTTCATAATTTGTAACAAAATCGTAGTGCTATCTTATTCTGTCTATTTGCCAAAACAACATTTTCTTAGTCATTTTTAGTTGTGTAACTCTCACCCAGAAATCCCACTTCGAGTGTGTGGACTGGTTCCGCCGGGGAAGGTGCTGGGGATCTGTTACGGAAGTCATGAATCAGTCTCAGAGCTTACTGTGTCCCTACTTGGTTGTCTAGCCTGCATGCTCTAGTCTTGAGTAATAACATAACCCATATTTTCTGATTTCAAACTGAAGTTTTTGTCCAAAACTTGTGTCTTTATTTTCGAAAAACACCTCTCACTAAAACCTTCATAACTCCACAACCCAAAACCGCAGTGCAAAACAGTGCGAATTACCCAATATAAGTAAGTAAACGCTTGCCACGATTTTCCATTTAGCAAACGTTTTACACGTGTTAATTACCTTTAAATTATTTCCCACCTTGATTTTGAGATTTCAAATGTTTTCTTTTGATTAAATCATTGTTGTGATTGATTGCATCTGTTCAAAGTGGCTCCCATACACTTTTATAATAATTTAAGCATTTTTTACCACATTTAGTGTTTTTGCTCAGCCAATTTCAAAGCCATCCTGACAGCTGAAAAATGATATTCTGTTTGATTTGTTATATCCCTGAGTACCTGCTCTCTCCTAAAATCTATTTTAATTATCCATTGGTGGGTTGAGGGGTATTGCAGGGGGGACCTCTAACTCTAAGGTAGTCTATCTTGGACATGAGGTAGGAGGTGGAGAAATAAGGCCTTTGCTCAGTAAGATTGAAGCTGTGCAAAATTGGACAACACCGACTACTCAAACCCAAGTGAGAGCCTTCCTAGGCCTCACTGGGTATTACAGGAATTTCATAGAGAACTATGGGACCATAGCTTCTCCACTGAATGTCATCTTCTCGCCCAAATTTCCTAAAAAGGTTAGATGGAACGAGGAGTGCAATCAGGCTTTTGAAAACCTGAAAAAGGCTCTTTGCCAAGCCCCAGTACTCAGAGCTTCTGATTACCGCCAACACTTCATTGTGCAGACCGATGCTTCAAATGTAGGAATAGGTGCCGTACTCAGTCAACTGGATGGGAAAGGTAGGGAGCACCCCGTTTGCTTCATCAGCGGCAAGCTGAAGGATCCTGAAACAAGGTGGGCAACAATCGAAAGAGAGTGCTTTGCTATCGTGTTGGCTCTGAAGAAGTTTAGGACGTACTTGTATGGTTCTACTTTTGTCATTCAGACTGACCACCAACCCTTGAGATGGTTAATGCAAATGAAAGGGGAAAACCCAAAACTATTGAGATGGTCGATCTGCCTGCAAGGGTTTGATTTCACCATTGAGCACAGGTCAGGGTGTCACCACCAAAATGCTGATGGTCTCTCTAGGATGTATGTCATCAACTAGAGGTATGAGATTCATCCAGGAGTGGATTAAATCCTCCTGTCCCTTAGTCTGGGTGGGGGGCGAGTGTTAGGGAGAATTCTCTGTTTAGGCTGAATTTCCTAACCTAGTGAGTCCCCCAGCAGCTTTGCTGGATTTCTGGAGTTTGTTTTTTTTCCATCCTGCCAAGAGTGAGACTCTTTTTCTCCCACTCTTGGACGTGTATGTGTGTAATTCCTGTAAATGTCAATGTGTTCGATGGGCTATGGGGTCTTTTACTCCATAGGGTCTCATATGTTTTTCTATGTGTGTTACACCGCACCCTACGTGCCGTAGCACTGGGGCGTCCTAGTGGACCTCCACCATAGACTCCATACCCGGAGACTGACTACTGTCTCCCCGGGCATGTAAAGTCACCATTGACTTTACTAGACCTAAATTTACTAACAGAACTAGTACAAACCATCTTATTGTGGATGTACTAGTAGGGGTAATTCGATTACTCCTGAGTCTGTTATTCGAGGGGGCACTGTCCCGTCCCCCCTCGTTGAGTTTTGGCTGGTGGCAGTGGAAACTACTTGTTACGTTTGACCCCGAACATAACCCTATGGGATTCGTCCCAGTGTTGGAGAATGATACTTTTTCTCGTTAATCTCTAAAGTACCACCGGTCTACTTATTTTAAATAAGTTTATCGGATGGTATTTTCTGCCAGAACTCGGTTTTGTAAAATGGCGTCTGTGTTCGTCTCTGTGACTCCTAAACCAAATGTTGAGCCCTTTGTTCCACTTTTGGCGGGCCTCTGGACAGAGACCCTCCAAAGTAGTGCCATTCTGTCTGGGTTACCACAGGGGTGTGGGAGGGGGTTTAGGCACCCTGGACCAAGTTGCCTTGCCAACTCCGGTCGCACTCTGGAGTGATTGGCCCAAGTGGTGAGCCTCCCCGCTCACCACTTAGCATGTGTTGATTGACAGCTAGGCTGAATGAATGGGGGTTTTCTGCATAAAAGCAGGGCTTTTGGGTCTGGATCTTCAGAAGTCGCCACAGGACCTAAGAATCCGAAGAGGGTAACGCTGAGCCGACCTGCACGACGACACCTCCGGTGGAGCCCTGCGGAACCGACTCACCACTTCCTGACGACAGAGGAGATCTCCCTGCCGGAGAGTCTCTTCCCCTGACTGGTGGGAACAACCAGTCCCCTTTGCTTTTTATTCGCCTCAGGACGCAGTGGTCGAATTTTCCATGCCGAGCACCTCGGCAACCGGATAGCCACTACCCCTGTACCGCGACCAAAAGGTGATGCCTTGTGACGGAGCACTCCGCGGCTGGTCTCTTCCCTGGTGGTGCACCAGACTTTACTTTTCTTCGACGACTAGATCATCTCTACTCTTGGCAAAGACCCGACGTGCATCCACCACCAGGAACAACTGCCCCTGCCGGAGCTGTCTCTCCACAAACAAGGTACCGTGTCCGCCTGGCTTCCTTTTCGATCGGTTCGAGTGAGGTGTCTTAATCCTCTCCTTTCCGTTGGGTCGCCTCCAAGCTTTCTCACGTATCGTTCTGAACTAGTTCAATCTGCCGATAACAATTTGCTACAAAGACTCGAACGCATCTCCACTAGAGACTTTTGGGACACATCGCCTTGCCTCTCTCCGAGTGGGCCTGACCTCTGAACTTTATGATCTATTGTGGTTCTTGCCTTGCATTTTTTCCCGTGAAGTATTGAACTGTGTTGAATTCATAACCTGTTTCTTTTTCTCTCCCGTCCTAATTAATATTAGAGTGCCATCTAGGTTGAGGCATACACCTCTGTCTGTAAATAAGCGGTGCCGGTAGAACCTAGACTTGTCGAAATATTGCTAGTGGGATTGATCGTTTCTTCTTCGTAGAGTAATTGTATTTGATTTGTTTGCCGTGATAGTGCCATAGTGTTTTTGATAGATGTTTCGTTATAAATAAATACCTCAATATCTTTACACTGAGCCTCGTTGCGTGTTTGCTTGTCTTACTGTGAAGAATTGCTCTATCTTGTATACTCCACATACTGCTTAACTCTTCTTGAGGGAAGTCTGACTGCTCAGCCACAGCTACCAACAGTGAATCTGTGTGGTACAGACTGCTACCAAGTGGGTTTACTGCCAAACACCTGTAGTCCTAAATCTTTTGCAGTGGTCCCAGAGGGAACTGCACAGGTTTCCGCCTAACACTCACCTGCCTTCTGATTCTTATCTTGACCTTTCTGAGCAGGTTATTCTGTTCCTTGCTTCATTAATTGTAGCTACTGTTGACCTATTTTAGCTGATACGGCCACAATTTGTCTCTGTCTGAGTTTCGTTTCTGTATTTTATTCTTAATTTGTTAACTATGATACTCTTCATGCGACCTCTAGTAACCTTTGGTGGATTCTGCCCTTGTGCATAGTCGAAGTATACTTATATAATGTACTTCTAATGAGGTAGGTATGTATAGGTGGCGCTTGCCACAATCTATCTTACTACTAAGCATAGCAAGCTGCACGATTTTCTTAGCTTTCTTGCGGTTCCAAGCATATGTACATTTGTAAACTATATATATCTTTGTCGTGCTCATGGCAAAAACAAGAAGGGCAGATCCTGTGCAGTTCCTGTGACCGGCCTAGCTGATCTTAACTGATGCTGTCCCGTGCCTGATGTGCTGTCCTTCCTTGATAGACCCGATCCATTGACCAGAACCTTGACGGGCCTAACATCTTAAATCCCAGTGGATTGTGAGTATTAATAGGACACTAGAGAACTATTGTATACTTTGCATTATCTTGTCCCACCTATCTCTCTGAACTATCCTTTCTTTCATAATTTGTAACAAAATCGTAGTGCTATCTTATTCTGTCTATTTGCCAAAACAACATTTTCTTAGTCATTTTTAGTTGTGTAACTCTCACCCAGAAATCCCACTTCGAGTGTGTGGACTGGTTCCGCCGGGGAAGGTGCTGGGGATCTGTTACGGAAGTCATGAATCAGTCTCAGAGCTTACTGTGTCCCTACTTGGTTGTCTAGCCTGCATGCTCTAGTCTTGAGTAATAACATAACCCATATTTTCTGATTTCAAACTGAAGTTTTTGTCCAAAACTTGTGTCTTTATTTTCGAAAAACACCTCTCACTAAAACCTTCATAACTCCACAACCCAAAACCGCAGTGCAAAACAGTGCGAATTACCCAATATAAGTAAGTAAACGCTTGCCACGATTTTCCATTTAGCAAACGTTTTACACGTGTTAATTACCTTTAAATTATTTCCCACCTTGATTTTGAGATTTCAAATGTTTTCTTTTGATTAAATCATTGTTGTGATTGATTGCATCTGTTCAAAGTGGCTCCCATACACTTTTATAATAATTTAAGCATTTTTTTACCACATTTAGTGTTTTTGCTCAGCCAATTTCAAAGCCATCCTGACAGCTGAAAAATGATATTCTGTTTGATTTGTTATATCCCTGAGTACCTGCTCTCTCCTAAAATCTATTTTAATTATCCATTGGTGGGTTGAGGGGTATTGCAGGGGGGACCTCTAACCATAGCGCTATCTGTTCCAAACCAACCTAAAAATATTATTTTCTGTGCTGCATTCATTTTGAGTTCATTACATGATTCCCAGTGCATTAACAATATTATTCAGTGTTCTATCACCCCATTAGTGATTGTTGTTACCTATTAAAATATATTGTGATTTAAATTTCAAATAAATAAATACATATTTACCTTTTCAAACTAGCCTGATTCCTGGTTCAGCGTAACTGGGGGGTGGGGGGGTATCAGGAGAAGGGTGTGCTATGTGGTATATCGTTCAGAATATTGAATTTATAGACAAAAATAAATAAGGGTTTCATTTGCACACTACATGCTGGGCGAGACTTGGGTGTGTGCCTGATTGAAATCTCTTTACAACAGCTATTCTGGGATAAGTTCCTAACAGGTATTCTTTTGCAATCCATCCATATCTAAGTATCCCAGCGTTCTTACAAGTCTGTTCCACCCTAGTCCATAGGCATTGCACTTTGGGGCATTGCCAGAACATATGCACTAGATCAACCATCTCAGCTTTACACCATGTGCATTCGGGACAAGCCTGCTTGTTGAACATAGCCACTCTGTTTGGGCTCATGTATGTACAACATAACACATTTAACTGGATCAATCGGAATCTAGCATTCCTAGAGCCCTCTCCCATTCCTTATCTGTAACATCTATCCCCAGAAGAGTCTCCCACCTTGATTTGAGCGTGTTACCCCTGGGATTGGGTTTATCTAACAGCCGGCTGTATATCCTAGAGACCAGTTTCCGGTTGTCGCCCAGATTGTATAATAGTGTCACAAGGGGGTTCTGTGTTGGTTCCTCGGGCCACCCCTCCCATTTAGCTCTCAATACCATTTTGGCTCACTGGTTCCATAGGAATTGGCCCCCCGATAAGCCCTCTGTGGATTGGAGTGAGGCAAACTCCCTGAAGGTGCCGTCCTTGTACAGGTCCCCCCATGTGTACACCCCTTGACTTTCCCAGAGTCTAATGTTCGGTAGATCTGCAGTTTTGTATAAGTCTGAAAGCATTGGGATGTCAGGTGAGTATGGATGTTCTAGGTGTGTTCTGGTTCTAATCCAAGCTCTCTTCCCCAGGGACACTATCATGGGTGTATTGCTTAGACTGTTCTGGGGGGCCCAAATGAGTTTTTTCAAACGTAGTGGGGCCACTAGTTGTGTAGCAGAACCTGTTTCATTAGTGGCATCACCTGAAAGCCAGCGGGCTACAAAACTATGTTGCGCTGCAAGATAATACTTTTCTAGATCCAGACGTTGTATACCTCCTTCTCTTCAGGGCAGGGTCAACGTGTTCAGAGCTAGCTTATGTCTACCAGTTCCCCACAGGAACCCTCGAAGTAGTGCCTCAATCAAGCAGAAAAAAGGGGCTTTGATGTAGTAACACACGTTCTGGAAATGATAGAGAAATCTTGGTAGTACAATCATTTTAACTATTGATGTCCTGCCCATCATGGACAGAGGGAGTTTGGACTAAAATCTGGTGGATCAGTTCCGGTGTGTGCATAATATTGAGTCCCAGATATCTGACAGAAACCGGCTGCCATTGGATCCCCACCTCAGGTAAGTCCTCTGTATTTCTACCTCTCAATCCTGCTAATGGGAACAGGCAGGACTTGTGTCTGCTGAACTGTATGCCAGAGGCCCTGGAGTAGTTGTCTAGAACTTCCAGTAGGGTTGGCACATTCAAATGTGGGTCTTTTATGTATAGAAGTACATTATCCGCGTACAATGAAATTATATGGTTCACCCCACCCACCTGTATACCAGCATCAAAGAACTGCTTCCTGAAATAAATGGCGATTGGTTCTAGGCCCAGGATATAGAGCATGACTGGTACCTCTACATATATCCCAAGCTGCGGATACAAGCTTCCCAGACTTCACTCTTGCCCTAGGCCTTGTGTACAGTATTGTCACCCATCTCATGAATCCCTCCCCGAATCCGAATTCCCTCAGGGTTGCCAGCAGCCACTCCCAATAAATAGAATCAAATGCCTTAATTGCGTCCAGCGATAATAACGCTTAGGGGCCGCCTTCTGGATCTAATTGGGCCATGATGTGTTGGAGCCTGTGGAGATTTGCCGTTGTGTTGGGGCCAGGTACAAAGTCATTTTGATCCGCATGCATCAATCCACCTATTTGTCTAGAGAGCCTTTTGGGTAATATTGTGGTCAGTATTTTAATTTTCAGAATTGAGCATTGCCAGTGGGCTATAGGTTTCACATTCATCTGCTGGTTTCCTGGGTTTAAGTATTGGGATCACAAGTGTCTCCCTCATGCTCTCCGGCAGTATGCCATGATCGTATGCTTCCTGGAACACCTGATGTAGCAGTGGCGGGAGAGTCGTCTCGTATGTTTTGTAAAACTCTGTAGGCAGCCCATAGCTATGTGGGGTTTTACTAGTGGCCAGGGACTGTATTGCTTCCGTAATGTCTTCCGTGGTGATGACAGTACCTAGGGACTCTCTTTGTGTAGGTGTCAGCCTCGAGAGTCCAATCTCCTCAAGTGAGTTTTGGATATCACTATGGGAGTGTCGTGTGAATATAGCTGGGTGTAGAATGACTGGAACGTGTCGTTTATAACCTGCTGTGACTATTGAAATGTGACTCTTACATCTTTCAATGCAGTCGTTAGGTGCCTGGAGTGTTCCCTCTTACAGAGCCATGCAAGTAAGCGGCCAGGTTTGTCCGCCTCTGTGTGTGCTCTGATGGTTCTGGTAGTGTAATAAAATTTGGCTAGTCTGCCTCATGTCTCTTTACCTTCACCCCTCATCTGGCTCAGCTTTTTTTCCTCCCTTTTTGTCCCTAGGGCCATGGATTCTATCCTTTTGATTTCTCCCTCTCGGAGTTCTAGCTCTGTCCACAGTAATTTCCTGATACATCCTGCCTTCGCTATGACCTCTCCTCGTATCACCACCTTCAGGGCCTCCCATACCGTACCTAATTTAGTAACACTGCCCACATTGACTTCTATATATTTCTGAAGGGAGTCCCGAAGATCCTTCCTAAAGGCCGGGTCTTTCATTGCTTTGGTGGGCATCCTCAATAACGGGATGGGAGGTCTGGGACCAGCAAACTTCCATTCCACCGTCAGGGGGGAGTGATCAGAAATAGATCAACCTATATATTGTTCCACTTCCATCTGGATGAGGTGGTCCCTCCCAGTGAAGATGTGATCTATCCTGGAATGAGAAGTAAGAGTAGCCTCTCTCCTACAGGTGTAACTCCCACCAAACATCTACCAGATCAAACCACTCTATTGCAGTGTTCAGTGCAGTGGAGGCTGCTGTTATTTTGTTTGGTGGAGGGGCCGATCTAGTGTGGGTCCCTTACACAATTAAAGTCCCCGCCTCATATAAAAAAGCAATCTCTGTATTGGGCTACCTTAGTACACATCAGGTCCAGATGGGCCGGGATATTACAATTGGGGAAGTAAGAGTTCACAATGCATGTTTCGATATGTTCAATGTAACCCCATAGTATTATATATCTGCCCTCCGGATCAGTCTCTACTTTTACAAGTCTAAATGGAATCTGGAGACTAACCCACGTGAACACACCCTGCACATATTTGGAGTAGGCTGCACCAAATCCCTGCCCCTCCAACATTCTTGTAACTTGGCCGTGGAAACCCTTTGTCAGGTGGGTTTCCTGCAAAAGGGCTATCCCTACCTTCTTTCTCTTTAAAAAGGATTTCATTTGATTCCTGCAAAGATATGTGCCCAGTCCCCTCACATTCCAAATTAACACCTTGATGTGTGCCGACATGTGTGTTTAAAGGTGAGCCTCCCGACGGTCAATGCTGGACCTCTGTATCCCATTTCAGTAACTGTGCACTTTAGGCCACCTGTCTTTCAAGTATCCTGACCAGTTCAACCCTCCTCCCTAGCCCATATCCCCCCAAACTCCACCTGGTTGCACCTGGAGACTTCACAACTAACTGAACAAACACTAACAGAACCAAAAAGGGGAATACCATGAACAGGTAACTGAACCCACCTGCTGCCTTGGCCCAACAGCTGTCAGGTGCCCCCCTGCCATCTGGGCCTATCAAGGTCATTTGGCGTGTGTAATGTGCTGGCAACTAGCCTGCACTGGTTATACTCGCGGTGGGTTGTAGGGCGCAGAACGTGTGTCCCGACCGGCTCTCCGCCTGAACGAGCAATTAGTGTAACGTAGCAGCGGTAATGTGGAACGTAATTCACATTTTGTCGCAGTTTCTTGTGCAAAGCAACAGTGCAAGACATTCTTTCTCCCCTCTGACCCCAGTTAGCGTTTCTCACATTAACAGATTCTTCATCTCCGGCCAGGTTGTTGTGTTCTAGCCACATGTTAGCTGCCGCAGGTGTATCCAAGAATATCGCTCTTCCTTTGTAGATCGCCTTTAGACGGGATGGGTATAGCAACATATATTAGAAATTTAATTGGTGGAGTCTCGCTTTTATTGGCACAAAGGAGTTCTGCGCCCGTTGCACCATGGGCGTGTATTCTGGGTAAATGACGATCTTAGAGTTATCCCTCTTAATGTCCTTTCCTTCTCTGGAATGTTTGAGTATTATTTCCCTGTCATGGAAGTTCAAGATTTTAGCAATCATCGGCGGGGATGTGAGCCTGGTGGACGTCTCTTTTGTAGAGATCTATGGGCTCTTTCCACTGCAAAGCCCTGGGACAGCTGGTTAGTGCCGATTTCCTGCTGTAGGATAGTTTCCACAAATTTTGTCGGGTTTAGGCCCTCAATGACTTCCGGGATACCCAGTATGTGGATATTGTTGCGCCAGGCGCACCCCTCCGCATCTCCGGCCTTCTTTTCCAGTTCATGCACCTTGATCTTCAAATCAGCTGCGGTCTCTGAAGTTTCTTGTAGTCGCTCCTCTGCTGTTGTCACTCTTTCTGTTAACTTACAGGCATCTTGGTGCATTAGTTGCATGTCGGATTTGACCTCGTCTATTTTCGTGTCTATGAATGACCTGAGTGCTGCGATGGACTGTAAAACCTGGGTATCTTTAGAATTGTCGGCAGGCAGCTGTAATTCGTCTTGTGACTTTGCATCCTGCTGTGCCTGCGTCTTTGGCTTGACTGGTGAGAAAGAATCCATTATCGATGGTTTGGATTTTCCTTTGGTGGAGCACATTGCACATCAAAACTCTCTAATGCTCGGCTGTGATGCTGTTCAAGACCACAGGTGAGTGTGGTGAGCGTACGTTCAATAGGGGTCACACCAGATGTTCTGAGTTGTTCTGCAATTGGTGGTTCTGGCAGTGTGAGGAGATGCAAGCTTTCAGAGTCTGTGGATGTGTGGACCGCAAGGTGCAGGCAGGTTAACTTTTGTCCCTACCCAGTGCGTGGTGACATTACTGGGTATAATCTTATTGCTCCTTCAACTTTCCCGCCAATCTAGCTTTCCGTGGCTGTTTTCATGCTGCAGGAGCTATTCGGCTAAGTCCTTTCAGTCGTGCTGCAGGTATTGGTTTGTGTGGATGCGATCTCTAGGTGTGCGGAGTTGCGTGATCGGTGTGTTGAGCGGAGTAGGTGTTCATCGTGTCGACCTCCAATATGTTATGTGCTGATTGATCGGTTTGCCCAAGTGTTCCAGAGGACGCGGTCAGCGACTATTGGTAACAGTGGGCCTTGTTTGTCAAGTCATACTGTCTCGTCTAGGGAGCGCATTATAAATAAATAAACAAACAAACATATAAACAATGGCGCAATTTCGCTGTTCATCTAATGCTTTGCACAGGCCTTTGAAATTTGTTTAAACATGAGATTATATTCCGATAGTTTTCCAAAGCCAGTATTTCTAATGCTCTGCGTAAGAAAAATGTATGTTATTCATTAATTTAATTATTTATTTAGTTTTGCATTTGTTGCAGCGGACTGAACCCTTGGGTATCTAGGCACTAGTTACATTGTGAGACAAAAATAAAATACATAGCACAGCGAATGAAAGAAACAAATTGAAAAGCACAACAGGGAGGGAGGGGTGTCATGGAGTCTTAAAAATCTTGGTTCGAGGAGCAGGGGTGGAGGATGGGCAGACAGGTATCTGAATGACTTAGTTAGTTAGCTCGGGGGATCTTTGAGATGAAAAGCAATATTTGTAGTGTTTTTCTGAAGATCCAGTAGGAGGGTGATGGGGAGATTGTTCCAGAGCTTGGCGACCCTGACAGGAACTCTCTGTCCTCCTTCAGTCTTTCTGGTGAAGGTGGGCACTCTGAGGAGATAACTATTCATGGATATCAGAGGATGAGGGGGTATATTTCTCCACCTGTTGTGATGGGTAGGCCGCAGCAGCGTTCATGGTGCACCTGTTTACGATGGAGAGGGTATTGAATTCAATCCATTCATGGATCGGGGCCAGTGGGCATCTTTCCTGGCCTTTGTGATGTGATCGTGTTTGGACAAACCTAGGGCTGCTCAGAGCGAATTATTTGGATCGTTTGCAGCTTGCACAAGTTGCGTTCAGAGGTTCCTACAAAGAAATTGTTACAGTAATCCAGTTTGGCTCCGGTGATGGCTTTGGCTATGGTGAGGCGGTTGGTTGTGGTGAGGAATGGCTTGCTGGTGTTCAATAGTTTTGCGGTGTAGGCAGCAGAGGAAGCAATGGCATTGACCTGGCGAGAGAGTTCAAGGGTGGTGTCTATGTAGATGCCCAGGGTTATGGCTGCAGTTGATGTTTGGATCTGGTTGCCCTCAATGTCAAATGCTTTATAAACTGGGTCAATGCTGTGGAGTATGGCATATGAGCCTACAATGAGGATCTCTATGTTGTTGTCGCTGAGGCATAACTGATGGGTTGCCATCCAGTTTTGGGCAATGTCATAAACTGAGTTGATGGTTGTGGCGTAAAGGTGATAGGAACCAGTGAGGGGCAATAGGATTTGTGTGTCATCGGCATAATTTGTTTAGGATATGCCGAGAGCATCTAGATGAACATAAAGGGGTTTGGTATAAATGTTGTACAGGGTTGGGGAGATGCAGGCCCCTTGTGGGACTCCACAGGTTTCTAGTCTCGGTGGGGCAGCATGGTTGTTCATAAAGACACAGGAGGATCTGTATGCTAGAAAGGATCTGATACAGTCGGTTGCAGCTGGGGAGAAGTTTGCTGTTGCGGTGAGGTGGTTGCAAAGTGTCTGATGGTCGACGAGGTTGAATGCTGCTGATAGTTCCAGCATGAGGAGCAGGGTGGGTTTGCCTGAGTCTAGCAGTTTTTTTTAGGTCTTTTTTTAGGTCTATTAAGGTGGTTTTGGTTTTTGTGCTTTGGTCGGTAGCCTGATTGGCAGATGCCCAGGATGTGGTGGTCCTTGAGGTGTTGTTGGACCTCGATATATGATGCACGGTAGAGGATTTTAAGAATGAAGGTTTCGGTATTCTCTGTGGTTAGCTGCTGCACATGAATACTGCAGTTATTAATGTGTGTCTTTTTCAGTTTAAGTTGTAAACTGAGAAGACACATTTTGAGGTTTATGTGGTCTGCTAAGTTGATATTTTGCCAGTCCAAGATAATGGCTGTCTGCATAATCATATCTTGATAGTAATAGCACGATAATAGCCATGTTCCTTTCTGCAAAGTTCAGGTAAGGCATGATGCATCATAAGATGCAGAGATGAAAGACACTGCACTTTAGAATGGTTTTAACATGTGGATCTAGTTGAGATTTCTATTGATAGTGAATACCATATTTGTCTCAGTGGGTGTAAGGTGTAGACAAGTTCCCATTACTTTCGGCCAGTGGATTGGGGCCCAGTTCAATGGCATAGCGCTGTTGATCAGAAGTTCGGTTTTGGGTGGGTTCTACTTACAATGGAAGATGGAGGGAGTAGCTTCAGAAAGCCATGTTTGAGATAAGCACAGCACATCAAGCTACCGATCAGTTGAAATGTGTCTGATATAAAAATAATGTTTAATTGTAAAGAAAGTTAATGAACTTCTCATTTAAGAAGCAGAACCGCAGTGCAATTAGCACATTGCACATTTTATTTTAGTTTTCTGTGATGTAAAACCCACCTCGAGAAGACTGACATCAATACAAAGGTAAGAAGGACAAACAGTCCAAGCCATATGGATGTGGTTCATTGCCAAACAGCTGAAAATAGGCATAGTATGTGTCCCTTTCACCTCATCCTATAAAAGCACACAGCATAAAACATGCTTGTGCAAGAGTAGCTTCTTTTCGACGCAGTTTTCATTCGGTCCTCTCCCTTGGGGAAGCACACATTAGAATGCATGTGTGTGGAAGGGCTATGAGAACGGCAGATTATCCTGGGGCAATTAATTTACCAACTGCTGTGATCAAATGGCTATTGCTCTGCAGGAGTGGAGTAATGAGGAGTAGCGAAATTACCTTCTTAATCCCTCACTTCTGCTAAATCCGTAGTGATCCAAATCAGAAAGCTAAAAAAGACACATCTCAAGCGACTCGAAGGTAGCTCAAAGTGGCAAAACAGTATTCTAGCTGTCTTGTGCTTCCTCACAACTATGAGTCCTAAATCAGGGGCTCTAGGACAAAATAGGTCCTTCTTGCTTTGCAATTGCATTCCCAAGAGCTTGACTGGAACCTATCGGGGTCATTTCACCACCAGCGACGGTGCCCTGGTTCCATTAGAGGCCTTCAATCAACACCATAAATGCCCACTGTTCCCAGGGAATGGTTAGGGGACAGAACACTCCTCTGCCTTTGATGCTTCTGTTGTCCCCTCACTATTAGAGGGAGATGGAATGAATCTTATAACACAGTTGAAGTCCAATGACTGAAAAATGACCGTCTCCTCTCATGTGACATGCTGAAGGAGGGATGGTAATGAGATTAAGTTGTGCTGATCAGAGAAGAGGACGATGATTGGAAGATCTCAAGTTTCAACAAAAGGTATTGTGGTTCCAACCCATGTAGGCATGTGTATTCCAGACAATGGGGCTCATTACTTAGTAAATCTGCCAGGGTTCCAGCAAACTGAAATACTGATACCGATGATCGGTCCGGTAATATTACCACCAGATTACCAGTGCTGGTGTTGGATGTAAATCCCCATTCTGTGGAGTCCTATTGGACTCCATGGGGGATTTTTCTAGTAATACTGGCACCAGTAATACTGGTGATTTCTGACAGTAAATTGCTGGAATTAAATTCATCTCTTAGCTTGAGGTAATTCAGGCACCTCACCAGCAATCTTGAAGTCGGCTGGTGCAGCAACGTGCCAGATGCATTAATAATGGCACGATAATTTCACACCAGACAACTTGTAATGAGGCCCAGAGTAACAGAAAATGATGACAAAACAACAGCAATACAAAGCATGTGTAAAGTCAGACATAGAAATGAATTTAGTGAGATGAGAAATTAGAGATGAAAATCTGCATTTCGGGCAAGCTGAAGTGTTTGCAGAAGATGCTTAGGAGACCTGCATATAGTGCATTTTCATAGTCCAACCAAAAGTTAACCAATGCACCAACCACATTAGCAATATCTGAGTCAAAGGAAGGCAACATCCTGGCTATTGTCTCAGTTAGAGGAATGGAGACAGCAAGTCAAGTCGTACATTTCCATCACTTTGACATCATTGTCACAGGCCCACAGGGCTGACTCTTGCATGATATCGAATTCGGGAGGCATTAACAATTGTGTGCTACTATCAGCCACCACAACATAACCAGGCCTGGCATATTCTTAGAGATTATCTTGCCACTGGACTGATATGGCAACAATTGTTACATTTTAGTTAAGATGGGATGCAGTTAAAAAATGCTTCCTCTGTATGCAGGAAATGCCTGTCCCTTCAGCTGTCAGGAATACATATGAAACCTTCGAAACGACCTTGTGCCACTGGAGATCTGGTGCTGCAAATAGCATGAGGCTGGTGCGACTGAGGCACATGGCTTCACTAGACTTTTGGCATGGATCTTTAGGAAGCAGGCCTGACTAGCAGGATGAGGATCCATTGACAGATGATGGGAAGATAAACAGAGACAATGGGAAGAGCAAAGCATGACAAGACAGGATACATGAGAAGGAGTACGCACAGGAAGACATTTAAATACCATACAGGAACAGTGAAATCAGAGAACCCAGGAGAATAGATGAACCCAAGAGGCTAACCAAGAGAGGGAGATGTTGGTGAGGCAGACTGAAAAGTAGGCAAACAGCATGATTAAAGATCCACATTATGATTCAAAGGGTGGTAGACGGAAGAATGAGCGAGTGGGAGGAAAAAACAAGACCGGAGAATAGAAAAGTCAGAAAAAGGGCCTTTAAGGCTTGGATAATTGAAAATATGTTTTTTTAAAATGTTAATGATTCGAAGGCAACAGGTGTGACCATGAGCTGAAAAGTGAGTAGAAAAAGCTAATGAGCATTCATAAATAACACCAAGCATGCATGCAGAAGACAAGAAGGGAATTGTAGTGGCTGGAAATACCCTGAAATGGGGGATGGTATACCGAGAAGGAGCCTTGAAAATGAGAACACTTTTGGATAAATTATTATTTAATGATTGGGTAAGCATTCAGTGATTAATGACAGAAAGGAAGAAAAGGAACAGAAAATGTAAATGTGGGCGTTGTCTTTGACAACTGAACAAAAGGAAGAGATAATAGAGATAATATAATTTCCATAAGTACAAAATAGAAAGGGTGTAAAGACCAATTCGTGTGGGTCAACAACCCTAACAAGAAGGAGGGATAACAGCCCTAAGATGCAGAGTAGGCAAGATCAGTGAGCTAGGAAAACAGGCAAGAAAATCAAGAGCTAGAAGTGAAGGGACCACATGTTTAAGACTTTTAGGGGGAAAGGAGGAAAGGCATGATGTAGATAATATGGAATAGGGATGTGCTAACCGAAGGATTTTTAAGAATGGGAGAATGTAACTTGAATGAAACGGGATAGTTTGGATGAGAACGAAAAGTTAAACTGAGTCAATACGAACTGTTGAAGATGGGGAAATGATGATTGAATGAGTGGGATAAGCTCATGGGGAGCAGCAATGGGACAGACTGGCGCAGTTCCCTTACAACTAATCAATGTTTAATGTCTTTATGGAAAGCTGTACTTTGCTTCATATCAATATTTCCTGGTAATTGGCAGTACAGCATAGCCATCAATCTTATCAGAAATGTGTTTGGTAGTTTGCTTGCTAAAATATACATTTCTTATCAAACCTAATCTAAAAGTGCCATCATTCAGTTTTTCACTTTTAGCATTACGCACCATAGCGTGTTATGTTTTAAAGAGAACATCTATATGACACATTTTCTTTTCATGTTATTTTAGCAGAAATTAGTTCAGGATAAAATCTCCCGTTAACCTCCTCTCGGCCAGACCCCGCCCTCTGAGACTGGAGCTTCACTTGGAACATCCCAAACAACTGTACCACTCCCGCAGGCTTTCCCCGGAGAGGTATAAAATGGATCATCCTAAATAAGTGTTGACATAGTGCTGTTGGTGAGGCTGACTGGCATCTAAAATTGTCTCTTTGTCTCCTATGTTGATATGATATAATATGTTTATTTATGTAGCTCCTATACACAATGTGTTTCAAAGTGTTTAGGGACGGAACAAGGGAAAATACAATGACATTCTTACATGGCATGGATGTGAAATTTACTATCATACTCGGCCTGGTGTCATTTCAGATAGTGCAAGAGCTAAGACATAGATAAGGAAGGGAGGGGAAGAGTGGGAAGGAAATTACACAAATGCTGCTATCTCTTTTTTGATTGTGTTTAGGCAGAGCAGACGAGTGAAAGTACAAACAAAGTACCAACAAAGTCCCTGCCCTTCATGTGCTGGAAAGACAGACTTTCATCTGGTGGTGTGCTGGGGAGAGGTAGGTTAAAGGAAAACTCTCAAACTCAATATTTTTAATGTATCTATGGTCTCCCATGTATTTTGCAGTTGAACACCATTGACCTGGAGAAATAGTTCATGACGTCGCTATTGGAAAATTATGTTTGATGTAGGTGCTTATTGATTTGCTGATGACCTCTGTGAGAAATAGGAAAGCTGCAGATTTCAATCCCAGCAATTCCCTATCCAAATATAGTGATTAAGGTAATTTCCAAACCGTGAGTAAAATTGCTTAGGAAATAGTGTGCAGGGCACTTCTGTAAAGCAAGTTAGGTAGTAGGTGTGGCAGAGATGTGCTTGCATTATCAAAGCAAAGGTTACAATGCATGCCTTCCAACTTTCTCATGTGGCCAAAAGGAGTCTCCTTGAATTGAGTAAAAGTGACAGATGTTACTGAAGAACGTGGCTATGTGTTTTTTTTTTTAATTTATTTTTTTACCAAAATGCATCAGTATGTGGCAGAGGAAATATTCCTCCCAACATAAGAGTGTTAAAATAAAGAGGGATATTTGGATAGTAAAGACAAGGACATAACCGTTTACAATTTAGAAATATTGAACCTAATGGATGTACAAGTGAAACAAGTAAAAAAAGAACATGTAAAGGTCTGTCAGTCAGCACTGTCCCTTCCCTATACGGACAGCCGAGAACCGTGTTTTACCATGCCCCCATCACTCACCATACAGCGAAGGCCGGGATTGGCGACTACTTCTGTATGGTTGGTGATTTGATTGAAGAGCTCGGGTTGGAGCCTCCACCCGAGCCTCCTCTCTGTGAGGGATAAAGTTATTTTTAATGATATGGCCCTCTACTGGTAAACAGTACAAAGGACCCGATAACTCAAAAGAGCGGGGAGAGCACACCGCCACGGTACCAGCTGCAAAGAAAGAAGAGATCATGAGCAACTGGTGACAGGTAAGTGGACATGAACTACAGTATCTCTCTGGTGTATACACATAGGTGACCACCTACCTAAAATGGGAAACAGTATTGTAACCTTGAATGATCACCCGGATATAATACCCAAATAATAAAAGGTGTTAGGTCTTACCATTGGATGTACTGGCTACACTTTAAGGGAGACAAAGGAAAGTATAAAATAACAAAAAGGAATTAGCAGTTAATAGGATAACTGGACCAAGGCAGCATGAGGAGCGCACTAGTTCTGTATTGGTGCACTATCAGCATAGTGTATCTAGTGCACGTAGTAGCAACCAACAGAATGAATGCCAGTACAGGTTGAATGAGCAGGTAGGATAGGAAGTCCAGTTTCAGCAAATAAATGAGTCACTATATCAGGTGAGAGGAGAATTCACCACCAAGGGGAGTCAATTGGAAAAAGAACAAAGAACACTCACGTTTCCAGGAGATCCTAGGACCCATAGATGAGTGGCATGCTGCTTGAGGGGAGTGAAGTCACAGCGTTCGCTGAATGAAGATAGCAGCACTAATGACCAAGGGTCTGATACACGAGCTGGGGCACCGGAGCAAATCCGCAATGGTGTGAAGTCCGTGGGAAAAGCCAAGGGTCTGGTACACGAGCTGGGGCGCCTGGAGCAAAATCGCAATGTTGTGCAGTCCATGGGAGTAGCCAAGGGTCTGGTACACGACCTGGGGCGCCTGGATCAAAATCGCAATGTTGTGCAGTCCGTGGGAGTAGCCAAGGGTCTGGTACACGGGCTGGGGCTCCTGGGGCAAACTCGCAATGTGGTGCAGTCTGTGGGAGTAGCCAAGGGTCTGGTACACGAGCTGGGGCGTCGGAAGCAAAATCGTAAGACAAAGAAATCCGTAGACGAAAGGCAAAAGTCAAACAACACGGAAGGCAAAGAAGACGTAACTTCGGAGAGTAACTTCAAATAGAAGCAGCGAGGCAAGTAACACAGCTGCTTAAGTAGGAGGAGTGAAACAATCAAGGAATATGTCTGGCTGAAAGCGCAGGTCACCTGACATGCGCATAGAGCAGCGTGGGTAATGTAGTCTAAATACTGGCACCCGCTACCTAACGCCGCCGGAGACACCACCTGGCAAAAAATGGTGCAACAAAACGGTGCACACCATGTGGAATGACCACAGCTCTGCGTGTTGTCCCAGGACACCAATGAGAGTGCCTGTCCCGCAGCATGGGAGCGCCGAACAGTCGCTTGCGCATAGGGTGAAGTGTGACAGCCCCAAAGCACCAAAAACATACCCCACCCAACAGAGAAATGTAACATCCGATCCATTCATGAAAAGACATTTTTCAAATGCCTCATCCCCACTCAGTACGAGGTAGAAAACATGGCTTCAGCTTTGAAAATGTTTGTAGTCAGTAGGACTTGAGCAGTTAGCAGGGTGCTAATAGATGTAATTACTCCTTTTGTGTTTCAGTGTCTTGCTAGAGCCAGAAGGCTGAAGATGGGCAGGCCCGAAAGGAACATTTGAAAGTACGTGTAGACACATCCCTGCCCAACAAACGACCCCTATGAATGCACACAAATACTAACTGTGCTGTTAATGAACAGTTTATTTTCTGATAATGTATTCCTTTCATGGTATACAAAAACAACTTCCGTAGACAATAAAGAAAAGAAATGCAATAAAAGCTGGATGTGCATATTTTAAAGTGTGTTTTTAATTTTAAAAAATGGGATTTCTTTGGTCTACATAACTTTATGTATTACAAAGGCAACTTTTCGGCTCCGTATTCAGCTCTGGATGAATTCTTGTCCAACTATCCAACTATTTGGTATTCAGTTAAATACTTCAATCTACTATTCGGTGCACCCCTAATTGATAAAGACTGGGAGATCCTGACTCTGACTGGGCTGGACAATAAGGACTTCACATAGGCAGCTCTTGTGTCAAACACCTTTAACTTGACAGTAGTGTAATTGTAGGCTTTCACAACTTCCTCTGTTAAGACTGACTCATCCAGTTCCTCCTTGGTTACAGTCTGTGCTTCAGTGAATCATTTTGGACTCCTCTTTTGACTCACTGTACTGTCACAGCTCCCTCACTCTGACACACTAGGCACAGGTTCCCCCTTAATAGCGGCCTATATTTTAACTTGATCTATCGGGGCATGGCAGTATCCAGAATACCTGCTCTATCGGGATGCAGTTTTGTGCCTTCTGTTGCAGGTTGTATTTCACATGATGAAGTGGTGCCTACCACAATAAGGGCAAAGGACTTGGCAGAGTCAGTTTGGGCAGCCAGCATTTTCGATATCTCTTGCTACAGCAAACCATCAGGGGCATGCAAAGGTCGCATTTTTGCTACCCTGCAGTGCGTGATGCTTCAAGGGAACATCTCTTCCTTGTCAACCATACCCAAGGGTTTTAGCCAATGCAGATACGAAGCATATGTAAGTATTTTGACTTGATTTAGTTCTTTTGATCTGCAATGGTTTTCGCAGACATCATGGTACTCCAATTGCGCTGTAAACGAAGCTACATATTCGTCTCTACAAGAGGTACTAGTTTTATCTGGGCAGCCTTAAAAGAACTTTACATTTCCAGTACTGCTAAATTCATTTTAATATGATATGCTTATCCATATCTGTCTTTTTGTGACAGGCTTGATCCGATTTGTTGACAGTTACCTACACAAATATACCATCCTTTACCAGTTGGATGGTCTGATCATGGTGTAATGAATTACATGCATTAATGCAGTCCTCTAACCAGAAGAAAGGGGCCTATTCCTGGAAATCAGTGAACCCCTTCATTAGCTGATTTGCTGCATATTCATTTAGACCAAGACCCTGCGTAAAACATCAATACTTCTTTTGCGAGATTTGATTAAAATACTCCTAAATAATTGCTCCAATTGACTCTTGGAAAACGATACCTTTTTCAAAAGTGTATCTGCAGAATCAGTGTTTTAATTCTGATATAGAGACTCAACATAACAATTAAAGGGAATTATAAGGCAAGTGAAGATGTTTTGCTAAAGGTACTGAGAAATTACAAATGCGCACATGAAAAGCTTACATTAATTACTTTCAAATACATTTGGCATGACTGAGAACCCTACTAAAGATATATACCCCCTTACAATAGAGCATCAGTATCCACCCACAGTTCATAGGTATGTCCTTACCTCTTTGGAACTTTGAACATCTCTGTCTCTATAGGTTTCCAAGAAAAAGATGCCTCTGCATGCCAAAGTGGTTACGTATGAGATGCCTTTGATAGGTTCCCAAAATGTGCCTGGACTAATCCAAAAGACAGTTTACATGCAAAATGTTGATTTGTTAATATGGATCGGATTATCTAACATTTGCACAAGTGATAAAAATGGAACAAATTATTGCATGCAATGGAATGTAGCAAACCGTTTTGACACAATCCATATTATCTAAAAACGTTTCTACTGGGGCAGTTAAATCAGCCTTTTGTATACTATGGGCCTCATCACGACTTCGGCGGTAGGGCCGGCGCTATTAGCTCGGGGGCTATTAGCGCGACCGCCATAGACCCCAGCGCTAATAGCGCAGGATCACCAGTTCTTTGGAAGTCCCCATTCCCCATTGAGCCCATTCGGGAATGCCCCATTCCCCATTGGGCTCAATGGGGAAATTTCGCAGTCATACAGCCGGCGGATTTCCCGGCGGCGGTATGAGCACGAAATTTCGGCGTATTTCACACTAGCTCAGAGCTGGGTTGAAATCCACCGAAGCCCTGATTCGGCGGACCCTTAAATCCGGCGGTAATAGCGCTACCGCGGGATTTAAGGGTTACCGCCGAAGTCGTGATGAGGCCCTATGAGTGTTACATAAAATAAAAAAGCAATGTGTGGACTACGTTATTGTCATGTTACAGAGCAAATAGTAAATACAAAATTCTGATTTTTAATGTATACGGATTGGGTCTAAATGTTGTTCCTTTCCTAATTATCTAAGCTCGAAAATGTGGCAATAATCAATGTCATTTGCTTTTTTACACAGCGGGACATTTTTTATAATCTGACATCAAGTCATTAGTCAGAAAACCAGCTTCAAACTGCCTCTGCACATTGTTATTTGTTATTTGTTATTTTACATTTACATTTATAACATGCTCAAGTTGAAATGTTGAAGGAATTTCTGAGATTTACTCTTGTCAACTATGTGTTTCTTTTTGATGAAGTGTATTACACACAGACGAAGGGAGTAGCAATGGGAGAGAAATACACCTTTATGTCTTACTATGAAGATGAATGTGTATTTAACAAGAATGTATACAAAGACAATGTGGTTCTATGGAAAGTTTCATAGATGATGTCCTGCTCATTTGGAGAGGCACTGCTGATGAATTACATGTATTTGAGAAATCACTGAACACTAAAACATTTGGTATCAAACTGTCTGGTGATTGTAACAGATCATGCATTAATTTTCTAGATTTGACAATTTACATCACACAGGGCAGAATTGAAACCAAAACATTCCGGAAACCCACAGAGGTAAATAGTACACTACATGCAGACAGCTGTCATCGCAAATCCACCATCCTGAACATCCCAGCTGGCGAGTACTTTCGGGCACGCCGGAATTGTAATGAAAACATAACTTACGTTAAAAGAGTGAACTCCCAGCTAACAGATTTAAAGAAAGATGCTACCATGACAATACCAGGGGCTGCACTAAAATAGAGAAGAAATCAAGAGCAGATATGCTCAGACCGAGAAAACAAGATGCAACAGCTAAAACACCAAGAAAGAATATTGACATTATTACCCAGTACACATCAGATGCACATGTGTTATAGAAGATTATACACAAGCATTGGGATATCTTGCGACTAGATAGGGACAGTATGTTCTTCCTTGATGAGAAACCATCATTTGTTTTCACAAGAGCTCCAACTCTCAACAACAAAGTCCTTCGCTTGTAACACATTCCAAGTTTAAAGGCACAGATTGGTTACAATCCGCTAAGGGATTCTATAAATGCAGAACCTGCACTCTGCAAATTTGAGCCCCCAGATTGTCAAATTTTACCAACCAATTGGGCATAAGAACTGTGATACAATACTTTATTATCTGTTGAACCATGTTTGTGGTTTATGCCATCATATGTGTCTGCCTAGAGGTATATGAGAGTAGCACCATTAGGGAGCTGTGCACCAGGATCGGGAGCACATTTCTAGCCTCAAAAAACAGTTTGTCAGGTTGCCACTGGGCCATCATTGGCAAGAATGCAATCAGTTGGATAATATTAATGATATCAGGTTCATCAGCCTAAATAAGGCCCAATTGAGCAAGAGAGGAGGAGATTTACAATTAAAGCTCAGACAAATGGAGGCCAAGTACATATAAAATTTGAGATTTGTCCAACACGGCCTAAACTCTGACCATGAGATGAATGTTTTTTCATAAACAGGTGACCACATGTGCAACTCTTCTAGAATTATCTTAGAACTACGAATGATGCATGAAGGGAATGCCAGTTTTTGCATAGGTGCCTTTACAGGCCTACTCTCACACTATAGCATTACCTGCTTCAGACATCTTGGGAATTCTTTCTTCCTTTCTAAGTTGATCAATTTTACTGATTTTTAAGTAATTAACATATAGACCCTTGGGTCTGGTGCGTTTTACAATTAAATAAACAAACAAACATAGAATCCATGACCTAATTCCTCGATCTATACTTATACAGGCATTTTCCAATTGGAATTATATTTGTGCTTCTATTCATACAGATGCATCCTTTTATGTAATTTTACTCTTATTTGAACATTTGAGGTATGATAATTTACAATTATCTTATGACTAATTTCATTCTATCGGTATTCGCATCTGCTGAAGACTTGTGGATATTATCAGGCCGATTCATGGAATAATTAGCGCGGCGCAAGTGGGCAAAAACGTGCGAATCGCAGTGGAATAGCGAAAATCGCAGTGCAAGTGCGAAAATCGCACGAAAAGCAGCGCACATCAATTCATGGAAGGCCGTGTGCGAGAAAACCAGCGGATGTGCGATAAAAAAGTGCGCGGCGCACGTTGGCGCACAGGCCATCTAACTGCGTGCGCCAGGTCACAGCGAAAATCGCACAGGCCACAGCGAAAATCGCACATAGCGCGGCGCACGCAACAAAAGTAGGCGGAACACGGGCGTAACACTCGGAATGGGGAACAACTTGCCAAAACGTGGGTGTCACGGGGGAAGTACAGGGCACAAGTGCGCGGAACGCCCACACGCTCGCCTACAACACGTATTCATGGAATAGAATAGGGCAAAAAAGCGCACGCTCAAACCAGCGCACAGGCACAAACACGACCGCCACAAGAAAGCAGGCGGTAGCGTCTCTGCGGCTGTAAGAAATGTGCGCCAAAAGGTGCGCCAACAAATAGCACCTATATACTGCCATGATGAATGTCCTATACTGTGGCCCTCCAGGACAAATGACGTGCAAAGGGGTACCCACAAACACGGACACCCGCTGACAAAAAATACCTGTGCTTGTATACCAGGGTGCGCGGGAAGTCTCACACGCGATTTGGCCGTGTACGTGGATTTCAGGTGTGCGCGGGAAGTTCCACACGCGATTTCAGCAGGGTATGTGTATTTCATGGGTGCGCGGGAAGTTCCACACGGGATTTCATCAGGGTACGTGTATTTCAGGGGTGCGCGGGAAGTTCCACGCGCGATTAGCCCAGTGCGAGCAGGGTACGTGTATTTCAGGGGTGCGCGGGAAGTTCCACATGCGATTGGCCCAGTGCGAGCAGGGTACGTGTATTTCAGGGGTGCGCGGGAAGTTCCACACGCGATTGGCCCCGTGCAAGCAGGGTATGTGTATTTCAGGGGTGCGCGGGAAGTTCCACACGCGATTGGCCCTGTGCAAGCAGGGTACGTCTATTTCAGGGGTGCGCGGGAAGTTCCACACGCGATTTCAGCAGGGTATGTGTATTTCAGGGGTGTGCGGGAAGTTCCACACACGATTTCATCAGGGTACGTGTATTTCAGGGGTGCGCGGGAAGTTCCAGACGCGATTGGCCCAGCGCGAGCAGGGTACGTGTATTTCAGGGGTGCGCGGGAATTTCCACACACGATTTCAGCAGGGTATGTGTTTTTCAGGGGTGCGCGGGAAGTTCCAAATGCGATTTCAGCAGGGTACGTGTATTTCAGGGGTGCCCCCACTCATGTCTCCCACCACCCCCACCCCCCTGCCACCATGGGCACCCTCCACCAGGCCCCCACTCATGTCTCCCACCACCCCCACCCCCCAGCAGTGCAGGGGCACCATCCACCAGGCCCCCACTCATGTCTACCACCACCCCCACCCCCCAGCAGTGCAGGGGCACCCTCCACCAGGCCCCCACTCATGTCTCCCACCACCCCCACCCCCCTACCACCATGGGCAGCCCCCACCAGGCCCCCACTCATGTCTCCCACCACCCCCACCCCCCAGCAGTGCAGGGGCACCCTCCACCAGGCCCCC
Organism: Ambystoma mexicanum; assembly: GCF_040938575.1. Taxonomy (NCBI): domain Eukaryota; kingdom Metazoa; phylum Chordata; class Amphibia; order Caudata; family Ambystomatidae; genus Ambystoma; species Ambystoma mexicanum. Next base: position 703,178,428 of record NC_090926.1, on the reverse strand, counting down.
ACTCATGTCTCCCACCACCCCCACCCCCCAGCCACCAGGGGCACCCTCCACCAGGCCCCCACTCATGTCTCCCACCACCCCCATCCCCCTGCCACCATGGGCAGCCCCCACCAGGCCCCCACTCATGTCTCCCACCACCCCCACCCCCCAGCAGTGCAGGGGCAGCCTCCACCAGGCCCCCACTCATGTCTACCACCACCCCCACCCCCCCAGCAGTGCAGGGGCACCCTCCACCAGGCCCCCACCCATGTCTTCCACCACCCCAACCCCCCTGCCGCCATGGGCACCCTCCACCAGGCCCCCACTCATGTCTCCCACCACCCCCACCCCCCTGCCACCATGGGCAGCCCGCACCAGGCCCCCACTCATGTCCCCCTGCACCCCCACCCCCCAGCATCCAGGGGCACCCTCCACCAGGCCCCACTCATGTCTCCCACCACCCCCACCCCCCAGCCACCACGGGCAGCCTCCACCAGGCCCCCACTCATGTCTCCCACCACCCCCACCCCCCAGCCACCAGGGGCAGCCTCCACCAGGCCCCCACCCATGTCTCCCACCCCCCCACCCCCCAGCCACCAGGGGCACCCTCCACCAGGCCCCGCCCATGTCTCCCACCACCCCCACCCCCATGCCACCATGGGCAGCCTCTACCAGGCCCCCACTCATGTCTCCCACCACCCCCACCCCCCAGCAGTGCAGGGGCACCCTCCACCAGGCCCCCACTCATGTCTCCCACCACCCCCACCCCCCTGCCACCATGGGCAGCCCCCACCAGGCCCCCACTCATGTCCCCCTGCACCCCCACCCCTGTAACGCTCACCTGATTCCCACAGAGGCGCGGGTCTTGGCAGGAAGGTGTCTGTACACGAAACGTGATGTGCAGGATTCGGTTGGCTTCTGGGGTCGAACCTCTCCGCACTGTGTGTCGGACTCGAAGGGTGAGGTTTCTACAGGTGAAATAATATGGGGGTTAAAGGTCTGGGTTGTGAATGTCCCTATCTCTCTCCTCTCAGCCTGACTGTTGAGCCCCCCTCCCAGGTCAAAGTTCTCACCTTAAATAGGTGAATGCTGGGCTCTCCATCTGCGTCTAGTGCAGGGTGCCGTTGCCAGTTCCTTCACTGGTGAAACGTTGGCCTCTTGACTTCAGAGGATGGGTACCGTCGTTGTCTGCACGACCGGTAAGTTTCTGGACACCTTTACTCTTTGTAGTCTTTTTATGCGTGGCGGAGAAGCGCCTGGAATTACGTAAGTATGGCAAGCGCTCTTACTGTCTCTTTCTTTGTCTTTGCAGGCGACGATGCAGAATGAAGAAATCCGGAATTCGCCGCGTGCCGGTAAGTGTAATACTGCTGTTTATCTTTGCAGGTGAAGATGCAGCGTGAAGAATTCGGAATGCACAGCGTGCCGGTAAGTAGAATAATGCTGTTTATCTTTGCAGGTGAAGATGCAGCGTGAAGAAGCCGGAATGCACAGCGTGCCAGTAAGTATGATAATGCTGTTTATCTTTGCAGGTGAAGATGCAGCGTGAGACACGGCCACTGATGATGGATCAGGTAAGTAAACACTGCGTGATAAAGTTCGTTCTGCTAACCTGTTGTTTCTGGTCTTTTGCAGGTGCTGATGTTGATGGGGTACAGGAATGGTAAGTATAATTCTTGCAGGTTCAGGATCCAAAGAAGAAAGGCTGGAACCGACTCGGTGAGCGTTCTGCTGCAGATGCAGAATAACGCGAAGCACATTTCATCAATCGGGTGTGGTTTAAATAGCCTAGGAGTGATGAGGCGTCTCCTTCCACGTCCCCGCCTAGGTAAGAAAACAGTTCCTGCTTCCAGAAGAGTTGCAGTGCTGTATCCAGGGAGTGGAGCTGCCCCACCCAGGTAAGAAAGTAGTCCCAGTTCACCGAGGACTTCTAAGAGTCTGGTAAGTAAGCAGCATGGTCTGCCACAGGTAAGTCCACCCAAGCACCTTCACACCAATGATGAGCCCGGCGCTTCCAGTGCCGGGACCGATGCTTCTGATGAGCCTGGTGCCACCGGCGCCAGGACAAGGTCCAAAAGGTCCCTGTGGGGTCCGGCTGGTGCCAAGGATCAGGGTTAGGGGCCTGCTTCCAAGGACGTTGGGCTGGTCCTGACTCCTTGGAAGCAGTGATCATGACAACCCCCCAGCATCCAGGGGAACCCTCCACCAGGCCCCCACTCATGTCTCCCACCACCCCCACCCCCCAGCCACCAGGGGCACCCTCCACCAGGTCCTCACAATCCCCAATCATGTGCGTTATGGTCAGCCTCCACAGCCAAAAAGCCCTACAAAGTAACCCATTTACCCACATGGAAATGGAAATTACATGTTACACCCCCAATGTTCATGAAGCTAATGAACCCATGTCCGTCACACACAATGGTTGCAATTGAATGGGAAAACACCCAACATGACATACATGAAACCAATGAGATGATACCACACAGTGAAGTAAGAAAACAAAACAAAAATGTATTGAAAAAAATAAAGAATGCTAAAGAAACGAAACAAACTACAATGGGAATGAGAAAAAATAAGCTGCATGTCCGTATAAAAAAAAAAAAAACTGCAAATCAGAATCCAAAAAAATGTCGTCCAAAGTCAAATGTAAAAAAATCTCTATGCAATAAAGAACTATGTAAAAAACTACCAAGGGTCCATGAGCCCAACTGAACAAAGGAAACCTACTAAAAAACCTAACTAAAAATCAACTATATACAAAAAGTGGAGCAGTGTCCGTCGACTCCAAATCATAATAAGAAACAAATGAAACCTAAAACTAAAGAACTATATACAAAGGCGGCGGGCAAGTCCAGCGGCTCACTCCGTGGTGTTCCGGGCCAGGGCATCATCGAACTCCTGTTCGATGTCCCGGAGGCGGTCCAGTTCCATGGCCCCGAGGGTCCGCAGGGACGACGCTGTGTCCTCCTCCAACCCCCTGCGGATTGCCTCAAGGCACTCGGCCCGCCTCAGGGCCCTCCGCATGGAGTTCTCCGCCCTGACCATTGTGAGCCGCGCCTCTTCTGCCCGCCGCCGGTCCGCACCTATGGCGTGGCCCAACCGCTGCCACACGGAAGACACTGGGCCTCATTACGACCCAGGCGGTAAGTTACCGCCTGGGCCGTGACTTTACCACCATGGCGTAAACTACGTTTACGCCATGGTGGTTGGCGGACTTACCGCCCCATTCCGACCTAGGCGGGGCGGTAAGTCCCCAATCCCCATTTACCCTTCCCCATTCCCATTTTTGCCCCATAGGGCATAATGGGAGTGGGGAAGGCGTTAATTACGCCACCGTAAATTACGGTGGCGTAATTAACTCCATGGTCCCTTAGCGCCATGGATTTTAACACCTGCTAAAAGCAGGTGTTAAAAGCACCATGGCGCTAGGGGACCTCGTAATTGGCGGTAAGGGGTCGGCGCAGCTAACGCTGGCGTTAACCCCTTACCGCCAGGGTCGTAATGAGGCCCACTCTCTGTCCTGGGTCTTCCTGCCCTCCGGCCGATGCCTGCCCCTCCGATGTCGAAGGCCCTGAGCCTTCATGTCTCCCACCATGTTGCTGCTGCTGCTCTGCCTCTGCCCGTGCACTGCCTCCTGCTGCCTGCACATCCTCCGCCGGCTGGGGTGCAGTTGTTGATGTGGCCACCCCTGCTGGACCTCCGACTCCCGACTGTGGCAGGGATGCCTCCTCCACCAGCCTGGCCGCACCGTCAGAGGCAGCTCCACAGGGCACCCAGGTGACTGATGGGTGGGAAGATGGCAGAGAGGACGACTGGCGCGTAGGGGGTCCAGTTGAGGAGGGGGTCGGAGCAAGCCCCATCAGACGGAGGAATCCGGCCTGGGTGACCTGTCCCAGCAGGCTGACGTGGTCAACGAGCCATTCGAGATGACGTGCAGTCTCTCCATGAAAAGACTGCAGGTCACCTCGCATGGCCCGTTGACGCAACGCCACACCAGCCAGGACAGGCTCAACCCGGACCTGGATGGCCACATCCGCAGGCAGAGGAAGGCCAGTTGACGTCAGCTCATCCCCTGCCTGAAAACGGGTCTGGACGTAGGCATCCCTGCTGGTGCAAGATGATGCAGGGACAGGATCGGGGACAGGATTGCACACAGGCACCTCCGCGGCGGCCTGTACTGCCTCCTGTCCCTGGTCCTGCACTGCACCACTAGCACCAGTGGGATCCCCACCTCCAGACCCCGTCTCTGGTGCTTGCACGGCCTCCTCCTCCACCAAACCCCCCACCAACCTGGATGACTCCGTGCCATCTTCCCCTGTTGGGCCCTGTGGGGTCCCAGCTGCCCCTTCTGCTGCCGAGGAGTCCAACTGCAACCTCCGCCTCTTGGACCTCCCCCCGGCAGCTGCTGCCTGGGACGCGGCACTGGACTCCTCACTCCCCGACGAGATGACAACACGGGAGGGGAGCCGGGCCTTGCGTCTCCGGCTGGCGGTCGGATCCCCGCCGCTGTGCTCCACAGCACCTTCTCCGCCCTCTTCATCAGTTGACGCTGCAGACAGGGAGAAACAAAACACAGGCATCAGGGCACTGTACAATGGACACATACACACATGACAGTTGCACATGAGTGGCATTGGCAAACCTCAGACATGTCATCACAATCCTCAACACACATGTCATTGCAACTCGCACACATGAGCCATACCACAGCCATATTGCAACTGCCAGCACCATCCCTACACATACAACAGCATCAGCAGCCAAAGGGGAGCCAGACATCACATGCAACACAGGAAGTGCACCATACATGTACACACACCACCACACTTGCATGCATGTGTACACCTCTGCCAAGTGTCGCACTGTTCAGACGGGCATCCATGTCACATCTGCCAATCAGGCTTCCACATACCGCTGTCACATGCATCCATGTTGTATAACTGTTGCACCCTTGTCAAATACACACACATGCACATGTACACAGTGCTCATACATGCTTACTTACATACACATTCATCCAAACATGTGTGCAAGCACAACTGCATTTGCCATGCAAGCCTACACACACAAGCACCATCCATGTCTCACACATTACAGCCCTCGCATGTGTCAGCCCCACGGCCCTGTACACCCCCACCCATACTCGACCCCATACAAACAGATGTGCAACCTGCACAATACCGAATAATCACCACACGCACTGCTCACAATCAGGATGCATGTACACTCACCGCTCGACTCCAGACGGGTCTGCTTCTCCAGGACCTGGACGTGGAGCGCTGGGGATATGCGTTCCAGGGCCCTCATCTGTTCTTCCGACAAGTGGCCCCTGCGCCCCTTGGCATCCGCTGCCTTCAAGAGGCGCCGGGCCTTGTTCAGGGTCCTGGACCTGAAGTCCTCCCAGCGCTTCCTGACATGTTGTAAGTCCCGGACTGCCACCCCCTCCGCGTTGATGGCAGTCACGATGTCAGTCCAGATCCGAGTCCGTCCTTCCTTGTCGGCGTGGGAACTTCCGAAGAGGGCATCATACTGCCCCAGGACTTGCTCCACCAGGACACCAACTTTGGTGGCACTGAAGCTGGTGCCCCTCTGCCTCTCTGGCCGGGGGTTGTCAGTGGTCACAGATGGTGTTTGCCCCGACATGACAACCCCAGAGGCAGGAGTGGGTGGGCAACTGGGTCCTGGGGCTGGGCTGTGGAGCGATGGAATCCCAGTCGGGAGTCTTCGGTTCCAGCAGGGGTGGTCACAGCAACAGCACCCCTGGCTGATGCGCAGGCAGCAAATGGCAGTGCACGTGGCCAGTCAGGCATCAGCAGATGGCAGGTGGGAGCATGCTCGGGGCTCTGGGGGGCAGTAGTTCGGCCTTCTGGGCAGGAGCGTGGTCTTCCGTGTGCTTACGCGTGGCCAGCTTGGTACGGAGTGATTTGGCACGTGAAAATCCTGCACATTAGCGTGAAAATCGAGGAAAGGCCCTTAGCGCGTAAGCGCGTAAGCGCGTCAGCACGCATACGCGATTCCATTGGACCAAAGGCCCTCAGCGCATAAGCGCGTCTGTGACGTGACCCGCACGGGTGTTTCCCACACAGCACGTGATGACAGAGCACACGTGGAAAGACTGCACGTCAGAGTGTCATCGCGTGTAAGTGGACAGCACGTCAGAGTCTCATCGCGTGTGATTGGTGGAAATGGCCCTACACGCAGAAGTGACAAAGCGTGTAATTGGTGGAAATGGCCCTACACGCATAAGTGACAAAGCGTGTAATTGGTGGAAATGGCCCTAGCGCGTACACGCCGCGTAAGTGACGCTGGACGTGTGGGCCTGTATAAAAGGTACGTGTAGAACACCATTTCCTTGTACGTGCTTTTCGTGGAGAGCGAGTGGGTGAATTCTGTACTTCTTGTCGTTTCACACGCGATTTACTTCACGGCGTTTCAAGTTCGTATTCCCTGTTACCTCTGACAGCTTTTTCTCTTTTTTCTCTTTTACTGGTTTACCTGGGCCTGTTCCCTCAAACAGTGTTCCCTTCTACTGTTGTCCTGTCTCCTCAGACAGCGTACAAATCTTCTTTTGGCGGGGGTGTTGCCAACCAAACGCGCTCCTTTTTCACGCTCTTTTACCTGGCAGACGGTGAGTCACGCACGTATCTAACATCTGTGCTTGCCCCGTGTGTAGCCTACCCCTTCAGAGGTCATTCTAGGCTGCGTGTGACACGCATACGTTCATTCTTGTGTTACTGGGTGCCACAGCGTAGTGCAGGTTTTTCTTTCTGCACACGTGGTCTAGGAGGGGTTGCGTGCACGTCATCTCCCTTTTTTGGGGCTCCTGTGCGTAGCGTGACCCGTCATCTTTCCCCAGGGGTTACAATCAGCCTTGCAAGAGCACTAGGGTACAATTACCATCTGGTACCCAACCCCTTTGACTCCCAATTGCCCAGGACAATAGTTTACAGCCACTCCCATACGCACATTTACATCAGTGCCATGGCTGGGAGGCGAGGATTCCGTAAGGGTGGCAAAGGTGGAAGAGCCACAAGTGGTGGCCGTGGTGGATCCGGTAGGGGACGTGGTCGTTACTTGCAGGGTGAGCCTGTCCCCCCATGTGTGGAGGACCAGTCAAGGGCACCCATAATCCCCCCCTCCCCCTCCCGTTGAAGCTGATGTGGCTGACACCATCCATGCTCAGCCCTTGTTGGACCAGCCCATTGTGGCACCAGACCTGGCTGACTCCATGGCTGACTTCCAGGTCAGCAGGCCTATGACACGTGCGCTGGTGCATGTTGATGTCACCATGCCACCTGCATCTGGGGCAGCAAGGTCATCTGCTGCACCAAGTAGGCAGGGCGGAGAGGCTGCAGGGGCAGCTGCGGCTCCATCCACCTCAGCCCTCACACACCCAGCCAGGACAGTGTCGGTCCTAGTCCATGCTGCTGACATTCCCCCTGACACCATCACACTAGAGCCAATGCCTGCACCAACTCCCATGCTGAGTGTGCAATCCCACACTCCTCATACAGAGTCCACCAGGGCTCCTGCCCCTAGTGTCCAGAGCGGCGCAGGACACTCAGGATCACCACCACCTTCCAAGCGGAAGAGGAAGAGTGCTCGTCCGGCACAGGCTGATGCCCCAGACACGGCTACACAGTCCGGCCCGTCCAGGAAGCCCAGCTTCACGGATGACGAACTGAATGCACTTGTCGAGTATGTGTCCGCACATGACAATGAGATGGTCATTGTTGCAGGATCCAAGACCACACCTGCACAACGCCAGGCACACTGGCAGACCGTTGCGGACATCGTAAGTGCCCTTGGAATCGTGAGGCGCACAGCCAATGATTGCTATAAGCCCTGGAATGACCTAAAGCGCAGGGCAAAGAGTAAGCTGGCCTCAAGTCATGCCGCAACTCTAGTGACTGGAGGTGGGTCTCCAGTAGTAGACATGGAACACACTCCACATGAGTCAGTCGCTGGGACCTACGTCACGGAGGAACAGATCCAAGGCGTGGGAGATCTGGCTGATTACGAGGCATTGTCCGGTGAGTGCACATGCATGTGTGTGTCATCCATGTGCATGGTGTGTGTGAGGGCTTCTGTTTGTGTGCCAGGTGAGAGTGTGTGCGCCTGAGTCGTATGGGTCAGCCATGTGCTTCATGCAATACATCCTGCGCAGCTGCATCTGGCCATAGCAGTATCCCTTCTGCCAACAGTAGACCTCTAGCCCAACTGCACGCCAGTTGCCCTTGAAGTGTCACCTTGCCACAACATTGTTGCTTATTTTTCACTGTTCATTCAGTCAGATTGTTTGCATTCCACCACTTTTACTAGGCATGTCGCAGCCCTCTAGTCAAATGTCTGACATGGCTATGGTAAAGTGGAGTTACTTTGTTACCTGGATATCATTTGTTCACACATGTCCCTGTGCAATTGGACCATTTCGGACTGGCAGCTCCAGGTGAAAAATCTGACCTGTTAGAATTAGAAAAGCTATTACATGCGGGAACTGGACTGAATGAATAGGTGCTGCCCTCCTCTCCATCTTCACTCAACAGCAATGGTACATGCCATCTGTGTGATGGCATGTGTGTTTCACCTGGCAATCACAGGCCAATGTGTGATGCCACTGCCAGGCAGCATGCAGAAAATGTGTTCATCTTCCATCTTGGTGTGCCATTTGCCTGCCCTTCATATGCAGTGAGGGTGCATGCATGGGAGGGTTTTAGTCATGTGGGACATGTGTCAATCAAGTACTGGTTCTCTTGCTTCTCAGCCCTCATTGTGTGCCATGGTGCTAATGCCTGTTTCCATTTCTTTGTTTTTATGTCTTTGCAGGGGAAGACGCACCTGATACTGCTGGGGTTGTGGAGATGGTGCAGACCCAGGAGGGGTCCAAGGGCCGACCAACCACCAGTGAGGGACGTGGTTTGGTGGTGGGTGAGAACCCACAAGTGCTGCAGGTCGTGCTCTCAAGGGGTGTCTCTGGCTGCACCTCCCCCGAGGTGTACTCAGGTGTTGATTCGGATGAGACCTACGTGCCGTCGCAGGTGAGTGTTCCAGGGAGGGATTCTGTTCTGTCCCACCCACCTGCACCAGGGTCAGAACCCTCAATGGGGATGTCAGTGTTGGCAGCTACGCCTTTGGTGGTTACGGATGCAGGGTCACACTCTGCGACATCTGATCCTGTTCCTGGGCCAGCAGATCAGAGGGGGAATGCAGTCCTGCAGCCTCAGGCAGTGCCGGCACAGCAAGGAGCAGTTCGCCTTGCCCCAGACAGGTGTGGTGCCCGCCGACGTGGTGGCCGTACGTACGCCACCTGGCAATACTGCATGGGAGCAATCCATTTACGGTATGGCAACACAACAGGCAGCATCATCCGAGATGATTGCTCAGGCCATGGATAGGGTGGCCACTTCCATTGTCCCCCGTGAAAGGCTGATGGAGTGACTAGAGCAGGCAACCGACTCCATCTGCCAGTCACACAGGGAGGACATGTTGGGGTCCAACAGGGACAGGCGGGCGGCACTGGCGACTCTGCAGGAGGCCATCTCCATAGAGTCCCAGGGCCACAGGGAAGCCCTGAGGCAGGAGCTCCTTCACCTCAGGACGACTCTTGTTGAGCTTGAGGCTTCAACACACCAAAGGACAGAACAGCAGCTGGAGCGTCTCACCCGTACGCTCTCAGCTGAGATGCAGGCAACGAGGGCGGAGGTCCGGGCATCCCGTGAGTTGTTGCATGGGGACCTCCGCACACTCATCCTCCAGAACCAGACCTACCACACCTGCATGCTTGCAGCCATGGAGGAGCAGACTAGGGCCTTGCCTGAGTTGCCTCCCATAGTGCAACCACCTCCGGATGCAGCTGCACAGGGTGATAATAGCGACAGCAGTGATACTCCCACAATAGGGTAGCCGAGTGGGCCATGAGCCCATGGAGGTGTTTTATTTCCCAGGACCCACACAGGTGGGTTTTGGTGTGCACCCTGTCCTCTGACCTCCTGGGTGGCCTCCCAAACCCCCCCGGGCCCATCAATGGCCATTTTTGATTTTTAATTTTGATTTTTATTATTTATTTTTATTTTTATTTTTAATTTTATTTTTTATTTTCGATTTTTATTTTTGATTTTTATTTTTAAATTTTATTTTTATTTTTGATTTTTTTTTATTTTTTATTTTTATTTTTATTTTTATTTTTATTTTTAATTTCTAAATAATTTTTCCCAATTTTTTTGGGACAATTTGTTGCCTTCCGTGGTTCCTGTGGGCATACGCAGCATTGTGGCTGGGCACATGCAGGCTTGTCATGTATTTGGTTCAGATGCTTGGGTTTGAGTCACACACACACCTCCTGCTTCCCGTTTCCATGGGCTTGCAAAGGGTGTGCCCAAGTGACATTGACGTACATGGTGACATTGGACTCCCACTACATGTGTGGGTAGTCTAGTCGATACTGTGTATACATTCCTAGTGCATATTGCTGTTGTGTTGTACACTGCATGTTGCATTGATGTGTAACTCATCATCTGTGTCTACCTCCCAATTTGCAGGTCCCTTCCTCATGTCTACACAAGGCCCTCTAGTCTGGAGATGGGGTCCATGTTGGCAGCAGTGCACCTACAACTCTACATGGCGCCAACACTGCACAGTTGGTAGTGGTGGGAGTGCAGGCATTTCCAGGTGGTGAGACTACTAATATATAACATTTGTGATATCATGTTAATGGTAGTACCTGCTCAAGTTTGTTGTTGGTCCTGCATTACTGTGAGCATTTCAGGTGTTGCAAGTTTCAATTAGGGACACTCTACATTGTGACACTAGTGTCATGTTGTGGGGATTACTTTGTTTACCTGCAAATAGCATGACATGGCACGGTGTGTCGTGTGGCGGTGCTGGGGATGGGTTGGCTGACATGGCACTGTCCTCTTGTTGCATTTTGCAAGTGGGCATTCATTTTAGCTGCTTGAATGTGTTACTTCACAAAACTGCATTGGTGGTGTCTGTGTGGGTAGGGATGCACACATTGTGACACTTCCAGGTGAACAATCTCAGGCTGATATGGTTTTCACGGTTCATTCTCCAGACATTCAGTGTCATGATCTCTGCTTCCAAAAGGTCAGGGTTTTCCCAACTCCCTTGGAAGCAGATCCATAACCCAGGTTCCGAGTGCCAACCAGTCCCAATTGGGACCTTTTGGACCCAGTCCTGGCGCCAGTGGCACCAGGCTCATAAATATGCCCAGTCCCAGCGCTGGAAGCGCCGGGCTCATAATGCTTGGGTGGACTTACCTTCAGCAGACTATGCTGCTTACTTGCCTGCCAGTTGAGCCTCTGATCCTCTTCTGTTTGGAACTACTTTTCCTGTTGGGTGGGGCTGGAGCCACTCCCTAGATTCAGAACACTGGAACTCTTCTGGAAGGCAGGAACTCTTTTCTTACCAGGAACTCTTTTCTTACTTAGGCGTGGCTGTGGAAGGAGACACCTAAGCACTACAGGAGGCTATTTAAACCACACCCGGTGGATGAATCTTGCTTTGCGTTATTCTGCAACCTCTGCAGCAGAACGCTCATCGTGTCTTCTGCATCCGGTCCTGGGCCTAAGGAAAAAGGCTTACCATCCTGAATCCAGTCTTCAGCAACACCTATAAAGACAAGAAAGAACAGGTTAGCATTCCGGCATCTGAAAGGCAAAGGCTTACCATCCTGAATCCAGTCTTCAGCAACACCTATAAAGACAAGAAAGAACAGGTTAGCATTCCGGCATCTGAAAGGCAAAGGCTTACCTACTCTTCGTGCGCTGCGGAGGTCTTCACACTGCATTCCGGCATCTGAAAGACAAAAGTTTACCAACTCTTCGCACGCTCCGGAGGCCTTCGGCGCTGCATCCCGCATCTGAAAGACAAAACAAGGTGCGTTTAAAGACATTGGGGAACTTTAATACTCACGTGCCATTACTCCTTTCCACATCTAATCCAGTGGGTATTCCGGCACCCTACAGCCGCTCCGAACTCATACCTGCAAAATAAAAAGACAGTTAGAGCGCATAGTGAAGCAGGCAACAAGCGCTTACTTACGTGCTTCCAGGCGCTTCTATTCATCACACGGGCTCCATCTTCAACTCACTTCAGCCCGTCATCCGCCATCGCCGGAACCATGCAAAACAAGAGACATCATTACTAAAGACTTTAAAGACATTTGAATGACTCGAAACTTACCGTTCGTGCAGTAAACGACGGACAGCAGTCCTCTGAAGTCAAGAGGCCTGCGCTACCTATCCAGTGAAGAAACTGGTTACAGCACCCTGCCCCGAGGCAGATGGAGAGCTCGGCATTCACTTACCTAAGGTGAGAGCGTTAACCTTTGGGGGTCTACAGGAGAGGAGAAGAGGAAAGAGATAGGGACACCCCAATAACCCCAGTTCATTAACCCCATATTTTCTATCTGCAGACATCTTACTCTACACGTCAGGCATACAGTGCACAGAGGTCCAGCCCAAAGAGCCAACCGGGTGCTACACATCACCTTTGAAGATACGGTAGTCGCCCAGTCAAGACCGGCGCCTCTGCGAGAATCAGGTGAGCGTTACAGAACGCAAAGCCTACCGCAAAACTCTCGCCCAGGCTCTATGGAAACCTCGGATACTGACCCCCTAGCCCGGTTACTTGGGGAACTAAGGGCAGAAGTGCATGCAGCTCGTCAGGAAACGAATGCTCTAAGAAGGGAACTAATTATTTCCAAGGAGAGAAGAGACAATCTTGCTAGACAAGTGCTACAGTCACAAGCCGGACAGACCCCATTACCCGCATCAGGGGCAAATCTTCCTTCAACATCCTCTATGAATCCAGTGCAGATCAACCTACCTGGGAATGTACCTCTGGCTCCGCCCGAACGATTTTCTGGTGACCCAAAGAGGTTTGCAGTATTTATCAATCAGTGCCGGTTGCACTTCTTATGCCTGCCAGCAGCCTTTCCAACTGATCAAGCAAAAGTAGCTTTTGTACTTTCGTACCTTAGTGGCAATGCGGCAGACTGGTCGATCCCTCTAGTTAATCAAGATGATCCGGTTCTCCATGATTTTCAAGCCTTTCAGCTTAGTATGGAAAAACTGTTCGCAAGACATTCACAGGGGCAGGCCTTGGACAATGAGCTTCTTTCGTTGCGACAGGGTAATCAAGACCTTTTGGCTTATATTGCATCTTTCAATAGACTAATAGTGGAAACTCAATGGCCTGAGGACAAAAGGATTATGCTGTTTTATAGAGGTCTACGTGGAGAGCTCAAAGACGTTTTAGCCCAAGTAGTGAATCCCCCACAAGACTGTTCGGATTATATAGACTTGGTCGTTCAAATAGATCACAGGCTGCAGAACAGGAAGGCCGATCGTTCCAAGTTTGATGCTCGAGTATTTTCCAAACCGCCAACTCCTTCCAAAGGAGTAGACTCCGGGGAACCCATGCAAATAGGGGGTCTGAAAGGTCCTCTAACACAAAGGGAGCGGGAAAGGAGGAAACAGTTGCAATTATGCCTATATTGCGGAAACTCAGGGCACTTTCTTCGAGACTGTCCGGTGAAACCTGCCAAGAAGGCAGTAGGAGCTGCAGTTACCAAAGTTACAAACTCTGAGCAGGGAAACGACCTCGCCCGACAAGAATAGAGGTCCTCTTGCCGAGCGTGAAAACCAGTTCCGTGACCTAGCATTTCGTGATACCTATGGTCCTCATTAGCCCTGATAATCCAGATCGATTACATGCAATTGAAGCTTACGTCGACAGCGGTGCCATCGGCAATTATGTGGATCATGAAATGGTTTTGAGGATGAATCTAACTCTTTGTCCCAAGGCTGTAAAGGACGTCATTACTACGGTGGATGGTACGGAGATAGCCTCCGGGCCAGTAACGCATACCACTCAAGAGGTGACGCTAGTAAGTCAAGATGGACACCATGAGAAGATAGTGTTCGATGTGATCAAGGCCCCTCAGTTTCAGATTATTCTAGGAATACCTTGGTTAGAGAAACACAATCCTCTGATCGATTGGCGAGCAAGAACGGTCCAGTTTCCAGAATGTGTCTCTACTTGTCACCCTCCACCTGGTGTTGCACTGGCCGCAATTTCTTCAGAGACTCCCCAGTTACCTCCCGAATACCTAGAATACCAAGATGTTTTCCGGAAGGATCAGGCTAACTCTCTACCTCCTCATAGGTCTTATGACTGCCAGATAGACCTGATACCTGGATCTACTCCTCCTTGTAGTAGAATTTATGCCCTCACCGAGCCTGAGAACCTTCACCTTCGACAATACCTGGATCAATACCTGGCAAATGGGTTTATTCGTCCTTCCAAGTCCCCTGCTTCTTCAGCTTTGTTCTTCGTTCCAAAAAAGGAAGGAGACCTTAGAACTTGTATCGATTATCGCTCCCTGAACCAGATCACCGTTAAGAATAGATATCCGTTACCTTTGATCCCTGAACTCCTGGACCAAGTCAGAAAAGCATGCATATATACAAAGCTGGATCTTAGAGGAGCTTACCACTTGGTACGAGTAAAAGAGGGCGATGAATGGAAGACGGCCTTCCGCACCAAGTATGGGCTATTTGAATATCAGGTCATGCCCTTCGGACTTTGCAATGCCCCGGCCGCCTTTCAATATTTTATGAACGATGTCCTTAGAGAGCTCATAGATGTATGTGTTGTTGTTTACATTGACAACATCCTCGTTTATTCTTCATCGGAATCTGAACATCGGAAACACGTGAAAATGGTCCTCGAAAGATTGCGTCAACACAAACTTTTCGCTAAGTTGGAAAAATGTGTTTTCAACGTGACTGAAGTTGAATTCTTGGGATTCATATTATCACCTGGCGGAGTGCGTATGGATTCAAAGAAGGTCGATGCAGTTCTCAAATGGCCATCACCATCCTCCGTAAAAGGTGTGCAAAGCATGTTAGGCTTCGCTAACTTTTACCGCAGGTTTATCCCCGAATTCTCTCGAATAGTCCAGCCCATCACTGCCTTGTTAAAGAAAAACAAACGTTTTGAATGGTCTACCGAGGCGGAACAAGCTTTCCAGGATTTGAAGACTAAATTTATCTCTGCACCAATCTTAAAACACCCTCGCCCCGAACTCCCCTACATCGTGGAAACTGATGCTTCAAGCCTTGCCATGGGGGCAGTTCTATCACAAAAGGACCCGGTAACCAATCAGTTGCATCCCGCGGCATTTTGGTCCCGCAAATTCTCGCCTCCTGAAATCAATTACACGATTACTGACAAGGAACTTCTGGCTATCAAGTCTGCCTTTAAGGCTTGGCGGCATTATCTGCTGGGGGCCTGACACACCGTTACTGTGATTACGGATCACCGAAACCTGCAATATTTGAAGACCGCAAAAGCCCAATCCTCTAGACAACTCCGTTGGGCATTATTCTTTGCCGAGTTTGACTTCATAATTACCTATCGACCTGGTACAAAGAACGGTAAAGCCGATGCCCTTTCTCGGATGGGAGTGGAAGAACACTTGGTCAACCCTAAACCTGTACCAATCATTCCCGAACAAAGAATTCTGGGTGTAATCGCCACAGAATCCATAGAGGAAGTTAAGGATAAAGCCAGGCAACTTGTAACTCCAGCAGACATACAGAATTGGCATCTGCAGGGAAAGGACTTTGCAGTAAAGGACAACTTATTGTATTTCCAAGAACGATTATACCTACCCAGCACAGATTTACAGAAAAAGGTAATCTCTTGTTATCACGACTCTTTAATGGAAGGTCATCCCGGTATAGCCAAGACCTCAGAAAAGATCAAGCTCTACTTCTGGTGGCCGTCTTGGAAAAAAGATATCAGAGACTTTATAATGTCCTGTGGAGTATGCGCCCAAAACAAGAGTCAAAAGGAAAGACCAGCAGGCCTCTTACGCCCTATTGACATCCCACCTCGCCCTTGGCATACGCTTTCTATGGACTTCATCACCGATCTACCTCCATGCTCCGGATACAATACGATTCTAGTAATCGTGGACTTATTCTCCAAGATGGCGCATTTCATTCCGCTCAAAGGCTTGCCAACAGCAGCAACTCTGGCCCGAGAATTTCTCAAAAACATCGTCCGACTGCACGGTTTTCCTTCGGTTCTAATTTCGGATCGAGGTAGTCAATTTATTTCTCATTTTTGGCGAAGTTGCTGTCGGTCGGCTCAAATTGATGTGAGACTATCGACCAGTCACCACCCTCAGACCGACGGACAAACCGAGAGGACCAATCAAACTCTGGAACAGTATTTACGGTGCATGCTGCAACAAACTGAAAAAACTTGGAAAGATATCCTTTGGATAGCCGAGTATGCCTACAATAACTCTGTCCATTCGGGAACTGGGAAAACCCCGTTTTTTCTTTTGTACGGCAGTCACCCTCGAACCTCGGAGTTGGATCCCCTCCAAGATCTTGAAACACCAGGAGTAGACTACCTGCATTCTACAATCACCCAAGCCTTTAAGGAAGCTGTTTCTCACCTTCAAAGGGCTAAAGAACAATACAAGAAAGGAGCAGATCAACATCGGAAGGAAGCCCCTCACTATCAAGTAGGGGATCAAGTCTGGTTATCCACCAAATATCTATCTCTAAAAGGGCCACGCACATTCAACCCAAGATACCTTGGTCCCTATTCCATCACTACCATAGTAAACCCAGTAGCGGTCAAGTTGGACTTGCCCCCGCACATGAAGATACATCCGGTCTTCCACGTCTCTCTATTAAAACCCGTGCAACCTCAAACCCGACTAACCAAATCTCCAAAACCTATCCTAGTGGATGGAGAACTCGAGTTTGAAGTCAAAAGCATTCTGGACTCCAAGATCTCCAAATCTAAACTATTCTACCTAATTGACTGGAAAGGCTACGGCCCCCAAGAGAGATCCTGGGAACCTGCTGAATATGTCCACGCTCCTCGCCTAATCAAAAGATTTCACCGAACATTTCCTGACAAGCCAAAACCCCCGGAGAAGCCCGGTTTGGGAGGGGCCTTGAGGGGGGGTACTGTCATGATCTCTGCTTCCAAAAGGTCAGGGTTTTCCCAACTCCCTTGGAAGCAGATCCATAACCCAGGTTCCGAGTGCCAACCAGTCCCAATTGGGACCTTTTGGACCCAGTCCTGGCGCCAGTGGCACCAGGCTCATAAATATGCCCAGTCCCAGCGCTGGAAGCGCCGGGCTCATAATGCTTGGGTGGACTTACCTTCAGCAGATCATGCTGCTTACTTGCCTGCCAGTTGAGCCTCTGATCCTCTTCTGTTTGGAACTACTTTTCCTGTTGGGTGGGGCTGGAGCCACTCCCTAGATTCAGAACACTGGAACTCTTCTGGAAGGCAGGAACTCTTTTCTTACCAGGAACTCTTTTCTTACTTAGGCGTGGCTGTGGAAGGAGACACCTAAGCACTACAGGAGGCTATTTAAACCACACCCGGTGGATGAATCTTGCTTTGCGTTATTCTGCAACCTCTGCAGCAGAACGCTCATCGTGTCTTCTGCATCCGGTCCTGGGCCTAAGGAAAAAGGCTTACCATCCTGAATCCAGTCTTCAGCAACACCTATAAAGACAAGAAAGAACAGGTTAGCATTCCGGCATCTGAAAGGCAAAGGCTTACCATCCTGAATCCAGTCTTCAGCAACACCTATAAAGACAAGAAAGAACAGGTTAGCATTCCGGCATCTGAAAGGCAAAGGCTTACCTACTCTTCGTGCGCTGCGGAGGTCTTCACACTGCATTCCGGCATCTGAAAGACAAAAGTTTACCAACTCTTCGCACGCTCCGGAGGCCTTCGGCGCTGCATCCCGCATCTGAAAGACAAAACAAGGTGCGTTTAAAGACATTGGGGAACTTTAATACTCACGTGCCATTACTCCTTTCCACATCTAATCCAGTGGGTATTCCGGCACCCTGCAGCCGCTCCGAACTCGTACCTGCAAAATAAAAAGACAGTTAGAGCACATAGTGAAGCAGGCAACAAGCGCTTACTTACCTGCTTCTAGGCGCTTCTATTCATCACACGGGCTCCATCTTCAACTCACTTCAGCCCGTCATCCGCCATCGCCGGAACCATGCAAAACAAGAGACATCATTACTAAAGACTTTAAAGACATTTGAATGACTCGAAACTTACCGTTCGTGCAGTAAACGACGGACAGCAGTCCTCTGAAGTCAAGAGGCCTGCGCTACCTATCCAGTGAAGAAACTGGTTACAGCACCCTGCCCCGAGGCAGATGGAGAGCTCGGCATTCACTTACATAAGGTGAGAGTGTTAACCTTTGGGGGTCTACAGGAGAGGAGAAGAGGAAAGAGATAGGGACACCCCAATAACCCCAGTTCATTAACCCCATATTTTCTATCTGCAGACAACTTACTCTACACGTCAGGCATACAGTGCACAGAGGTCCAGCCCAAAGAGCCAACCGGGTGCTACACATCACCTTTGAAGATACGGTAGTCGCCCAGTCAAGACCGGCGCCTCTGCGAGAATCAGGTGAGCGTTACATTCAGGATCAGTGTCAGGTTGAGTCATCATTGATTGTCAGATGGAATGTGTCAGGGCAGTGTGCACTCCACAGGGGTGTGATTTCTATGTGAAGTAATTAGCCACTAGCTGTGTACGGGCTGCCTCCCCCGTGCCCTTTCCCCTCCCATGCGCAGAGGCTGTGCATGTGGTTGGGGATGTGGGGCCACCACCATGTCCACGGCCAGGCCCCGGCGTGTTGCAACGTTGTGCAGGACACATGCTGCCACTATGATCCTGCACACTACTGGGGGAGTGTACAACAGCTGCCCGCCAGAACGGTCAAGGGAGCGAAAGCGTGACTTTAGCACTCCGAATGTGCGCTCCACTATGCCCCGGGTTGTAATGTGGGCTGTGTTATATCTTACCTGGGGTTCCGAATTGGCGTCATCATGTGGGGGCTGAGAGGGTAGGCACTGTCCCCTGTGGAGGTGGTGATTGGTATCATTGGTGGGGTTGTGACCTTGCTCAGTATCTGACATGCATGCATGTGCAGTGGCATTCATACTCACCAAGCAGCCATGTATCGCCATGCCGCCCAGCTTCTAGGTCCTGGCTTAGGGTGGACATTCGGTAAATGAAGCTGTCGTGGGTTGACCCGGGATAGTTGGCATATACTGAGGTGATGATTCCCTTGGCATTACATACTACCTGCACGTTGATGGAATGCCAATGCTTGCGGTTCCTATAGATGTGCTCAGATGCCCTGGGGGGACGTAGAGCCACATGGGTGCAGTCGATGGCACCTAGCACTTTGGGGAATCGTGCCACAGTGTAAAAATCCAGGGCGGCAGCATGCCTTTCT
This sequence comes from Ambystoma mexicanum, assembly GCF_040938575.1. Lineage (NCBI taxonomy): Eukaryota > Metazoa > Chordata > Amphibia > Caudata > Ambystomatidae > Ambystoma > Ambystoma mexicanum. The sequence continues at coordinate 703,159,113 of NC_090926.1, read as the reverse complement.
GCAGGTGTTCTGGGCAGGTATATGTGCCTGCGGGCTGATGGGCGTGCAGTGATGATGTTCAAGACCTGGTGTAGGCAGCGTGACTGGGTGGCCTGTGATACACCACCCACAATGGTACTTGTCCGCTGAAATGATCCAGTGGCTAAGAAGTGCAGTACATTGAGGACCTTCTCCAGGGGGCTGAGTGCTTGGGAGCACAGGGTGGGTGATGTGAGGTCATCCTCCCACTCACTCACCAGGTCCAGTATAATGTGTGGTGGAAACCTGTACCTCCCATGCACCTGGTCATCAGGCATCCCGAAAAGGCTGGTTTTGGGTGTGAATATTCTGGCCCTGACTATCCTCCTCCTCCTCCTTTGGTAGGCCACGCCCACTGCTGCTAGGAACGGTATGTTCATCCTGGGTCTGAGCTTGTTATTTTGTTAGCGCGCAAATTAATGCGTTGCGCGTGTTGTAGGCGAGCGTGTGACCCGCGCACCCCTGAAATCCAGTACCCAGTCCAATAGCGTGTGGAAATTCCCGCGCACCCCGGGATACAGGTGCGCTGACGTACTTGCGTGTGTAAGTGGCCGCGCACCCCTGATATACACGTACATAGGCCAATCGCGTGTACGCGCACTTTTGTCCAATTACACGCGATGACACTCTGACGTGCTGTCCAATTACACGCGATGACACTCTGATGTGCAGTCTTTCCACGTGTGCTCTGTCATCATGTGCTGTGTGGGAAACACCCGTGCGGGTCACGTCACAGACGCGTTTACGCGCTGAGGGCCTTTGGTCCAATAGAATCGCGTATGCGTGCTGACGCGTTTACGCGCTGAGGGCCTTTGGTCCAATAGAATCGCGTATGCGTGCTGACGCGCTTACGCGCTAAGGGCCTTTCCTCGATTTTCACGCTGACGTGCAGGATTTTCACGTGCCAAATCACTCCGTACCAAGCTGGCCACGGTAAGCACACGGAAGACCACGCTCCTGCCCAGAAGGCCGAATTACTGCCCCCCAGAGCCTCGAGCATGCTCCCACCTGCCATCTGCTGCTGTCTGACTGCCTGCTGCCCATGTGCACTGCTATTTGCTGCCTGCACATCAGCCAGGGGTGCTGTTGCTGTGACCACCCCTGCTGGAACCGAAGACTCCCGACTGGAATTCCATCGCTCCACAGCCCAGCCCCAGGACCCAATTGCCCACCCACTCCTGCCTCTGGGGTTGTCATGTCGGGGCAAACACCATCTGTGACCACTGACAACCCCCGGCCAGAGAGGCAGAGGGGCACCAGCTTCAGTGCCACTGAAGTTGGTGTCCTGGTGGAGCAAGTCCTGGGGCAGTATGATGCCCTCTTCGGAAGTTCCCGCGCCGACAAGGAAGGACGGACTCGGATCTGGACTGACATCGTGACTGCCATCAACGCGGAAGGGGTGGCAGTCCGGGACTTACAACATGTCAGGAAGCGCTGGGAGGACTTCAGGTCCAGGACCCTGAACAAGGCCCGACGCCTCTTGAAGGCAGCGGATGACAAGGGGCGCCGGGGCAACTTGTCGGATGAACAGATGAGGGTCCTGGAACGCATATCCCCAGCACTCCACGTCCAGGTCCTAGAGAAGCAGACCCGTCTGGAGTCGAGCGGTGAGTGTACATGCATCCTGATTGTGAGCAGTGCGTGTGGTGATTATTCGGTATTGTGGAGGTTGCACATCTGTTTGTATGGGGTCGAGTATGGGTGGGGGTGTACAGGGCTGTGGGGCTGACACATGCGAGGGCTGTAATGTGTGAGACATGGATGGTGCTTGTGTGTGTAGGCTTGCATGGCAAATGCAGTTGTGTGTGCACACATGTTTGGATGAATGTGTATGTAAGTAGACATGTCCGTGATGTCACGCATGTATGTTGTTTTTGGCTGCATGTATGAGCACTGTGTACATGTGCATGTGTGTGTATTTGACAAGGGTGCAACAGTGATGCAACATGGATGCATGTGACAGCAGTATGTGGAAGCCTGATTGGCAGATGTGACATGGATGCCCGTCTGAACAGTGCGACACTTGGCAGAGGTGTTCACATGCATGCAAGTGTGGTGGTGTGTGTACATGTGTGGTGCACTTCCTGTGTTGCATGTGATGTCTGGCTCCCCTTTGGCTGCTGATGCTGTTGTATGTGTCGGGATGGTGCTGGCAGTTGCGATATGGCTGAGGTATGGCTCATGTGTGCGAGTTGCAATGACATGTGTGTTGGGGATTGTGATGACATGTCTGAGGTTTGCCAATGCCACTCATGTGCAACTGTCATGTGTGTATGTGTCCATTGTAAAGTGCCCTGATGCCTGTGTTTTGTTTCTCCCTGTCTGCAGCATCAACTGATGAAGAGGGCGGAGAAGGTGCTGTGGAGCACAGCGGCGGGGATCCGACCGCCAGCCGGAGACGCAAGGCCCGGCTCCCCTCCCGTGTTGTCATCTCATCGGGGAGTGAGGAGTCCGGTGCCGCGTCCCAGGCCGCAGCTGCCGGGGGGAGGTCCAAGAGGCGGAGGTTGCAGTTGGACTCCTCGGCAGCAGAAGGGGCAGCTGGGACCCCACAGGGCCCAACAGGGGAAGATGGCACGGAGTCATCCATGTTGGTGGGGGGTTTGGTGGAGGAGGAGGCCGTGCAAGCACCAGAGACGGGGTCTGGAGGTGGGGATCCCACTGGTGCTAGTGGTGCAGTGCAGGACCAGGGACAGGAGGCAGCACAGGCCGCCGCGGAGGTGCCTGTGTGCAATCCTGTCCCCGATCCTGTCCCTGCATCATCTTGCACCAGCAGGGATGCCTACGTCCAGACCCGTTTTCAGGCAGGGGATGAGCTGACGTCAACTGGCCTTCCTCTGCCTGCGGACGTGGCCATCCAGGTCCGGGTTGAGCCTGTCCTGGCTGGTGTGGCATTGCGTCAATGGGCCATGCGAGGTGACCTGAAGTCTTTTCCTGGAGAGACTGCACGTCATCTCGAATGGCTCGTTGACCACGTCAGCCTGCTGGGACAGGTCACCCAGGCCGGATTCCTCCGTCTGATGGGGCTTGCTCCGACCCCCTCCACAACTGGACCCCCTACGCGCCAGTCGTCCTCTGTGCCATCTTCCCACCCATCAGTCACCTAGGTGCCCTGTGGAGCTGCCTCTGACGGTGCGGCCAGGCTGGTGGAGGAGGCATCCCTGCTACAGTCGGGAGTCGGAGGTCCAGCAGGGGTGGCCACATCAACAACTGCACCCCAGCCGGCAGAGGATGTGCAGGCGGCAGGAGGCAGTGCACGGGCAGAGGCAGTGCAGCAGCAGCAACATGGTGGGAGACATGAAGGCTCGGGGCTTTCGACATCGGAGGGGCAGGCATCGGCCGGAGGGCAGGGGGACCCAGGACAGAGAGTGTCTTCCGTGTGGCAGCGGTTGGGCCACGCCATAGGTGTGGAGCGGCAGCGGGCGGAAGAGGCGCGGCTCACAATGGTCAGGGCGGAGAACTCCGTGCGGAGGGCCCTGAGGCGGGCCGAGTGCCTCGAGGCAATTCGCAGGGGGTTGGAGGAGGACACGGCGTCGTCCCTGCGGACCCTCGGGGCCATGGAACTGGACCGCCTCCGGGACATCGATGATGCCCTGGCCCGGAACACCACGGAGTGAGCCGCTGGACTTGCCCGCCGCCTTTGTATATAGTTCTTTAGTTTTAGGTTTCCTTTGTTTCTTATTATGATTTGGAGTCGACGGACACTGCTCCACTTTTTGTATATAGTTGATTTTTAGTTAGGTTTTTTAGTAGGTTTCCTTTGTTCAGTTGGGCTCATGGACCCTTGGTACTTTTTTACATAGTTATTTATTGCATAGATATTTTTTTACATTTGACTTTGGACGACATTTTTTTGGATTCTGATTTGCAGTTTATTTTTTTTATACGGACATGCAGCTTATTTTTTCTCATTCCCATTGTAGTTTGTTTCCTTTCTTTAGCATTCTTTATTTTTTTCAATACAATTTTGTTTTCATACTTCACTGTGTGGTATCATCTCATTGGTTTCATGCATGTCATGTTGGGTGTTTTCCCATTCAATTGCAACCATTGTGTGTGACGGACATGGGTTCATTAGCTTCATGAACATTGGGGGTGTAAGAGGTAATTTCCATTTCCATGTGGGTGAATGGGTTACTTGGTAGGGCTTTTTGGCTGTGGAGGCTGACCATTACGCACATGATTGGGGATTGTGAGGACCTGGTGGAGGGTGCCCCTGGTTGCTGGGGGGTGGGAGTGGTGGGAGACATGGGTGGGGGCCTGGTGGAGGGTGCCGCTGCACTGCTGGGGGGTGGGGGTGGTGGGAGACATGAGTGGGGGCCTGGTGGAGGGTGCCCCTGGTGGCTGGGGGGTAGGGGTGGTGGGAGACATGGGTGGGGGCCTGGTGGAGGCTGCCCCTGCACTGCTTGGGGGTGGGGGTGGTGGGAGACATGAGTGGGGGCCTGGTGGGGGCTGCCCATGGTGGCTGGGGGGTGAGGGTGGTGGGAGACATGGGTGGGGGCCTGGTGGAGGCTGCCCATGGTGGCAGGGGGGTGGGGGTAGTGGGAGACATGAGTGGGGGCCTGGTGGAGGCTGCCCCTGCACTGCTAGGGGGTGGGGGTGGTGGGAGACATGAGTGGGGGCCTGGTGGAGGCTGCCCCTGCACTGCTGGGGGGTGGGGTGGTGGGAGACATGAGTGGGGGCCTGGTGGGGGCTGCCCATGGTGGCAGGGGGGTGGGGGTGGTGGGAGACATCAGTGGGGGCCTGGTGGGGGCTGCCCATGGTGGCAGGGGGGTGGGGGTGGTGGGAGACATGAGTGGGGGCCTGGTGGAGGCTGCCCCTGCACTGCTGGGGCTGGGGGTGGTGGGAGACATGAGTGGGGGCCTGGTGGAGGGTGCCCCTGCACTGCTGGGGGGTGGGGGTGGTGGGAGACATGAGTGGGGGCCTGGTGGAGGGTGCCCCTGGTGGCTGGGGGGTGGGGGTGGTGGGAGACATGGGTGGGGGCCTGGTGGAGGCTGCCCCTGCACTGCTAAGGGGCGGGGGTGGTGGGAGACATGAGTGGGGGACTGGTGGGGGCTGCCCATGGTGGCTGGGGGGTGGGGGTGGTGGGAGACATGGGTGGGGGCCTGGTGGAGGCTTCCCATGGTGGCAGGGGGTGGGGGTGGTGGTAGACATGAGTGGGGGCCTGGTGGAGGCTGCCCCTGCACTGCTGGGGGGTGGGGGTGGTGGGAGACATGAGTGGGGGCCTGGTGGAGGGTACCCCTGCACTGCTGGGGGGTGGGGGTGGTGGGAGACATGAGTGGGGGCCTGGTGGAGGCTGCCCCTGGTGACTGGGGGGTGGGGGTGGTGGGAGACATGGGTGGGGGCCTGGTGGAGGCTGCCCCTGCACTGCTGGGGGGTGGGGGTGGTGGGAGACATGAGTGGGGGCCTGGTGGGGGCTGCCCATGGTGGCTGAGGGGTGGGGGTGATGGGAGACATGGGTGGGGGCCTGGTGGAGGCTGCCCATGGTGGCAGGAGGGTGGGGGTGGTTGGAGACATGAGTGGGGGCCTGGTGGAGGCTGTCCCTGCACTGCTGGGGGTTGGGGGTGGTGGGAGACATGAGTGGGGGCCTGGTGGGGGCTGCCCATGGTGGCAGGGGGTGGGGTGGTGGGAGACATGAGTGGGGACCTGGTGGGGGCTGCCCATGGTGGCAGGGGGGTGGGGGTGGTGGGAGACATGAGTGGGGGCCTGGTGGAGGCTGCCCCTGCACTGCTGGGGGTGGGGGTGGTGGGAGACATGAGTGGGGGCCTGGTGGAGGGTGCCCCTGCACTGCTGGGGGTTGGGGGTGGTGGGAGACATGTGTGGGGGCCTGGTGGAGACTGCCACTGCACTGCTGGGGGGTGGGGGTGGTGGGAGACATGGGTGGGGGCATGGTGGAGGCTGCCCATGGTGGCAGGGGGGTGAGGGTGGTGGGAGACATGAGTGAGGGCCTGGTGGAGGCTGCCCTGCACTGCTGGGGGGTGGGGGTGGTGGGAGACATGAGTGGGGGCCTGGTGGAGGCTGCACCTGCACTGCTGGGGGGTGGGGGTGGTGGGAGACATGAGTGGGGGCCTGTCGGGGGCTGCCCATGGTGGCAGGGGGGTGGGGGTGGTGGGAGACATGAGTGGGGGCCTGGTGGGGGTTGCCCATGGTGGCAGGGGGGTGGGGGTGGTGGGAGACATGAGTGGGGGCCTGGTGGAGGCTGCCCCTGCACTGCTGGGCGGTGGGGGTGGTGGGAGACATGAGTGGGGGCCTGGTGGAGGGTGCCCCTGCACTGCTGTGGGGTGGGGGTGGTGGTAGACATGAGTGGGGGCCTGGTGGAGGCTGCCCCTGCACTGCTGGGGGGTGGGGGTGGTGGTAGACATGAGTGGGGGCCTGGTGGAGGTTGCCCCTGCACTGCTGGGGGGTGGGGGTGGTGGGAGACATGGGTGGGGGCCTGGTGGAGGCTGCCCCTGCATTGCTGGGGGGTGGGGGTGGTGGGAGACATGGGTGGGGGCCTGGTGGAGGCTGCCCCTGCACTACTGGGGGGTGGGGGTGGTGGGAGAAATGAGTGGGGGCCTGGTGGGGGCTGCCCATGGTGGCAGGGGGGTGGGTGTGGTGGGAGACATGAGTGGGGGCCTGGTGGGGGCTGCCCATGGTGGCTGGGGGGTGGGGGTGGTGGGAGACATGGATGGGGGCCTGGTGAAGGCTGCCCCTGCACTGCTGGGGGGTGGGGGTGGTGGGAGACATGAGTGGGGGCCTGGTGGAGGATGCCCCTGCACTGCTGGGGGGTGGGGTGGTGGTAGACATGAGTGGGGGCCTGGTGGAGGCTGCCCCTGCACTGCTGGGGGGTGGGGGTGGTGGGAGACATGAGTGGGGGCCTGGTGGTGGCTGCCCCTGCACTGCTGGGGGGTGGGGGTGGTGGGAGACATGAGTGTGGGCCTGGTGGGGGCTGCCCATGGTGGCAGGGGGTGGTGGGAGACATGAGTGGGGGCCTGGTGGGGGCTGTCCATGGTGGCAGGGGGGTGGGGGTGGTGGGAGACATGAGTGGGGGACTGGTGGAGGCTGCCCCTGCACTGCTGGGGGGTGGGGGTGGTGGGAGACATGAGTGGGAGCCTGGTGGAGGGTGCCCCTGCACTGCTGAGGGGTGGGGGTGGTGGTAGACATGAGTGGGGGCCTGGTGGTGGCTGCCCCTGCACTGCTGGGGGGTGGGGGTGGTGGTAGACATGAGTGGGGGCCTGGTGGAGGGTGCCCCTGCACTGCTGGGGGTGGGGGTGGTGGGAGACATGGGTGGGGGCCTGGTGGAGGCTGCTCCTGCACTGCTGGGGGGTGGGGGTGGTGGGAGACATGGGTGGGGGCCTGGTGGAGGCTGCCCCTGTACTGCTGGGGGGTGGGGGTGGTGGGAGATATGAGTGGGGGCCTGGTGGGGGCTGCCCATGGTGGCAGGGGGGTGGGGGTGGTGGGAGACATGAGTGGGGGCCTGGTGGGGGCTGCCCATGGTGGCTGGGGGGTGGGGGTGGTGGGAGACATGGGTGGGGGCCTGGTAAAGGCTGCCCCTGCACTGCTGGGTGGTGGGGTGGTGGTAGACATGAGTGGGGGCCTGGTGGAGGCTGCCCCTGCACTGCTGGGGGGTGGGGGTGGTGGGAGACGTGGGTGGGGGCCTGGTGGAGGCTGCCCATGGTGGCAGGGGGGTGGGGGTGGTGGGAGACATGAGTGGGGGCCTGGTGGAGGGTGCCCCTGCACTGCTGGGGGGTGGGGGTGGTGGGAGACATGAGTGGGGGCCTGGTGGGGGCATCCCATGGTGGCAGGGGGGTGGGGGTGGTGGGAGACATGAGTGGGGGCCTGGTGGGGGCTGCCCATGGTGGCTGGGGGGTGGGGGTGGTGGTAGACATGAGTGGGGGCCTGGTGGAGGCTGCCCCTGCATTGCTGGGGGGTGGGGGTGGTGGGAGACATGAGTGGGGGCCTGGTGGAGGGTGCCCCTGCACTGCTGGGGGGTGGGGGTGATGGGAGACATGGGTGGGGGCCTGGTGGAGGCTGCCCATGGTGGCAGGGGGGTGGGGGTGGTGGGAGACATGAGTGGGGGCCTGATGGAGGGTGCCCCTGCACTGCTGGGGGGTGGGGGTGGTGAAAGGCGTGGGTGGGGGCTTGGTGGAGGCTGCCCCTGCACTGCTGGGGGGTGGGGGTGGTGGGAGACATGAGTGGGGGCCTGGTGGAGGGTGCCCCTGGATGCTGGGGGGTGGGGGGTGCAGGGGGACATGTGTGGTGGCCTGGTGGAGGGTGGCCATGGTGGCAGGGTGGTGGGGGTGGTGGGAGACATGGGTGGGGGCCTGGTGGAGGCTGCCCATGGTGGCAGGGGGGTGGGGGTGGGAGACATGAGTGGGGGCCTGGTGGAGGGTGCCCCTGGTGGCTGGGAGGTGGGGGTGGTGGGAGACATGAGTGGGGGCCTGGTGGAGGGTGCCCCTGGTGGCTGGGGGGTGGGGGTGGTGGGAGACATGGGTGGGGGCCTGGTGGAGGCTGCCCCTGCAATGCTGGGGGTGGGGGTGGTGGGAGACATGAGTGGGGGCCTGGTGGAGGGTGCCCCTGGTGGCTGGGGGGTGGGGGTGGTGGGTGACATGGGTGGGGGCCTGGTGGAGGCTGCCCATGGTGGCCGGCGGTGGGGGTGGTGGGAGACATGAGTGGGGGCCTGCTGGCGGGTGCCCCCGCACTGCTGGGGGGTGGGGGTGGTGGGAGACATGGTTAGGGGCATGGTGGAGGGTGCCCCTGCACTGCTGGGGGGTGGAGGTGGTGGGAGACATGAGTGGGGGCCTGGTGGGGGCTGCCCATGGTGGCAGGGGGGTGGGGGTGGTGGGAGACATGAGTAGGGGCATGGTGGAGGGTGCCCCACAATGCTGGGGGGGTGGGGGTGCAGGGGTACATGAGTTGGACATGGGTGGGGGCCTGCTGCCAGGTGCCCCACAGTGCAGGGGGGTGGGGGTGGTGGGAAACATGAGTTGGACATGAGTGGGGGCCTGCTGGCAGGTGCCTCACAGTGCAGGGGGGTGGGGGTGGTGGGAGACATGCATTGTTGATCAGTAGTGCAAGGTGACATGTGGGTTGGCTGGGGGGCATGCCCATGGTGGATGGGCTGCCTGCGGGACATGAGCAGGGGTGCAGGGTAGTCCCCCGTGGTGTGGGCTGCCTGCAGGGGCCGTGGAGGTTGTGGAGCGTACACCTGGGAGGACTCACACGGCCAATTCACGTGTAGTACTCCCCAGAACCCCTGAAATACACATTCCCTGCTGAAATCGCGTGTGCAACTTCCCTCGCACCCCTGAAATACACGTACCCTGCTCGCACTGGGACAATCGCGTGTGGAACTTCCCGCGCACCCCTGAAATACACGTACCCTGCTCGCACTGGGACAATCGCGTGTGGAACTTCCCGCGCACCCCTGAAATACACGTACCCTGCTCGCACTGGGACAATCGCGTGTGGAACTTCCCGCGCACCCCTGAAATACACGTACCCTGATGAAATTGCGTGTGGAACTTCCCGCGCACCCATGGAATACACGCACCCTGCTCGCACTGGCCCATTCGCGTGTGGAACTTCCCGCGCACCCCTGAAATACACGTACCCTGATGGAATCGCGTGTGGAACTTCCCGCGCACCCATGGAATACACGTACCCTGCTCGCACTGGCCCATTCGCGTGTGGAACTTCCCGCGCACCCCTGAAATGCACGTACCCTGCTGAAATCGCGTGTGGAACGTCCCGCGCACCCCTGAAATACACGTACCCTGCTGAAATCGCGTGTGGA